>NC_040891.2:2978592-3327342 GCF_900634795.4 Betta splendens
AAGTCAATTTATGTTGGAATTTACTTTCGTTGCAAATATGTATATTGAAGATCTAAAGTCGCGTTCAATTTTATGCTATAGGTGCAGTACCTCATGCTTAAACGTTGTTATTTCAGTCTTTTGTTAGACTAGTAATAGCAATGGGACAGCACAGCCTACAAATTGATTCTTCAAACGTAAATAAGTTGCAGTCAGTGCTAAGTATGTTCCCACGCTTTCCTCTTAATAAACCAATTGGATGGTAATTTCAAACATTGTTTCTCATACAGTAAAGGACCCTTGATCCATAAATCCTCAGTTACAGTAAGATTAACACTTTCCCCAGCTTAGCGCCACCATGCAGACTAGTCAGTGGGTCTGCCCGGTGCGGTGGGCTGATCCAAGACAGTTAGTGGCTATAGAACGTCAGGTTTTGCTTTCACCGCTGCAAATTTAATTGCTGTGTGGTGTCAATGAGACCTGGAACATGAACCATGTGTGACTACTTCAGCTGTTTCTGGAATGGCATGAAAGTGCAGATCTTCCAGCTAGGCTGCAATGTACTATCCCATTGCATAAAGGTAAAGATGCAAACTGTTTGCTTTCAGAGTATGCTTTTGCTGCATGAGGGGATTTTGCTCTACATTCCAGTTTCCCTGTGGCTCTTTAAGGTTTGTAATTGCTAACAATTGTTTAAACAGACTTTGGTATAATACTGCATTAGACTTTTTTTAATTTGGTTTTTTGCACCGTATGTGCTCTAGTCCTGTTAGGTGGACCAGGGTGCTCATACAGTGCATAGAGCAATTTGTTTTCTTGCAACCCACTGCTGTCAGTTTTCCACAGCAGTGTTACTTAGGAAAATTAACATCTCTTTATTGCTATTAAAGGCCATGAATTCTAATGGACTCATTGTCTTGCAGGTGCTAGAACACCCTGCTGTTGGGTAAGCTATATTGCAGAATACATCTAAACTGACTTTATAAGTTCTGATGATTGGCTTAATATGTTCAACTGCTCTGATGTGTGATTGACAGTTGCCACTCTGAACAACATGCAACACTGATAACTGAATAAGGTGGCAGCTCTGGAAATCCAATCTAACCTTGGTACTACTTCTGTTTCTATCAGTCATCTTTGATGCCCTTCTCTGACCTTCTGCACTGATGAAACAATCATTGAAGTACATGCTGCAAAATGCGCACATGTAAAAACTACGAGGCAAGTTTTAAAATTTTTTTGGTTTGATTTATAGCAACAAGTGGAGAAAAAAGCTAATTTTCTAGTTTTTGTTTGTTCAGACTTTAAATAGAGGTATCATGAGTTTCAAATGCTGGATGTAGTTGACTTGATTATTTTGCTGTTCTAGTAGTTTTAAATGGTGAAAGCTTGGTTTAGACCCACATTAGTCAATTTTGTCTTGTCTTTGAATCTTAAGTTATTAAGGGCTCATTTCAAAGACAAACAGATTGCTTTTGTAAGTTTATATATTTGCAGTACATGTTTCAAGATAAAAAAAAGTATTGGACAACGTAACTTGTGATGGCTTTCACAGAAGGCATTTGAAAATGGCGCAGAGTATTTAGGACAGACCTATGCATACCCAAAAATACATAAACTCATCAAATTTATGTATGCATGTACACTGCTTGGGGGAGAGGTAACACTTTAATATAATGTAACTCTAAGTCAGTCACAATTTTTGTGACTTTAAAACTGCCCACTTAAGTAACGCTGACAATCAATTTCACATACTGTTGCACAAATCGAATAGAGCGGGTGGAAATTATAGGCAATTGTCAAGACACTCCAAATAACAGTGGGTCTGCAGGAGGTGACCACAGACCAAATCTCAGTTCCTATGCTTTCTGGTGGTTTTGGTCAGTTTTGAATGGTAGCGGTGCTTTCACTGGTGGTAGCGTGAGACAGTCTACAACCCAAAGACCCAGATAGTGCAGGCCATCCAGGATGGCACATCAATGTGAGCTGTGGCAAGGTTTGTTTTAACTGTCCACAGGGTGTCCATTGGCACCCTGTGATCTTCACAGATGAAAGCAGGTAAAAAAATAAATCAGCCAGCAGTGTGTTTCCTCCCATATTTTTGGGTGATTCCAAATTCCTCCATGGGTTTTGTTGTGCAAATCTATGGTTTTTTTTCTCTCCAGTAATAGCTTTTCTGGACAGTGACTTTGTTTGTCCTATCAGCCCATGACCTGTTAATGACAGCACTGTGGTATCTGCAGCCAGTTGGTTTGTCTACTGGTTTGTTTAAATGTCAGTGCTAGACAAACTCAATTGGCATCGATGGTCTCCATTCTGTCTGTGTTTGGAGTCCTGGTATATTTGTTGAAACACTAAGTTTTTCTTTTTTGTAATGTACAAATATCTTGAACTGCATTGAAAGTTTTTTAAACCACTGCAACAGTCACTAGGGGATGACTGATCTCTTAAATACTTATTTCAGATTTGTTCTAAGCTGCAATCCTCGTGCTTACCAGGCAGAATTAACGAAGGGTAAAGGTAAGTTTCAGTCTATTCTGACTGACCATTCACTATAGGGCCATGTCATTGACTGAGCATGATGCTTTGAAGTGACTTGTAGCAGTATTTTTTTATCTAGTGTTCCTTAATTTTAGACTTCAAATTTAGTGCACGTGAGTCTCAAATGTTAGTAGAAAAAGAAATTCACCCACAGCAGTTGATTATATTCTAATGTTTAACCTAAGACAAAATTAACTGGTATAAACATAGCTTTCAGGTTATGAGGTGCTCATTTCAAGGTCAAACTAGCTTAGTTTTAGTGTTATGCATGCTTAACGATACTTTTTTTTTTTTTCTCCAGTGATGCCACAAAATTGACATTCCAGTGAGCCAATGAGTGGTAAGGGAGTTGTTTTTTTTGTACTGTTAATGACAGCGCTGCGGTATCTGCAGCCAGTTGGTTTGTCAGCTGGTTTGTTCAAAACTCAGTGCTAGACTAACTCTACAGTTGGCATCGTTGGTCTCCATTCTGTCTGTGTTTGGAGTCCTGGTATATTTGTTGAAACACTTGGATTGCAGTTTTATAGATGAAAATTTCTTTCATTGTACAAATATATTTACCTCAACCTTCACACTAGAGGCTGTTGAAGACTTTATGTAATCTTTTAAATACTTGCTGTATGTTCCTTCAGATTTGTCTGAAGTTGCAATCCTCTTGTCAGGCGCGGTCAACAAAGGTAAGTTAACTGAAAGGCTAAGTGATGTATCCTTGAAAAACTGAGGTCTATCCCGACTGACCTTTTGATTGTAGGGCCATGTCGTTGGAAATGCCTCAGAGAGCATGTCTGTAGTTTTGCTTTACCCACATGTTTGCTATAAACATGCTGGGGGATATTGCTGCAGAACACTTAAACTTTGACGTGACGGTTTGACTTGTAGTGCATAATGCTCAGTGCTTCATTAGACAATGAAAACGTGATTTTTGCTTTTTGCAGGTATCCTAATGTGGATGTGCTGGATTAGTGTCTACATCTTTTGACATGTTGTAAGTAATTGGTAAGTGTCCCCATGTTGTGGCGCTCGAGTTTGGTCATATACCAAGGCTGTCAGGACCCGGTTACCTGGCTCGCTGTGGACTTGACCAGAAAGCAAAAATCATACCAACAGGCTTCTTTAGCAGTCTGCTAAGAAGACCTGCTGGTAACATGACCTTGCTGTTGCAAACTACTCTAAACAATAATGACATTTAGATTACAAAAGTAGAACTTAAAATTTGATGGACTGATGAATCTTGAAGTGGCTTAATATTTGCTTTCTTCTCTTACAGTGTGATGCAGACTAGGCTGGAACAAGTTTTGTTGTCCATTTGGAATAGCTTTTGGTAGAAGGGGACTTCAACTTGCACTATTTCACTGGTTTAGGTTTTACTGTTGTGTATGAACTAAATCACCGCAGCAAATTCCTAGTACTGTGAAATCTTCACTGTACATGGCACTAAACAAGTTTCTCATTTTGTCAGTTTCTTTCCTGTTTTATGAAATAAAGTAAAATAACTGACTTCATCTGCTTTGTACACAGTGCAAAAATTAGGTTTGACAGTTTTTCAGTATGAAGGCAGAAAGTACAGGGATGAATGCATGCACCGAAACTACAAACTTTAGCTGCCGAAAGTCCCAATTGGCTGGAGTCTGTTGATCCCATGTTTCTGCTTCAGCAACGCATCTCCCCCTGTAGGGGTCAGAATCTTCTAAAAGACTGCCTAGTTCCTGTGGGTGGTGATCTTGCCACAGCAGTGTTCTTACTAAAACTGTTCGACTACCAAATTTAAAACTTTCAAATCTGTCTTTAGGATAAATGATCAATTAGTCTCCACCCTTTTAAAGTAAATTAAATAATTCACATTAGGATTCTGCAACATTTATACTTTCTATTTATTTTAACTTTATTTTTCTTGGTCACTACACATGTCCTGGTTCACCAATGTGTCTGTTATGGCTTTAAAATTGTTTAATAGATCACACTTAAAGGATTTAATGGTGGAAAAAGGTAATGGTGTCTAAACGAAGTAGGTGAAAGTTCACAAAGGAACAAAGTGATCTCATCACTCCCACACTAGTTTCAAGTCCCAGCCTCTAGCACAGCACTGGCCTATACATATCATGTGATGGCAGGTTACATGACCATGTGCAACCCTTAAAAAGGAAACTATTGTGGAACAAGGAAGCAAATGTCCTGTGGTTGATACACCCATGTACACTCACTTTAAAGTGCTCTGCATTGATTTGTGAATATACAACACTAAATTTAACTTCCTGGAACACAATGCGTATATTAAAGTTGGTGACCTTATGTTTACTGGTTGCACATTCCACATTAGAGTGCATGTTCGAAATTTTGGAGGAAGAAAATCTAGGGCACAATGTGGTAAACAGGTGACACACAGCAAGCTGAAGTTCAGATTCCTTTCTTAACAAGTTGAAATCTATCCCTGACATACCATAAGTACGTTAGTCATTAAGTTTCTGGTGTGTAAAATGTTTGCCTTTTACACTGCTAACCCACGTTAACTTCCCATAAAAGGCTTGTTACTGTGCCACCTGTTTCTGCTGCTCTTGTCTCTACAGTCGGTTAAAAAAGGAGGACAGGTCTACCTTTCTAATTGTGGTCTGCTTCATTGTATCATCTATTACAGAGATAATGTTCACATTATACTATGATTTTATAGATTCAGTGCTTCTGAGGCATAATTTCACAGGGATATTCATCCTGAAAGTACTTTTTCAAGCAGACCTGAAAATTTTTCATTTGCTGCCTGCCAAAATAGATAAATAAGTCTTATGACACCAAAGGTATTCAAATAAGTCTTGAGAAGAGGCCCAGAAAACAGGACTGGCGATAACGGGGTTGGAAAAAGCAGTTGAACTATTTTGCAACAACATAAATTAAAATGATCACTTAATGATAGTTTGAGTTTAACACCTACTCCCTGATTTGGCTGTTTATTTTGTATCTCAGTTGTAGGTTTCGATAAGTGGTACTTTCCAAGAGGACAGTTTTGTTGTATAACTACAACCTTCATTGCTTTGAACCACATTCATCTAATATTTTGTAAAGAAATGTAATGTAGACATTGCCTATGAAAATTGTTATTAATTCTATGGAGCTGCATACTGTACACACGAACTGTGGACAGTGAATGTATACAATAAGATGCATATAAAGTAAATGTGTTGATGCACTTTCTTGGTCTTGGTAAAACGTTAATTAGTGTGTAATAAACTAATTCAAGTCAGGTCAAGAACCTTTATGTCAATTCTCAACCAATTTAATCCTAATAAATATTTATCATACTTACAATTTTACAAAACTTGAATTCCTATCGATGACAACATTATATAATAATAATAATAATATATAATAATTATATAATATTACAGATGGGTCACCTGAACCCGACTTGCATTTATTGTGCTATACTCTCCCTTAAACCAACCATTTTGTATTTTCTACCTATAGTAATAATATTAAAATATATTTTCGCAATAGTACAGTTTATCAAGTGTCACGTGTATTATAAGCTGTACAAATGTAGCAGTGCTTCAGATGAAACCCTTCATGAGTCAGAGATGGCCGCGCTCACATCCACACTGATCTGGTTTTGTACTGTTTACTACAATGTACATTTCTGTCTGCCTCATACTTCCTGTCTTCGCATTTGCTCAGCATGCCCCGTATTTCCCAAGCCACGCGGTGTCCACGCGTCGACTTTCAACGACGATTGGCCAGAGCTGACGCGAACAAAGGTTTTCAACCAATGAGAGCAGTGTGCACGCGCTGAGCCACGCTGTTCATTCTGGATGTGCATGGCCAGCTGACAGTCGTCATATAAAACCACCCTCCAAGTCTTTGTTTACAGGGTTTGGAAGTCAAATGGAAGTTATGGTTCTCGGTATTTAGCCAAACGGCAATCTCCAGGTTCCAGCTCAACACAGCATAGTTTATTCTTGCCTTTCTGTTGGATATCCATAACAAGCAACCATGGTGGCTATGAAGAAAGTGAAAACCTTTCAGATTGTCTTTAACGATCCCAGCAAATCTTTTTACTGCGGCGGTGAGGAGGTGTGCGGACGGATAGAGGTAGAAGTGAACGAGGTGACGCGTGTGTCTGCAGTGAAGGTTGTTGTTCGGGGATGCGCCAAGGTGGAGTACTCGAAGGGCAAGCAGCGGTGCCGACAGGAGGCCGAGTACCTGCGGCACGAAGAAGTGCTGCAGCTGGACGGTCAGCCCACAGGTACACAGATTAGCATTTTTTGCTGTTAGCCTTATTATTTTCATGAACACCGTAGCACGTGGTAAATGGGTCAGTGTTACTTAAGTAAAAGACTTCCCGCTGGTTTATTTAGCCCTCGGCTTGTTTTGACTGCTCTGAATAGTTAGATTAGGCGACTTTTGGGTGTCTGCCAGAACCTACTACGTGCTTCAACTGGTGTTCCCTACTTCTGTCTACTGTTTGTAGCAAAGTATTTAACCCTATAAGAAATTCATTTGTTTCCTCTTTTCTAGATGCTAACGGATCCGTTGTTTTGAGGCCTGGCAACAAATACGAGTACTCCTTTGGATTGGAGCTTCCTCAGCAGGGGTAAAGAGTGTTCCTAATTCCAGTACATGATAAGTAAACACGCGGTTTCTCTTTCGGTTTTAATTTATTGTGTTGTTGTGTTATTTTATGTTTTTTTTTCACTTTTGTTTTGACAGAAAGCTGGTGTCGTCCTACAAGGGGAAGTTTGGCTATGTCCAATACTATGTGAAAGCCGTTATGGAGAGGCCACAGCAGCCCAACATGGAGTGCAAGAAATTCTTTGAGGTGGAGGAGCCTCTAGATGTGAACACACCAGACCTGCTGGTGAGTTTACCAGCATAAAACAACACAAGCATTTTATATCTTTCCTCATGCTGCAAGTGTCTGAGTCTATTTGCATCTCATCAGTCTCCAACAGGTGGCATGAAGGAAAAGAAAGTCACCTGCATGTTCATTCCTGATGGCCAAGTGTCACTCAATGCAAAGATAGATCGCTGTGGCTACTGTGAGGGTGAAGACATCTGTATCAACGCAAAATTTGAGAACACCTGCTCGCGTATTGTTGTGCCCAAGGCTGCCATCATTGCCAAACATACATATCAAGCAAACGGCCGGACCAAAGTCTTCCGTCAGAAACTGTCCTCAGTGCGTGGAAACCACATCATCTCTGGCATGGGGGACGCCTGGCAGGGAAAGACGATCAGGGTGCCAAAGATCAAGCCCTCCATGCTGGGCTGCAACATTATCCGTGTGGAGTATGCCCTGATGGTGAGTGCAGCTTCAGAACTAGGGTTCTTCTATGTTTTCTTTTTGTTCTTTAAAAACGAATCCTAATTAAAGCACTCATGATTCTTCCACCAGATTTACATCCACATCCCCGGCAGTGAGAAACTGATCCTGGAACTTCCTCTGGTTATTGGGACCGCTGGCCTGGGCAGCCGTACCAACAGTGTTAGCAGCACAGAGGGCTCGGTCAGCAATGCCTCCCAGAGCTGGGTTTCCCTCAGGATGCCTTCACAACCTCCCAGCTACTGTGACATCACTCGCGACTGCAGCCTAGAGCAGCCCCTCACGCCACTCCTGGATGACTTTGATGGTGACAGCAGCCCAATCTTCATGAACGTGCCAGCCTTCACATTCCCTCCGTCACCTCCAGCATACAACGAGGTGGGTGTCTCAGCCATTTTTGTTTCTGTAATTCAACACTGCTGAGTAATGACTTTTGTTAACAGCCCAGGTTATAATAAATGTAATTTTTCAGGCTGAAGAGGAATTCAATGGCAACGCACGAATGCTACCAGTGTGCTAAAGTCCAGCAAAGATTTTAGAACTGTGGTCCAGCTCTCAGTCACAATTCATTTAAGGCACTTGAAAAGGAGCAGAAGTTCCAAACTTCACAGGACATGTTTCTGATGGAGAAAAACGAGGACTGTGGAGATGGACAGAAAGTTTGCCTATTCAATCGGCTCTCTGATGCTTGATTGCCTATGTTGATTCCCAAGTCTTTCTCTTGTGTTGCCCTTCAGGTTGTGGATGTAGAGGTCAAGCCACAAATTCAGTGCTACTCTTCATTTCCGATTAAGCTATCCTTTCCAGAAGGTCTCATTGTTTGCTTCATGACTTACAATAGCCTTATTGGGGTCAAGCTTTGTGCTATTCAACACCAAGTCTGTTGGGACATCGTGATTATTTTATGGGAGGGATTTATGTCATTCCAGTCATACCCTGTTGTTTTAAGGGTTTTCACTAGAGGAACCATCCTTTTTAGTGAAGACCAGTCAGTGTGAGATGGTGTAAAGCACTGGTCAGAAATATCGGTGCCTTTTTAAAGTTACAGCATGGGGAATTGTTATCCTTTTGATGCTAATTGAATCATACAGCAACCAAATTTTATTATTTGGTGTTTGAGAACAATGTGGTTTATTCCTGGTTCCTTTTGCACTTTTTAATTGATGCAGTTTGCTCTTATTCTGCCTACATGTGTCAGTTTGGTTTGAACAGTGTGGTTTAGAGTGAGTCTTTTTCTGAAGTACAGCACTCATTTTAGACCTTCACATTTCATAATTTTTGGAGATGCCGATATACTTCATAGGCAAACATGTTTGAACCAGTAACGTGGAACACCATGTATTGTATCTGATGTGTTGTTACCCTGGACAACATTTCACCGTGACATCTCCACTCTTGTTTCACAATGTCTGTCTTTTCAGGGCTCTAGAAAATCACTGTTAGACTTTGTGAAAAAAATATTTTTAATGCATCCTTGATACTTCTAACAAGTATTTTTGTATGAAACCCCATGGGTTTTTTTGTAAATAAATGTTAAAAAAATACACAGTGTGTCTACTCATTGGTCCAGACTTTCTTTAGAAACAGTCTGTGCAGCACTACATAGGCCTGTGTAAAAATGTTTTCTAGTAAAGTAGGTAATTTGCTAATGAGCATAATCAGTACACATTTGGATTAAACTTATTAGTCAAAGCTGGGTCGCAGAGCGTTACCTAACTTGCAGAAATAGGAAATGCTAAACATTTAAAATTATATATTGCTGGTTTCTGTCTGAACACCATTCAGGACATAACATGTTAGGAATACACAAAAATATGCAGAGCGTAGGGAAGGAATCCATCTGGCCTGTGAGACATATTGGTTTGTGCAGTAAAGCTTTGCTAGACTGTGCTGACCAGTGTTGGCACTGCATATCAGCTGACTTCTCCATTTTCCTCCCACAGATGAGGTTAACTGGTGATTCAGTAGCATCAGCATTAATGAGATTTGCTGCTAGGCTTTGCGATAAGTCTCCATGTGTCACAGATTCTTGTAATTTCTAGTAAACAGCTGCTCCATTTATAATTTTTTACAGTATTCAGTGGTATATTTTTACAAGAAAAAACTGTCAGAAGGGGCCCTTAACATGATGCTAGTTTGCTTTAGTGGGGGAAATCAACATATGGTTATGTGTCAGTGTCCGCTGAATTGTGACTACATGGATGCAACATCTTCCTGAGACGAGGCACTAAAATCTTCCCTCTGTACTTCTGTATATTGCAGTACCACCACATTGGCTGCAGCCTGTGTTTACACTCAGGGCATGAAGGCAGAGTGTGGCACCATCTTCTAGGGCAACGGTAGTCCACTGTCTTGCTGGTTTTCCAACTCTGCTGATCACTTTGATCAGGTGTGTCAGTTGGCTTTTCCAGCTGTAAAACTACTTGATCAGTAATTATTAGTAGCTAGGAGGACAGAGTGGGATTCCCCTGCTCCAGGGGAAGGCACCAAACTGTTAAAACTTCTTCTAAGTCTGCTAAGTCACCTTCGATATTCTTGTGACTTTTACAAAATACAGGATGCCTGTGTGTCCCAATATATTGAGCTTCTCTGTTTTCCTATTTTCCCTCAACGCCCTTGTTGTTCTTTTCTCTGTCTCATCCCAAGCAGTCGAGGCAGATACATCAAGCAGCAGACAAGGCTTGCATCCTAAAAAACGTTTATTTTGATAAAAATAAATTCCAAGGAGCGTCTGTAAGTTTCACCACAGCCAGGGGGTGTTTGATATCACAAGCTGAGGTCGAAAGCCTGTATTGTAGAGGAAAAGACTTTCAAACAATGTTTCACAAGAATATCAAATTGAGGGTTGCATCATGGTCAGTATCCAGTATCCTTCCTGCCTTCAGCTATTGACTGAAAGCGTGAGCATGCCCAGACTGAGCAATGGCTATCAACTGGCAACTAAATCAACAGGGCAAAACCCAGCACCACCAGACACATAGGTGCTCCACCTGCTCCTGGACACGTAGTTCTCCACCCACCACCCCACAGAGTGTAAAGTAAACGAGGGATTATGGAATATCCTGGCTCCAAAACATGTTTCACCTCAAGGACAGGAGGACCTCCACCTGACCTTGAAATCCCTGCTCCTGAATGAACCATTAAAAACGTGTTAATTGTTTACCTAAAATGTATATTTATTTATTTGTGTTTATTTATACTTTGTTGTTTTGCATCATTTATTTATTTGTTTTCAGCTGCTGGTTATACTTATCCCCCCCCCAGTCAAGGGGAGTATGTATTATTCATATAAAACAAAACAAAAATTAACCATTACTGGGAAACAGGAGTATCTTGTGATAGGGAGAAGTAATAAGTAATTCAGGAACTGGCAGTGATGGCGTCTGCAACAGGGAGCTGATCTGCCTTGAAATATGTGCGGTCAAATGTTATTTTAGTGGCTGCAGATTTGAACTCGCACTTTAAAACTAAAGCAAAGGACACACATCAAAACCAGAACATGTGATCTCCACAGAAAGAACCACCACCAACAATAAGAATTTATTATTCTGCTGTATTTATTATCTGCTCTAAATGTTGCAGGTGTGGACACCACATTGTTGACCTTTTGAACAGCTGACCACTCACTGTTACCATGCAGTTTGCACTGATAACAGGGTTTGTGTACAACATTATCTGAAGCTCTAAATGTTGTCCTGATTCACAGTCCAGGTTTGTTGTGACTGAAAACTTAGTTGCTCTCACTGACAGAGAAAAATATTGCGACTAGAAGCATTCAGTTCTACTCTTAGCCCCTTCTTTAGCATGATTAGATAAAACCACACAAACATTAGAAGGATGCAATAGCTTTTTAAGGGACAATTTAAATGCATAATCCTTTTATTAAACCATGTGCTTCAGGTCAGATGCCCTTGATCAGATGATGTTTCCCCTGGCGATATCGTCTGAACTCAAGATGACATCATCTGAGCAGAAAGTTGTTTAAGCACAGGGAAGACAGAGAAAGACAGTCCCTTAAACAGTCCCTAAGGAAGCGCATAAACACATGGAGCTGAGTGTCTTTGCTGACTGAAGCCAATCATCATGTCCCGTCCCTCTGAGCTGTTTGGATTATTGTACAGATACATGAGCAGGTATGTAAACAGTCAGTGCAAAATTGAAGGAGAGGCTGCTTGTCTCACCCCCGAGGGAGCTGCTGACAAGACACAACTAGTAGTTTATTACTCTACTGTAAAATAGAGGGAGGTGTTTCACTTTTAGTACCCTACTATTGTAACAGTATAATTTCAAAGCTATGTTACAGATACAAATACAAACATTGATGAACCATCTGGTGGTTGAACTCAAATATAAAATGAGTCAATTATCAATATTTTATCTCTTTAAAACATTTTTCTCTCTGGTTTTTAGTTTCAACGTTTGCTTTCATTGCTAATTTTAAGATTTAGTGTTGTTAACCAGTTAAACCCCATTTTTATGTCTAAACTGGAGACTCCTCTTTTGGAGCATGCACTTGTTAGGTCATCTTGCGCAAACTATAACTACTTCTGCTTCTACGTCTGTACTTTCATTTTGAAAGGCCCATGTACTTGTACTTCAGAACAACCATTGTGTATTTCTACTACTTTACACAATATTTGTATCTCCAGTGAGACAAAAGGCCCGAGAGCTTGAGATGTTTTAGTATCATATTGTCACATATGCACAACAGAAAAGCTCTTAAGCCACAAGAATGGACGCTGCTGCAGCCTCATTTACACAATGTTATTGAACATACTTTACTTCAGGAAAGCTGTGAATGTTGTATGCTTCTGGGGCACTCCGCTCTCACATATTTCACACATGAGCCCGTGAACCTTCCAGTTACAACTATGCTGCAGTCTTTGACAAATAGCATCGCGCGTGCAAGTTGTTTCAGGTGTGTTGTATTGCACAACCACTGTGTCCTTGAGGCAGACCTGTGGGTAAACATTCAGAGAACTTCATGTTTCACACGTTTCACACGTCAGTATTCTGCTCTGAGTACCTCCCACCCACTGTCACATGATCTTATTTTCCTATTGGGCAGCGTGATAGAGTTGCAACTGTCTGTATTTCTGTTGGCCTGTAACAACTTCCTGGAGACCAACCAGGTGCAATGAGTGCAGCTTGTTTACCGTGTTAATTCTGATTTCATCTACAGGCTGAAAGGGTGGATGCATAATAGGAGCTCTTCTTAACTCAAATGTGGTATAAACAATTAACAACTTCAACAACTCCACAGACAGTAAAATGACAAATGACAACGACATTAAATGAATACACGCACTCTACAATATCCAGAAATAGGAACTTGGGTGTGAATAAAATACAGTGTTTTAAACCAAAACAAAGAGACACAAATTAACAGGGAACCTTTAACCAGAGACTAATTTAGTCATTTTCTCTTCATGATCTCCTGTTTGTTCTCTTCCTGCTTTTTAGCTTACTTATACGTAGTTTTTTACATTGGTAAGACAAAATAAAACAATAAAAAGTAGAATATATGTTGATTGGGGACACAGAAAGCCAAAAATATGTAATAATAAATTTGTTTTACACATAATCTCCTCTTGTCCATTTAGTAGTAGTAGTAGTGGAAACCATGTGAACCACTGATTCACTGAAAAGTGTTCAACACTGACACCTAGTGCAGTGTGCAGACACCTGCATGACGTGTGGTCCGTAAGCAGGATGAGAAAGAGACTACTTGTTTCTTATCAGGTCACGGGTCACCGCAGCAAATGTTTCGCATTGTAGATTTTGCAAGTTTTTACGCCGAATGTCCTTCCTGGCTTAACCCCTCACTGAGGGGATTGAATCCACAACCTGGGTGACAGGAAGACTAACACTAACTGTGCCACAATTAGGGCCAGGATGAGAAAGAGTCTAAACTAACAAAAAGTCAGGCTCTGCAATTCTTAGTACTTAGTATGCATCCAGTTCCTTTCAGCCCCTTTCATTACAGCTTGGTTAAGAACAAACACCATATAATATACATAAATGTAGGCATCTCATTTGATCTTTTCAAAAGAATATTCTGAAAATGTTTCAGAAATTTAGCTTTGGGACCATACATATGTTGTGTCTCACACTGTAGCACAGTCTGCACAACTAAATAACATGGAGGAAACGCTAGCTGTAGAAAATGTACAGACCAACACTGGTACCTAGTTGAATGGATGTAGAGGAACAGGAGGAACCCTTCGAACCAAAGATGCTCCATTGCCGTCTGTAACACAACCTGCACCCTCAGGACAGCACCATGTGTCAAAATGGGCGATAAAGAAACACTACCAGCGTCTACCAACAGCAGATGAGAAGTGACAAGTATGAAAAGAGTATGAAGATGCCACAGCTACCGTTGCTGTCTGCAATGGCAGTAAGATTGAGCGTAGCGAGTTTGGTTGTTAATAGTAATAATTCATGGTCAACTCTAGGGAGACATAACCTTTGTTGTGTTTATACAATGTTTGTCATTAATCTATTTAGGACAGTTTGTTTCTTTGATTGTTTCTGTGCCAATTAAAGTAAATTTTTCAGTTGATGACAAGGTTAATGAAGACATTTGTGAAAGCAAATTGTTTCAACCTTTATTAAACATAGCTTGCAAGAGATAAATATTACAAAGTTATTTCCTCCAAAATTAGCTTATTTTTTCAATCAATGCATAATTGTCAATCAACTGGCAGTATTCAAACAGCATTATTTTCTTTTACTTTTTTGAAGACTTAAATATCAACTATGTGCAAAAAGTCAGGATTAATGTAAGCAAAAAAAAGGGACTTTGATTAGCCTCTGGTCAATTTCACTACGTGTTTCTGCCTCCCCCCACGTGGCTGCTTCAACATTGTCAACAATATGCAAAAAGGAGAAAGCTTTTTCCAGGTACGTTAAGAAAAATGATTCAGCCATTAAATATTTCCCTGCATCAGCAACAACCAAAGAAGGGTAAAGTAGAGGAACATACAAGTTGTTTGCTGGTGTTGGCAGAAAAAGTGATCACTGATACTGACTGGGTCAGGCAGCAGCCATGACCCAGTCAGCATGGAACAAACAAACAGACATTCCACGGTTCCACACACTGATGACACAGAGTAACCTCAAAAAGCTAGCACCAAATGCCTAAACTAAAACTTAAATTAAAATTTAAATGTAATACTATTAGTGCTTCTTTTAGTAAAAGCTTCTGCCCGGTGAGTCAGGCTGCACCACAGAGAAAAGCTAAAAGTTTCTGAAAGCTCAGCTTTGGCTGATATTTACTAAATATTTATGTATGGAACAATTTCGAAAATCTACTTTGGCTGTATGTTCAGATTTTAAGATTAGTCTTTCATTTTTATTTAGAGCACATTATAAATGAATAATTAAGAAAGAAAAAACAACAAAAATAAACATTACCAAAAGTGAATGTGCACAGCTAATGTGGAAAATGTCTGTCTGAACCAATGAGCACTTTTCTGCAAACTAACTAGCCCAAAACCAAAGCATCAGGGGAGAACGCTTCAACGAGCAGAGAAGGAAGATGGGGGGAGAAAAAAAAATTCCCAACATTTTGCACATTTGTTACACAATAATACACAATGATCACAAAACGAAATGACAAGCTTCACAATATTCATGGCTTTTTGTTTGCTTTTCTACACAATATACAACCATTTAATTTCTTTTTTCAGTACAAGGGAGGAAAAATGTTTATGTACAATAAGTCATTATTACTTCAAACCTAACAAATATTGTGTCATTTATTTCATAGTCAATACATTTACTTTTTTAAAACTGCAATAGAAAGAAAACTCAATTGAGACTTATAAGAATGACTTATGAAATTGAAACATTGACATTTGAAAATAATCTGCAGTCCGAATACAAAGGTGTGTGGATGCATCTGTAAAAGAGAGACAGGACCTTTTTAATTCTTCTTCAACTTCAACTTCAACATGAAAGAAAAATAATAGAAATATTTTAGTAAGTTAAAACAACGAGACCAGATATTATAAATGGATGACAATACAGCACTACATCCAATTCCCACAGTTCCATATGAAAGACAATGGTTTGTGTGTAAATAAAAGCATAGGTAGTTTATTCATGACCCAAATGTCTCACTTTGCTTGACTATTTGTGATCGAAGATGTGATAGGCATGTCGGGATTCCTCAAGCACACCATTTTATCCACTATGGTTTATTCACCATATGTGCTGAATCTGAATGTGACCAAGCAACTGTGTGGCTGGAAAAACACCAGCAGCAACTCATGATTAGAGTGCAGCATTGAAGAAACGGCTGACCTGGATGTGAGAAGGCAGGAGCTGCATTGGTGGGTAGGAACCTTCTAAAATGTTCTAGGAGTATCTGAATAACGAAAACAAACTAACTGTGGTTAAGTCTTTCCTCACAGCTGGAAGGACCTGGATTAGAATCAACTCTCGCTCTGTGCCTTTCTGAGTGATGTTTGTAGTTCTCCCTGTTCCTACATGGAGTTCTCCAGGCTGATCCAATACCATGTAGCCAGATGAGTTGATTGAGTCCATGGGCTTTTCCTATGAAACAAACATGGTGGCACCAGTAACTTGAGTTGGCTGGTCAACTGAGATTAGACAGTGATTGTGACACTGAAGCAACGAGCTGTTGTTGCAGGGATAAAAATACTGATATAATTGAATATCACAAAATTGTGTATATTGTGATATAATTGTAACTGCTCTTGATATGTAGCAGCCTACTATTGAACAGAGGCTAGGAACAGTTTTACTGCATTAAGTGCCACCTTGGTTGGTCTTTTAGCTTAATTTGTAAATTACATTTACATGTCACCAACACTTTTCACCCAGTTCTAAGAATACTAAGTAGCAGGTGAGACATTAACTCTCACCATTTTATTCCAGCATGTTAACATGCTGGCTTCTGAACAGTATGCCAGGTACTGGTTCTAAAATAGCCGAAAATGTTGTACATAGGATTTAAAAAGCTGAAAAGCACGTTCATAATAAAGTACTAGAACCAAAAGTATGGTTACATATGCAAGAAGTGGATTTTATCCAACACAAACCTTCCATTCATACAGAGTGCAGAGACATCAGTTTTTTGTTACAGCATTGGCATCGGTTTTGCCACACGATTTGTTGAGCCACCTGTATGTACGTTTACCTGTCTCATATCAATGACGCTCCTGTGCCATATTGTTTAACAGCACTCCGCATGATCTCTAACAGCAGATTTTGTGCATATGAGCCAGCATGCCTGCAAACTGGGGAAATAGCTCTCTAGATATGATAAACACCCGAGAGATATTAACTCAATTTACATGAGTGCTCTAACAAAATGTGGGAATGATAGTAAAGGACAAGATCCATCCTCATCCCTGCCAATAAGATTAACCACTAGGTTTGCATGCTTGCATATAGCTACAGGAAGGTGTTGAGTGATGGATTTGTGAAATCTTCAACAGAAGACCCACATTCTTAAGACTTGACCCAATGCATAAAGATATATTTCAACCATCAGCAGCTGTTACTGTGTTTTGAGCAGAGTAAATGTAAAAACATGTGAACTGTGAGTGGGCTGGCCACACAGCTCATGTTCTAACTTGGAATGCTGCAGAGACTGCTTCTACATCTAACATCGACACAGCACATGGCAGATGGACCAGTTCAATTAATCAATGTGCAAATCAGAATACAAGGTTTTTCGTATAACCAGAGATGAGCAT
Source organism: Betta splendens (assembly GCF_900634795.4). Lineage (NCBI taxonomy): Eukaryota > Metazoa > Chordata > Actinopteri > Anabantiformes > Osphronemidae > Betta > Betta splendens. The sequence continues at coordinate 2,996,152 of NC_040891.2, forward strand.
GCAGGGAAGTCAAATGGACCGTCAACTAGGAGTTTGTCCTTTGTGGAGAAGACTGCATGTCGGTCAGGGAGCCATAAATTCAAAAATAAGTTTCGGGAACAAGCTTCATTTTCTGGCTCAGCAATGCTGCTGAGATCTAATTATACAACACGAGCACAGTGAAAGTGCTATTGTCTTCAAACACAGTGGACATCTGTGACAGAAAAAAAAAACCTACAAATGTGGATGCATTAGGAACGTTGTAACTGAACGCTGTAGCAAAAGATAACTGCCTCTGCAGTCATCCTGACTACATAAAAGTGCAGGACATCTCCACAGAAGAGACAAGACTCTGTCTAAAATCTGATCCAGGACCCAGTCAGTCAGAATTGCTTTGAACAGGAGGATGACTTTTTAGGAAGTGATTTTTAGTCACTCAGGCTCAGTGAGACATACTATTGCCAGAAGCAGCTCATATACAAACTGTCATCAGTACACTGGGTATCAGGAACGTAATAACTGACACTAGTGCAATGTTTACAGAGCTCAACACTTGTGAAGCAACTTTGGATGTAACTATTCAAACACAGTTTGTTGACATGTCCCTTGAACTGTGATTGCCTGTCAGCCAGGATCCAGATCTCAGCCACTCCCATTTGTAACATCCTTTATCTCCTTTGAAACAAACAAAAACCTTTTTCCAATTGGAAACATGCAAAGTGCTCATCTGGTATGAGGCAACCAGTGTGCAAACCATGCACACAATGATTGATCCATGTCTCTCCCATAAAAGATATAATCCACATCCTTTTTTTCTTCTGAAGCTAGGCATTTATACATAATCCATACAGATATTTCAATAGTTTCTGTTTTAAGCTATGTTGACTATTATCGTCTCCAGGGGCTAACACCTCTCAGGCATGCCACCATTTTTATTAGGAGACGCCGCAAGAAAAGAAAGAAAAAAAAAGAAGAAAAAGGAGGCAGGGTATGAGGGATCAATCAGAAAACGACCTAAAAAACACAAACAGAAAAGGAACCCATATAGAACCCAGATCTGTACGTACATAATCTGTGGTTTAAACATATAAAATGTGGTCAGAGTACTTTCCATTTTTTCAAAGAATACATGATGCAAAGAGAAGCTCCTGGGTCAAAGGATTTAGGGTTCAGTCTGTGCATACTGGATAGTCAAAGGTACTGAGAGGGGCATGGAAGGGTCAGTGGCAGGTAGTGAGATGTGATGTATGCAGAAGGGAAAAAAACAACCTGCTGCTCTCTGAGCAAACACCATCACCCCGTCAACACTAGATGCCCTTGTAACTGATCTGACCTTCAGCCCGTCAGCTCCCTCCTCATTGAAGTCTATGTGGATCGCTGATCCTTTTGGGGTGCAGCGACGATGTCCTTGTATCTGCCACTCAGCATACATTTACAAGTACCGCATACATCCATCTGATAGCTATTCATGTCTGTGCTGGAAGGGACTGGCATCCGAAATGAGGAAACTGATGATGACCTTTAGGGTGAAAAACGGTAGGGGCCGAAGGAAAAGCTGAAGTGATCACGTCGCAATCTCATTTGTGCGCGTTTACCTGTTGTCAGTAACTTCCACTTCATCAGCTCTGATGATGTGCCATACCGAGCGGTAAGACTGCTTCTTTCAACCAGAACACACGTGTGGGCGCTCTGCTCTCCAATTCCACATCTCTCTTCACAGGCTCCTGTTTTAGAATGAGCTCTTTGTCCTCTTTTTAAGAGCAAGTGGAGAAATCTCTCATTGTTTAGTTCTCTTCTCAGTATTTTCCACCATGTTGCTTCAAGTTAGCGAACTAACACTTTTTACAAAGCTTTAAAGTTGTTAACTTTATGTTGCATAGCAACCAGAATGCACCCTGTTGATCTTCTGTTACTAGCAATAGTCATGTCTAAGCTTTATACTTGATTGGGAAAAAAAAAAAACCTATGATTGTGGCCCAGAGTGACCCTAGACTGATTCAAGAAAAAAGTATAATGAAAATAATAACTGAAGCAAAAATGGTAGTTGCAGGTATAATAATAGTGTTGCCAACAGCGATAATAATGGGAATTATAATTGTTAAACAACGCTAACAAGGAAGTTTACTATAATAAAGAACATTTGAAATGCACCGACAGTTTAGTGTCTTTGTTCGACTAGGTGGGTTTTCATGGATAGGCACACGGACAGGCACTGCATGCAATGCAGGGTGGGTTGGGGTTTGTTTGTTGATCTGCGAGTGCTTCAGAATGGGGACGTAACGTGGGGAAGGATGTGGGTGGCATCAAAAGGTTGGGATGGCTGATCAGGGCTCATTTCTGTCCAGTAATGGACTGCGATATGGATCGAGGCGGGATCATGTCCAACAGGTATTCTCTCTGTCGGTCTGCTAAGCTGGAGCTCTTATGGGCTCCAACTGCTGCTGGATTCAGATAGGCAACATTTAACCCTGTGAGGATGAGACAGACAATGAGGAAACCCAATATTACACATATGAAATCTTCAGTATTCAGTATTGGACTGATCTTTAACATCTGTAGCACACAGCAGTTATGATACCTGCGATATTGTAGATCTGACGATGGCTGTCATGCTGCAGTCTATTGCTGCTACTACTGCCTCCTCCGCTGCCACAATGCTTAGCACCAGTCATTCCCATGAGGCTGCTAGCCACTGACAGCTGGGAGGCCTGGGCAAAGTTGGACAGTACACCTCGTGCTGAGTTGGAGAGCCCTCGCTGCAGAGAGGCCTGAGGCTGAGGAGCCTGAGGAGTACAGTACACAAATCAAGTATGTGAAGATTAATTTTTTTCCCGTACCTGATGTGTTTGCTGCTGACACAAAGACAGATCTCTGGTACTGTTAATTGTTTTTCCAGTACCAGGCAAGAAACAGTTTTCTGAGTCTGATTCTAAAAACGCTTGTGCAGTGTGGACGATCAGATGGAGTTGCACTCATACCTGGCGGAGAGCATGATGTCGAATCATGGTGTCAGTCTTGGAGGCATTGGGGCCAGTTGGGGCTGAGCTGGGAGACAAGGCTGCCTGCTGCTGCAGCCTCTGTTCGATCTCCTGACATGGAAACACACAGAAACACACATTAAGACATCTATTGAATAACTGACCAAAAATCTATGTAATTAAATCAATCACTGCACTATGTAGACAACCAACCAGACCATGACAGGAAATGCCTGCAGTGCTCCTTGTTTTTATATTAGGTCAGAAATGATTCAGAACATTTTTCTCTAAACAATAAAAAGTTTTACAACATGATGATGCTGTTTAATCTGTTATGTAACTCTATATATTGATGTGAACCTAAGTTGGTGCAGAGATCAGTAATGCTGACCTGTTCCTGCTGCAGGGCCTTCACAAAGGCGTTCTTCAGCCTGTTGGTGTGCTCTGCCTTCAGAGCCTTCTTCTGATTGGACGTCATGCACTGCTCACAGAGGATTCGGCCGCTCTTCTCCTGCTTCCAATGAGGGGTGAAGTCGGTTCTGCACTGAGCGCAGAAAAATGGCTCCGTGCGGGCCAACGTCCCTCTGAGTTTACCTACAGAGAAGAGAACTTTATAGTGAAGGGATCTTTACATACTTATAAATGGAGAAGTCTTCACATTCTTCTTCTTCATTTCACTTTTTCCCTGCCTCTGTGTTAGCAGCTTACCCTGACTATCGAGCACACTCTGCACCACCTCCTCCAAGCCCACCATGTAGATGAACTCGCTGTTGGCAGCGGAGGGCAGGAAGTGAAGAAGTGGTGCAGGGGGTTTGGGTGGAGGAATCTCCAACAGGGTTTTCTCCAACTGCTTCCTCAGGGCCAGTTTAGCTGCTGCCTGGCTGCTGGCCTGGTCGGTGATGGAGCCCACGCCTCCGCTGGTTGAGTTGGACATGTTGGATGGGCTGATGGCTGATGCCCCACCCAGGCCGCCCCCTACTCCTCCAGCTACTGCTGCAGCAGCCTGCATGTGGGCCAGGTTCATGTACATGGCACTGGAGCCTGAACGTTGGGAAGCTGCCACCTGCTGACTGGCCTGTGGTGAAAAAAGCATTATGGAATGCTAAGAGAAAAGCCTTCTAGTTCTTTTACTAGAGTTTTACTAAATGTAGTGCTGTGCTGTGGGAAAGAAGGGGAAGGAAGCAGGGCTTTGTGTCCACACCTGCTGGTAGTTGACGGCATTCGCCATGCTGCTGGAGCTGGAACGAGGCATCCCAGGCTTAGAGGACACCCTCTGGCCCTGCAGCTGGGCAGGGTTGGGCGCTATCACTCGTTGGGACATCAGCATGGGCGGCAGGTTTGCATTAGCTGCTGACCTGATGACTGTGTGACCCTGAAGTGAGGACACAAGAGATGTTTCAAACTTACATTACTTAATTTAGACAATAATAATAATAATAATAATAATAATAATAATAATAATAATAATAATAATAATAATAATAATAATAAAGTTTATCAAAACAATATTACAAACTTAAATTTATAGCTATACATTTAGCTACAAATATAGTCTTATAGGTCCATATAAGACTGACGTATCATAACATTCCTTCCTATATTTTAATTGCTAGTCATTAAGAGCCACTTAAAAAAACGGAATCACATACAGACAACAGTTCCACATCAAACAAAACACTGAACACTCATTTTATCATCTTAGTTTTTTGTCTGTAAACATACTAGCAGGCTGGACTAAATATTAGAAACTAATGAAATAAAGTATTTGAAGACTAACAGAGAAATAATTAGACTTGTCAGATGAGCGTTGGCACATTTTTACACATTATGGTCAGCAGAGGGCAGCACGTGCTTGGTGCTGGCGCGCGCACGCACACACGCACGCACACGCACGCACACGCACACAGCCATCTATAAAACCAGAGATCTGGTGAATATTTAATACCATCTCAACTTGTAATGGAGGATCGGGCCTACGTCATGAAGAACAAAGCCTTCCAGCAGGAGGCTGTCTCATTATCAGAGGAGGACATTCTCCACCAACAGAGCAGACATGCAAAATCACACATGGGTCTAAGCAAAATCTCTATAAAACACACATTTTAAGATTTACACTTGACACATCCAAGACAAGTAATTGTCAAACTTAATTAAAATACAAGCATCTTAAAATTTTAAACAAAGACAAATGATTTTGCCTAATTTAAAAATTACATCTGAAAGGCATTTGTTTGGAACCTCAGAGGCAACAATAATGATTGCGGTATTATTTCCCACTATGGAATAATGTAGGTCAAGCTCCAAAAACAATAGTCTCCAACATCTCCACAATCCGATGTGAATGCTTCTCAGATACCCCTGAGCCCACTACCCCTTAGAGGTCAGTAGGCCAGATGAGCTTCATCTGACTAGCCACAAAACAAGCTAGACCAGTCTAAACTAGATAAGAATATATCCTAAACTGTGTCATCCACAGTACTGATTCCTAACAAGTATAGGTAGAAAACACAAACCTGTGCAGTGCGGAGGTTCTGGGGCTCTGGATTGTGCAGGCCAGGTCGTACAGGTAGCTTTCCAAGGCCAGGAGAGCTGTGGATGGGAGGAGGTTGCACAGAGGATGCAGCATTCTGGACAACAGGCACCTGCACAAAGTCAGTGACACAGTGTAAACAGCGAAACAGAAATAATGATGCAAACATGCCAAATGTGTTGCACTGGGCTTAAACTTAACATACTAACACCAATCTGAAATTTGATTTGTATTCATTTAGAAAGATTTTCAACCTTGCTACCTTTTATGACTAACGTTAGGAAACGAGTATATTAAAAGAACACAGGTACTAATTAGAATGTTAGAGACCAACAACACTCCAAAAACTGCCAAAAGGCAGACCCCCTGTTCCTGGTTGTTCTTCATTGATGTGGCTCATCTGACAGACTGATATTAACACACAGCCCACCCTCATCTTATCTGCTGCTGATACTGTCCGTGTTACAGTCTGTACATATGTGACTAAATAACCATGACCAGGATCCTGGTCAATGTGATATTAAATCTACACAGAAAACTGAAACGTTGCGTGACTCGTTTAAGCACTTGAAATAGTGGATATACTTTAGCCATAGCGTTTACCAATGCATACATGCATGTGTAGACCACTGTGGTCTACACATATTCAGACACTTACACTACTGTGGTTGTGAATTATAGCGATGCTCGAATGAAGCCATAATTGCGTACAGATATCACATTGATATACATATGTACATTTGTGGCCAAAAGTTTTGAGAATGACATAAAGTTTGCTGCTAAACTGCTTCTAGATCTTTGTTTCAGTTGTTTCTGTGATGTACTGAAATATAACATTATGGAGTATATGCAAATCGCTGTTATAAAAACTTAAGCAGCAATTATTCTAATTTCCAATTCCAATAGTCAAAACCTTTGGTCAAGACTGTACATTTCAAGGCCTTTATCTGATTATTGATATTAGGCCAGGATTTGTTTATTCTTTCTCTATCTTCCTCCCACAGTCCAAAGTCAAGTTAACCTTTGACTTTAAATTGCCTGTAGGTGTGAGTCGGAGTGGTTGTCCATGTATGGTCCAAGCGGTGCAGACGATGGACAACAGAAGGATTTGTTTATTAAATTCTACACTAATAATCTAAATGAGCAAACTGACCAGTAACTGCTACTCTCAGGTAAAGTTTAGTAGGGAAGGAAATTTTTGACTAAATTCATTTCTGGTTGTGGCTCTGTGTTTTAGGTGCTCAAACCTTCTGCACAACGTTCTCCTTCTGCATCTGACTCTGTCTGAGCTTTTTGAGCAGCACCAGGCGAGCCTCCTCCAGACGCAGCTCCTCTCTCAGCGCTTTGATCATCTGCTGTCTCTCTTCTCCCGTCTTACCCTGGGGATTAAAAAAATAAATACAATTTAGGATAACTTATTACACACGTTTGAGTCTGTTTTTACATAAAATAAAGATGTTCTAGTGACTAACAGCTGTTAAGTGATGTGACATAACACACCGTGTTAAAAATAAATTAATAAACACACCGTGTTGAGTCGAAGTGACTGCTGGTGTTAAGAGTACCTTGAACATGTCCAGGTTGGCTTGGTGCAAGCGCTCCTCGGGACGAGGTGTTGTCCTGGGACTGGATGCCTCATTGTCTGACAAAATGATGACATCTGGAGACGGAGTTCGTCTGTTGTGCTCCGTTTCACTTTATGGGGGAGAAAAGAAAGGAAGTTCTCTTGTAAGAACAGGCATCCAACTTCACACACTTCGACCTTATAAACGCCTGATCCAGGCATGACGTGTTGCTATTAGATTCAAGACACTGTAGTGCCACGGGATGTGAGGACCCCTGCAGCTTATAGAAACCAGTAGCGGAGCTCTCAAGGCATCTTGAAATTATTTTTAAACAAACACAGATGTTTAGCCTCAACTGGAGATTCAGTAAATTAGGGTCCCATAGATACAAAGATCTCATGAAAAACTGCTTTTATTCATTCAATAGAGTAAACTGCTCTTCAGTAAAGAGAATGAATTTATAATAAAACATCTAACATATTATTGTAGAGGAAAGAAGCCAGAATACCATAATCTCTAGATTCATATCCTAATAATGATTAATAATAATGATTAGCGTAAACATTCAAGCTAATATTTGGGTGTGTGTACACATACCTTGTCATAAGCAAAAGATCAGGATCTCACTCTCATGCATGCAACAAAGTCTCTGATAGAACAATGTCAGCTGCTAATGTGATCATGCAGCACATGAGCACACTTGGAATAGATGGGACTAATACAACTGAGGCTCATGTGAATCCTGGTCACAGTTTTAATATTATTTTCTATTATAACAAGTCAAAATGTAATCTTTGAAAAGGCACTACAGACGTGAGCACATTACACTGGTTTGATCTTAGAACTAACCCTTGGCTCAACAAGAAGTCTGGTCTTTTTTCTCATTTGGTGGACCCAAGAGTGGCTATAATGCTTTGATGTTATGGTCAAAGATTTGAGGGCCAAACATTTAGATGATTTAAAGTAACCAGCATAAAAATTAAAGAGTTTTCTTCCAACCCACAGACAAACATATCCATCCACCTTGAGACCATGTTAAGAGTCATAATGATTGTGAAAGGTTTATCCCATTTTGTGTGTGGAGACTCAATATGGTGGATTCAATTGGATGTGGTGTGAATAATGTTTTATTTCACTTAAATTAGACACCCAGTAAGTTTCTACTTATTTTAGGCTTTCGACCTAAAATCCCAATCAAGTTTAAGGACCGGAGCTTTTTGTTAAATGATTAGTTACTTACAGATACTTCCGTATTGACTGAGTTTTCATGCCATCTCAAAACTACCACCTCTATTAAAGGGTTTGGAGAAGGCAGTAGCTGCTCAGTTACTTGATGTTCTTCAGTAAATATAATGTAAAATGTTATTTAAGACATTTCAGTCTAGATTTGCAAATGACACAGTACTAACACTGCCTCCCTTACAGTAACAAATCACCTTTTAATTGCAGCTGATGGTCAGTCCTTGTACTTCTGGGACTGAACTCAGCCTCTGTTAATCACTACATTCTGCTGGACAGGTTGGAACACTGGATAAGAATCTCAGGTACTGCTGAAACAGTAGTATGTTATACCAGTATGATAAAGACATATTTGGGTTAATGAATATCCCAGGGATATCTTCCAAAGTTTGGTTCAAAGAAATGTAACTTATTAATTACACATATCTGCACATTCATCTTATGACACAAAATTTCCCTTTGATATCATGTTGTTAGAATGTTAGTTAATCTCAGAAATTTTGTCTCTTAAGTCACATTAACAGCAGCTGAAAGGTTAATTCTTATCTGTATTTAAAGGCTGTACTTTCTCTTTTCATCCTCACCATCTTCTCCCTGCGCTCATATCCACCGGCTCATCCAGCATGTTCTCCTTTCCATTCTTACTGGGTCCAACATGGCTGACATGACTTCCTAGCCTCAAACTTCCATTTAACTTCTCCTCAAAAGCAGCGCTCATTAGGCTCTGGTGGTGTAGAGTGCTGACTCCAGGGCCCTTTCCATCTCCCAGAGGCCCTGCAACTTCCAGTGCTGCCAGGTCAGCTAGATCCTTGCGTTTAAGAAGTGCCAGCATCTTGAGGCGTTCCATAGCCTCGTGGCCCTCCATTTTGAGGCGCTTGGCTAGCGCCTCTTCTCGCTCGCTGGTTGACTCCAGGCCTCGCTTTAGCAGGTTGAGTCTCAGCGCCTCCTCAGACATCCGCTCCATCCTGGAAATAGGAAGATACATACAGATCAGGAAAGATAACAAAGAGCCAGCAGAACTCAAAAAAAAAACTTCAGAAAATGTACTTTTCCTTTCTTGAAGAGGAAGAAGAAGAAGAAGAAGAAAAGTACAGGACAGATAACATAACTTGTATTGCAACAGCAGGGTCAAAGAACAACCAAATGAACACATTAGCTATGAAAAGTATAACTACGGGTTGCTTTTGTATTCAATTTAAATGCCTGGTGTTCAATTTGTGTAGCACAATTAAACCTTTCTAATAATTTGGATCTCAGTCTGGGGTGGCTGGTGCCTTTTTAGCCCACCCAAATTCTGCCAATACTTTGTTCTTAGTTAGCCATTTGTCTTGGCATAACTTGTTTTTCGGCTGTGACGATTTTGTATTAGTTATGGAATCATCCATCAATTAAAAAAACTAATCTTAACTACGTTTCACTGAAAGGATCACAGAAGTGCTGATGCAGTCAGCTGTAAGTGGGCAAAAAGCAAGGCATACTCTGGGCATGTGACCAGTCCATCACAAGGGTAAAGCATAGAAAGACATCTATCTGGAACAATGGACCAAGCCTAAAAGCTTAGAAGAGAGAAGGAATACTCCATACACTTATGGAGACTACAGTTATTACTAGTATAATAACATGTATCAATGTGTTTGTAGACTGTGTTTGTGAAAACTTTGACAAAAACAATTTGACAGTAGTAGGAACGGTAGTTCCTATGAAGTTATCCAAAAGTGGCTAATCAGAATACGGTGGAGAGAAAGGGAGCTATGTTTTTTTCCTAAGACCTGAGGAGTTGTTACATAAAGAATTGTTGAAGTTTTTGTCAGCAAAGTCCAAAAATAAAAGTCTTAAATTAAACATAATATGCCACTGTAACTGAGAATTGGTGCAGTGAAACACCAGAATGCAACCAGGGATAAATAAATCATAGAATCTGAGCAGCTGATGGTAAGCTCATTCAAATGGAAGTAGGTTAAACATAGCAGGCTAAGAATAGCCTGGATCTCTGTACTTGATGGTGACACATTTGAAAAATGTTTGTGTGTCTGTCTTTTTTAAGGATGACAACAGGCCAAGTCTGATGAGCGCATTAGTTCAATCGCATGATTGGCTTCAGAATGGGACTGATAGAACAGGGAACCAATATAATGGATGCAACAAAGCACAAGCTGGATGACGACAACTCATAAGTACCTGCTGCACACCTGTTCAAAAGTTTGTGCTTAGTGTTAACCTCGCAGCACAGCTCTGTCCAACATTAAGAGGAGAAAGTGAACCAGTACTCATGAAGTTTCTTCCAGGTGTTCTTGTTTCCACCCACTGTCTTGCAGTTAGTTTTATTTGTGACTAAATTGCTCATGGTACTTAGGCTTTGCTGCTGCTGTCAGGCGTATATCTAATTACTATCATTGATTACTTTCTTGCTTGGTAGTGGCTAATTTAAGAGTTGCAACAGATGTAACACTCAGGCAGCTTTCTGAAATGTCCTGCTAATGTTGACTTATCTGGTCTTGCTTCTCTCTCTCTTTCCCTCTGTTTGTTCTAAGTCTCCTTTAGCGATAGTGACATTTGCAATATTAAGTGTAAGATATTTGCAGCTATGGAGGTATAGTTGGCTGTATTGGAATCCCTGCTCTGCATCATAAAATTAGGTGTTCAGGCCCCTTAACTGGTGCCAAGCCACCTAGCACAAGTTGTAGTTGTCCCTCAGCAGGTTCCAAGCACAATTAGTAACAAATGCCCAGAGTTCATCACCAACCGCTTCAGAGTTTCTCCACTTAGTGACACACCCACTGACAAACCTTCTCTGGTCATTGGTGACTCCATAAGCATAAGTTAGAGACTCCATTGATCATAGTGTATTCCTGGGGCCAGCAATATAAAATTCTGTCTGAAAATAACCACAAGTCTAGTGATTCCTGGTAATGCCTATCGCAAGTCAGTCTTTTAGAAAGTTGCTTTAGAGGTTAACAAAAACTTCATTGGACTTTTTAGTGTTCTCTTAAGCCCTTCCCCAATCTGACCAATGATGACATGTTTAGTCACATGTAGTCAAATTCACTGCTGGTTGTCTACTATAAAATTAGTAAATTTAGTTGAAAATTAGATCTCTCTCTCTCTCTCTCTTAATAAATTACCAATGGATAGATTTATTTAGTCTTATACCACCAAGTCGCATCACTTAGAACCACAGGTTGAGGTGAAGAAATAGCAGCAATTTACACATACCTATGTATCAGTTACTCTCAGATGTAAACACTGTTATAATCCTTTTCACACAAATGTTGACAACCATTTCAACACTGCTTTGTAGACAGCGTATGAATGAACCCACTCATACCCTCGATGTTGGGGTTGAAATTGAGCGTTTAAAAGAAGAACAGCCATCTTAAGACAACTCATGAATAGGTAACTTGAAAAGACCATTCATAATACAATTGAAAAAATGGAACTTCTGATAGAATTACATAGTTTTGTCTTGAACAGCAGAAAATTAAACCAACCGATCTTCTCATAGCCTCAGACAACAGCCTAGTTCCTATACTTGTCTTCTTAGTGCTGCATTCAACACCATTGATCAGAACATCCTTATACAGAAATAGGAACATGGCATCTGGATTGAAAGCTACACCACTGGAATTGTTTGAATGTTATTAATGAACAATTTCCAGTGTGTTGTTATTAATGACATAAAACATAGCGTTGGAGTTCTGTTTCTGTGCTCACAACAATACATTTTAGCCTATATAAATATATATGTCTCTTTTTTTAATATTATTAGAAAACAAACTTTCATTGCCATGAAGATGACAGTAAATTTATCTGTGAAAGCATAAAAAACTAATCAATTAGGTAAACTCTGAAAAAAATAAATCTTGGATGCCTCTTTAACTTCTGGTAAATAGAGATCACAATTAAAAAATAAATAAATAATACTAAAATAATTATATATATATATTTTTTTATTATTTATGTTTTTTTTTTGTTTTTTTTGGACCTGTGAGGACCCTTGGCATCATCTTTGACCAATTTACCTACTTAACCTTCAATTTATTAATATAAATGTCTAGGCTCTCTGCTGGGAAAAAACTGCAACTTCCTACTCATAGGTTGTTCCAATTGTACTTTAAAAGATTTCCAAGTTACTTAAAAATACTGCATGCAGATTTCGGACTGGAAATATGAAGAAAGATCATATTTCGGCTCCCCTTAAAATCTAGGATAGAAATAAAAATTCTGCTCCTTATATACAAAGCCTTCTATATACAATATAAAAAGTCTTATTGTGGTTTATGGAATTTATAAATACTTCACTGTTCTATTGGTACCATGGGATTCAGAGCTGAATGTTGTGTGCAGTTACTTGCCCAAACAAACTGCCTGTGTTCTGTTGCTGCCTGTTTTCTTTTTTGTCAACTGTTCTTTTCTCTCTACTCCATCTCCTCATACCAACCAGTTGACACCTTGAGCATCGTAACTTTTAAATTAAAATGTATTGATCGACTTTTGAGGTTTGTAACAAGGCTCTATACAACTAACAATAAATAAAATTGAATCTTGTCTTTTGTATTATTTATGTATATTACTTCCCAAATTAATTTATCCATCAATTAAAAAAAATGAATCTTAACATTTCTTGCCCTTTTTTGCCATTTTCCGTCAGCCTAACGCCTCTCATTCCCTTGTCTGATGTTCTGTACTGTATCTTTGTCTGATAGAAGTAACTGGAACTAGTGGTGTCATAACAGATGGCACATCATGCGTGGTCTGGCAGCATGCAAATAGGTGCTTTCATTTCTAGCACTGCAATACTGGCAACACCTGGGCCGATAATGAACTTGGCAAAAATTGTCCTGTACAATGGCTTGTCAGTGACTTAATTATGACAGAGCAGAGACAGAGGATTAATTGACTGGTTATCTCTTCAACAGCTTCCTATTAGCATTGTTTCTGCTGGTGGTGTTTTATCGTTTTCCCTCATCTAGTGTATCGTGCTGCTCTAATCTCGTCATTCTGCCCTTCTCCAACGTCTCTGTTCCTCCTTTCATCTAAAGCACCTCTTTAACACAGGGAGGCATCTTAATGACTGTACAATACAGCCCTCCCCACCACTTCTTCTCTAATTAATTTGTGACGCAGTGGCAGAGCTCACTCGTCGCCTCCATTTGCTGAGAAAAAACACAAGAAGCTACCGCAACCCTTTTCTCTGCCAAGCCTCCACCTTTAATGAGCCACAGAGGAGAGAATGGTACGGGTTGGCCAATCACAACAGGCCGTGTGCTTGCGCGTCAGTAACTGGCACCCCACACCCTCCACCTCCCCCTGGTCACCATTGCAGACTGCCTTTACATAATGTAATGACTGTTTCAGTCAGCTGCTTCACAAGTCACACACTCCAACCCCCTCCTCCCATAATCCATCCTACTGCCACTCACCCTGCCCACCTCACCTCATCCCTCTCCTCTACCTTGGGTATTCTGCCAGGTCAATGCAATAACGTTAAAAAACAAACAAACATGGTGGACAGAGAAAAGCTGAAAAATTGTCCGAGGAAGACAAATGTCTCTACAACTAAGAAACTTCATTTCAGACAGATACCCATCATCATCATCATCATCAATACATTGCTTCTGATGGTAACAAAGCGTACAGCATACAGATGATGTCCAGAGATTCCCGTAAAGCATAGCGTTTCAACACAAGGCAGGAATTTGTAACCCACCTCTCCTGCTCCAGCTGTACTGTACCACAAAGGAAAACCTTCCTGCTCCTCTTCTACCCTCCCCCAATGCCCCCTTCTCTTCCACTGTAAAAATAAATACATGCTTACTTTAAGGGGCCCCTAAATGCAGCCTGAGCTAAGAGCTTCGTTTGTTCATAATATACCGGCCACTCCGTAGCAGAAATAAAGTCTGTAGGTATTTGTGCGCTAGTGCGTATGTATGCGTTTGTGTGCGTGGGTAATTAAGGACTGACAAAGCCAAGATACACAGAGAAATGAAGGAATTTTTTTTCTCATCTGCTACGGTCACATAAGTCTTTGTGCGTGTGTGTGTATAGAGCTAGAAAAGAGGCAAAGATGGCAGCTCTCTCCTGACATAATGCCAACTCTTAATTCTCTCCTCCCATCCCCCATCACACAGAAACACCATGCTCTTTATGCACAGAGCTGTCGATCAGATCACTGCTGTTCAAATGTCTTTCTTATAGTATTTCTCTATTAAACTGCCTGATTTCTAGAAACGTGTTTTGTGCATGAAGATAATGCTAAATTAAAATTAGACATGTGTCCACACCCAGTATCAGAGCTCTGCATAGTTTGTCTATCATTGGCAGAGAGGAACTAACAGGAAAAGTTTGGACTTTGGCTTTGTTAAAGAACAATAATGTAACAGTAATTGGGGGAGCGGAGTGTGTGTGGTGAGATCTTTTGTTTAGACAAAAAAATGAAGAGCAGAGAGAATCGTCCAGTCCTGGTCTGTTTTGCTCGGTTGTGTGTGGCTCAACAGCAATGCCAAATTGGCCCATTGCCAGGTGATTGAGTGTAATGGTAATAAGGCTATTTGCAACTGCACTGTGGAATCTGCTGCTCATTTCATGCATGAGCTACATCAAGACAATTTATTTGGCTGATGCAATCCCACTCCTCCCTGTAAAGCCTTCTGTCTCCCAGTCACCTCCACACATTCTCCTCTTGAACTCACACACACACGCACGCGCACACGCACATTTCAACTTGATTCATCACTGAATATCCAGCTTGTCGTCAAGGTGCAGGCTACATCCACATAAGAGAGGTGGCCCAAATCTATTATTTTTGGACTCAGAACACAGAAACAAAATATGATTTGATTCAGTGAAGTTAGAAAAAGCCACATCACATTTTCCCCCTTTTCAGATGTGGGATGATCACAACTTTAGGGCAGATTCACAACTAATCAGGGGGGCTTTGCACCAGACTGTGGTCTAGCAAATATAAACATTGAATATTACAATAATTATAGGGCATAATGGAGAAATTATGAAGTTTGACATTTGCTGATAATTTATGAAAAGATACAATACCGGCAAAAGTCAAGGCCCCTTCCCTCAATATATTAAATTCTGTGTCAGTACTCATCAGTAATGACTGGAGTAGGATCCCATTTTCACCCACATCACTTGGACATGCATGCCACGTGTCTTCATGCATGCAATTTTATTATAGCTTGCTCTTTGTCCCATCACATAATTGATTGTAAAATGCTAAACAGCTCAAGACTTGCTTAATAAAAACAGCAACAACTTGAATAAATGTATACATTTTTGTGCCAAATCTTACATTTATTTAAATTTTATATTTATATACACAGCCTGTGTAGGTATAATGTACACACCCGCGCTGTATGGCCTATATACAAACTGGTGCCTATAAGAAACGAAAGATGTACAGCAAATACCAAAACCACACTTTTGTCCAGCTAATGTTAAACAATCATTGACTACACTGAACTTCGACATAACTGTAAAAACCGACAACTAAGACATGAGAAGGGTGATACTGAGGTGAGCCTGGTTTGAGTGTAAATGGGGGACGTTTAGTCTGGACTAAGATCACTTCTGGATTACTTCACTTATTCAGTGCGCTCACTTCCTGTTAGCTTGTCGCATTCGTTAACATGTTTAGTCTTGTGTTGTACATAGCGTCCCTTCCCATTGAAACCAACAGGGCAACTGTCACTTTATATACCTGAAAGCATCGACCCTCACTGTCAGCAAAGAAGAGTTTGCAAGGATACAGGTGCTGCCACAATGTAACCTCGGAGTTGGCTTACAGGGACCAAGCATGGGAATTCAAAACCACTTATGAATTCAGTATAGGTCAGGTCATCATAAACTTGTAGCACAGCCTAATTCTTCAATGCTCCACCTTAGCTGTGACCTTGCATGTACTACTTCATACAGTAGTGCTTGAACACACCATTAGACTGGAATGTGAAATAATGCTGAGCAATATTCAATAGCGAGCATCTTCAATTTTATGTCAGAAAACTCCCTATTTTCCTTAAACAACATAAAATAATCCATACTGGTGTCTTTTGGAGGAAAAATTTATCAAACAATTTATTTGTTTCTTAGTTAGTTCAGACTAATCCTTACAAATTGAGGACCAGCATACAACCAGTAAAATTAAGAACTCACTCATACTGGTACGCACCAATTGCAATTCACATTTATGTAGTAAACTTCATATGTCATCAACATTTTCACACCGTAAGAGCTACCGTGTGGTGGAAACTCAGTCTACGATCATACCATCAGTCATCAGCTACCAGAGGCAGCAACCATCTGGTTTCTTTAGCCAGTGCTATGAAACTGTCACTGTGCCAACAGGAGGCGGTGGCTCAGCCCGATGGACCAACTGACACACTGGAGCAGCTTTTTGCTTTTTAGTGCACACGCACGCACGCACGCAGGCACGCACGCACGCACGCACGCAGGCACGCACGCAGGCACGCACGCAGGCACGCACGCACGCACGCACAAAATGAAAAGGATGTTGTTGACAGGACTGCTGAGAATATGAACACCATTTGCATATGGCTACTTTCTGACACTAATGAGGCCAATCAGAAGGGAGTCCATAGCAACAGAGTTGCAATTGGTTGTGTGGAGCAGCTCAGGAGTTAATGGTTGTGGGATGCAGACTCAGAGCCAATAGCAACTGAGAAGAGGATGCTGATGGTGTTTTGTTGTTGGTTGCAGCAATCAGTGTGTTGACTCCGTGCAAGAGTCCCTTCCAGCAGGAGCACAGTGTGATAATCACACACCTCCCCCTTGCTGTCTGTGAATACACAGCACTAAGGTAAAACACACACGCACACACCTTCCACCTAGTCCTCAGACAACGCTGCTCTTTATTAAACTAGACAACAGCTCATTGTGGGCGTTGCTATGACAACCAGTCGTCTATTTTTAAGCCGCGCCACTAATCAATTCCTGTTCTGCTGTCGCCTGAGGGGTGGGGGTGGGCATGCGCGTGTGAGGATGCTGTAGAGTACTGATGAGAGGGGAGGGGTGGCAGGGGGCGGGGGGGTTATGGGATGAGGAGGGGTACAGTTTGAGACAAAGAGCAGAGCAAGGGAAGTGAAAGTAAAAAACAATGTAGAAGATTCATCGCGCACGCACACTAAACAGTTTTTCGTCTGCGTACAGCGTGAACAGAAGAGTGGATTGTGTTACAATGGTAGGTGCATAGATAAAAAAGATACACAAAAAATACAAAATCCTTGCACCGGTTTTTACCATGTTGTTTTGGTGGACAATGACCTAAGGGGTGTTCCACAAAATCAAGATAAAGGATTAAGATGGAATTTTCCACATATCTTGGTTTGGATTAATTCTTGATTTGGTTACACAAAAGCAGTTTAATCTGCTGTGATTAAACACTTATCCCGGATTAATTTACCCCAGACTCAATTCATTTTCATTCACTCTGTATTCTAGAAACTAAGTTGCTATGGAGATTTAGTCTCTGAAGTTATCCTGGTTCAAAGCAGGTAAACATCAGCAAAAGTTAGTTCTAGTGACTTATCATGTAGTTTATCTGCCTGTTTATTTTTTCTTTCTCCTGTCAGTAGCCTTAAATTGGACAGCATAGTAGATGAAGAGAAGTTAATACGAAGATAAGCAATCAGGTGCGAAAAAGTTTCCAGAATAAGCCAGGCCCTTTGGCACACCCCCATGCCAGGTATTTGCTACAAGCCGTAATTACAATACAATATATCAGACATAAACATTTGTTAAAAGGATAGGTTGCGCTTAGAATCTCAGTGAATTCCAGGAACTGTGATAATTCTACTTGACATTGGACCGCTGCCAGGTTCTTGGTCTTGGTTTGTTCTTACAGGGGGACACATTAAAAAGATAGATACATTGATATAAAGTGATCCAATGATCATATTATAGATTTGGTAGAATAAATAACTTGCAGTATAGAAAACAACAAACATACTGTGGATTTAAAAGAAAATGGATATAAGGTAGACTGTGGGAGCCAATAAACTTGTAAAAGGCATTTATAGCAGAGGCAACAACTGTTTAGTGCAAATGTTCAGTAACTGTGCATTTTTAATATAACAATTTCTCTAAAACACTTCTTATTATCCATTTCTGGTTTACTCACGCATTCAATAGATTTTGCTATTGTGTGCCAATTTTGTGTGGTTGTGGTCACTTCTTGAATTTAAGGAAAGGAAATATTGGTGGATGTGTGCATAAATTATTATGCACTTCTTGAATTTAAGGAAAGGAAATATTGGTGGATGTGTGCATAAATTATTATGTATTTTGTGTGTGAGACTATGATGGCAAAGATTAATGGTGTATGTCGAATTGCATAGTTTTAGGTCTTCTTTGTCTTAAACTGATTTTAATTTTTAAAAAGTTATGTCACCTGATCTTTTTAGGCGTAAACAGAAAAAGTGTTTGGTTCTGGATGGTTAGATGTCAGAGAGGTTGATTATGTGGTATCATAAAATCATAATTTTCAGTAGAATGACCTGGTTGAGGTTCTTAGTAGGACCAACAAAGTATTACTTTAGTTTCTAAACTGGGATTTGAAATTCAGATGGCGTTCATCTATTTACTTGCTGCAAAATCTGACTCAAACAAGAGCCAGGAATGAAAGTTGATGGCATTGGTTTAATTTCATTTTATCAATCTCCACACCATCAATACACAAAGGAAATATACTGTATGTTTATACCAAACCACAGCTTGCATTATCAATAAATACATTTTAAAATACAGCAGAATAACAAACAAAATAAATCTGTGCAATTTCATCCTTATTCAACAGCAACAGGCAATAATTCAACCACAAATCAAAAAATTGACAATGATATTCCATGTGTTAAACAGATATATTTAAGTGTTCTCTTTCCCTCTCCCTATTGAAAAAACTGAACCTGTGTTTATTTTGTTTCTTCTTGATTATTAGTCTAATCTTCATTGTAACATAACAGAGGTGCATGGGCCACATTTGTCTTGTGTGACTTACAAAAAGAATAAAAAGACCGGGGCATAATTTTCTTCTTCTCGTTTTTTTTTAATGTATTTATTTTTGCCTAGGGAACAGAGTGCAGACAAAATGCACTGAGCCAGTCTGAGCCGGTTTGAAACCTCAGGGTATGGAATTATCTCTTAATATGTAGCCGTTAGTGGTCAAGACATCACACAGTAAGAGAGTAAGAGCGAGAGTGAGAGAGAAACAGGGTGGGAGGTGAGGAGGAGAAGGAACAGCTCTGGTGTTTTCAGAGCAGAACGAGGAAAATCTCTTCCCTTAGGAGCTGGCACTTGGACAAGAAAAGACGGAGAGCAGAACTTCAGACCACAGGGTGGGGCATTCACTGTTTCACAAGCCTAGCAAAAGAAAAATAAGAGGGAAAAAAAGCTGCAGGAACATGAGACATTTAGTCAAAGCAAGGTAGACATCTTAAAATGAGGCTGAATGTGGCAGCCAGCAGGAGTATCAACACTAACAAATATGCCACACACATTTGAGACAACTTAAAGACATGCATATGCATGCATACACACAATGGTAAACACTTGGACAGTTCTGACAGTGATATTAGTTATTAAAGCTAATCCCTGACAGGCATCATCACTGAATTATACAGGACCAGAGCATGGCTCACATGCTTCTCACATTATTTTGCATTCTGGGTATTTTAAAAGGCTAAAGCATTGTTGGATGCTGCTGTTGGGATATACATTATGTGAAGCAGATGTTAGAGAGATTACATTTAAGGACACACTGGTTCATATGACACTTACTACTTCAATTATACACAAACACAGTCTTAATAAAGGAATTTGAATTCACTTCATTCCCTTCTATATTTAATTTGTCAGATCAGTGTAAAACGAGGATTTTGCAGGGAGCTATGGGAGCATTTATGGAATTGAAAGCACTATGTTATGCTTCATTTGTCTGTGTTTGAAAAAGTTAGTAGCAGTTAATAACAAGTAGTTAGTATACTCAATACTGAATTCAGTTCAGAGTGACCTGATAGGTGGTAATGCAGGGTGATAAGCAGTTGTGACTAGCCATTTGATACAACTGTGAAAGCCACAGAAGTTAAATATCCAGTGTTAAACATGAAGGCCAGAATCAGAAAAAGAGGCAGGAATGATGTTTCTGCAGTTTCGTACAGTCAGTTTAATTGTGTGTCCTGTACCAATAATCACATGTAAAAGCATGCCCCCGTTTCTTGGGTCACTTTGAAGATGAAAAAAAAAAAAAAAAAAATAAAAAAAATATATAAAAATATATATATAATATATATATATATATATATATATATATATATATATATATATATATATATATATATATATATACATAAGATATTGCAAAGTTTGGTTAAGCATACAAAAGCCTGATGTTCAAATGTTCTGTAATTTGACCAGGGCATTAGAAACCTCATTTCAAAAGGTAGGCCATGTACACAAATAACAGAGTTTTAAAATTTTTATACAAAAGCACATTGCACAAAAGCAAAAAAGCTTATTACATGCAGTGATGCTATGTTTTTTCTTTCTAAAGAAAGCAATGTTTTACTGTGAATTCCTTTACCTCAGACAGTTTCCATTTCAACAAGCAACATTTTTTCAGTCTGCAAAACTCCAAAACTCTGCAGGTCACAGAAAAAAACAAAAGCATCCAAAACAGAAATTGACCTGAGAACCCTCCAATCAGCCATCTATTTTCAGCCACTTATCTGAGGTCAGGTCATGGGGCCAGCACTCTAAGCAAAGAACTCCTGGCTTCTCTCTACCTGAATACTTACTCTAGATCTGAGGGGGGGCTCCAAAGGTGTTTCCAGGCCAGTGAGAGAGCTCCTCATCCTATCCCTAAGAGTGAACCCCACTGCTATGTTAGGTAAACTGGTTGCATTTGTGATCCTATCTTTTGGGACTTGACCCTACATAGTAAAAGCACAAAACTGGCTCTCTCTTGGGAGAGAGCAGAACCTCTAGTAACATGATTTACCATAATGTCCGTATTACAGTTGGGAAAAACAGAGAGATTTGAAATTTTTATATCAGAAGCTTTCTGTTAATCTGTCCTCAAATGTCTTAAATTATCGGTCTACTTCATTACCTTAATATGTTGGTGCTGTATGCACACAGGTGTGTATACCATTTAGTTACAGTACATTTTTCCACCATCCCCTGAAATCCTGTTAAGAAATAATGATAAAATGATAAAACAAGATCAAATTTGCCACCTCACCAGTCAGTGAATCTCTACAGGCAACCAAAATATTTGATGGAAAACAAAGGTCAATGTTTGATTAAGAATCAGTACTGATTACTGTACTGCAATGGTTTTGATATTGTCCTTCACAAGTGGTTATGTATACTGTATTTGTGCAATACAAAGATAACTGATTGACAAAAAGACATCTTACAATAGAATGCTGTTCATAACAACTGTGACTTTAACAGTTACCTAAAAAAACGTTTTTTAACTTAAGGTATTATTTTTATTTAAAACTACACATATAGTATCCCACGTTGAGATAAACCAACTGAGGATTATCATTTAGCCACTTGTAGTACAAGTTCTACTTCCAGCTGAACTACAGGTACAAGATACAAATAGAATCATGTACATGTCATATCATCTAGTGGACATATGCAGTCACTAAACACTAGGCTAATAAGTTACGATATATGTTGTAAAGGAGAACAGTGAAGCAAAGTACATGCACACTAATTTTGAAGTGTTTTGAAGTTTTACTCAACAATCAGCTATAGTCTCTTTGCTAACAATTAGGGTGAGAAGATAAGAAAGTGTTAAATCTCACATACAAGTTTGAAACAGCAGCTGCGGTGAGCATTTATTTAAAAGTCGTGTACACTAGTTTCGCTCGTCTTTTGCTTTTTTGAGAGTTCCTAATTGTGGAACGGTGGCAGAACATTTAGCTACCAAGGTCTAACTGATCTGCCACAATTGCTCTTCATGTGACTAACTTTGTCTCTTTCTCCGGTAGTTGTGCTTCTGTCTCTCACTCTGTCCTCATCTACAGGTCAAACCCAGAGCTGAGAGTCTCCTGTGCTCAGTTACTGCTCCAACCATGTTCCTTCCTCTCTTCTCTATAACTATACCCCAACCAGACGAAGCAGATGGTTGCCCACATTGCGGCTAGTTCTGCTGGCGGTACACATATACAGTATATTTAAATTAAAATGTATTGATTGGCTTTTCAATTTAAAAAAAGGTGAGATTAAGGTTTTTGGTTGTGTATGATCATAACCCCTATCTTTTAACGCATCTTGAGTTGACTTTTGATCTGAAGGGGTGCCATATAATGAAAAAGCGAAATCAAGTACAATGTCAATATTCCAACACACAAAAATCAGCCAGGTTGAATGAAATAAGCCTATAACTGATGCCAGAGGAGCTCTACACGTTACGAAGTGAGGATCTAAACTAGACTAGTAGAACTAGTGTAGTTTTTATGACTCAACTATTAGACATTATCACCTGGAAGACTGAGAATCAACAGTTACAATAGTTTAAGTGATGATTGAAACATATTGCAAACACATGATCGATCAAAAGACCAATCCCATACTGTTTTACAATGTTGCTTACCGTGACTGTGCAGAAACTTTTGCATGCTCACAAAATAGTTTCTCTTACACACAAGAAGCAAAAAAAAAACTTTGCATATACTGTAATAAATAATAAAACCATATTATTTTCAACAAAAAGATATAGAAGGAGAACGGTTTCTTAGGGACACCACAGTAGAGGAGGAAAGAACCAGCTTTAGAACATGACCCTGAATTCTCAGTGTTCCAAACAATTTATTGTGTCAAAGGCACCTGCAAGATCCAAATGCACCATCAGAATGAAATCCCCAGTATCCCTGTGCAACAAAATATTAAAATATTTACTGTATGTAGACAAGACATAATATGGGTCAAATTAGGTCCAAGGGGGTCAAAAACACAATTTAAAAGCTTTGTTTGTACACAGTGATTTATGTCCATATCCTGGAAAGACCCAGGTTTAAATCTAATCTTATCTAAGACAGCTGAGCATACAGGGACATCAGTTGGGCCATGTGAGATGGCAGTTGAACATAATTCAGTCAATAAAGTAATGGAGAAAATATTCTCATGTTTCTATGTACGCTATAGGGTGGCAAGGGGTGGATGTGCATGGGTTAATAACAGAGTTGATGGTACTAAACAACACACAGGGTTTATGATGCTTACTGGAAACTATTTTGGAGAAACAATTAAATTTTATCAGTTGTTACTGTTGTCTGAGCCCATATATATTAAAAGAGAAACCAGAGGTTTATTCCATTATCCTTCATCTTAGTACTGTAACATTTTTGTCTAAAGTGTTCAAGATGAGTCATTTAGGCAAGGCCTCATTTCAGACCCAACACATTTATACTGAATCATGCAACAGAATGCAAAATGTCCTCACACATGAAAGTTAGGATCCATGTAGAAGTGTGATTGTGAAATAAGACCTGAGTTCTTAAAGAAGTTGCAAAATTGTTTTACTGTCAAAGTAATTTTATGTTTGTAACCAGGAATGACGTACAGTAGAGTGATACTAAGTAAAACAGGCAACTATTTAGAAAAGCGACATTCACATACACTGCCCGTCCAAGAAAAACAGTCACCACCTGGATTGAAGATCTGCTGTTGCTGCAGTTGGTTTTGTCTAGGTTGAGCGACAGAATGTGCTAAAAGAATGAGGTCAGCTGACAATCTGGATATCCTAAATGACCAGGTTTTTTCTTCCCTGATGACACGGGCATATTCCAAGATGACAATACCAAGATTCATAGAGCTCAAATTGTGAAAGTGTGGTTCAGGGAGCATGAGACATCCTTTTTACACATGGATTGGCCACCACAGAGTGCAGACCTTGACCCCATTGAGAGGCTTTTGGATGTGCTGGAGAAGGCTTTGCGCAGCAGTTAGACTCTACTACCATCAATGAAAGATCTTGATGAAAAATTAGTGCAGTGGATGTAAACAAATCTTGTGACATCGCAGAAGCTTATCGAAACAATGCCACATGAATGCATGCTGTAGTCAAAGCTAAAGACGGTCCTACAAAATATTAGTGTGTGACCTTCTTTTTTTTGGTGGTGGCTTTTTTTTTTGGCTAGGCAGTCTATTTCTATACACTTTATTCCCAGCTGAACTTGCTTTTTCCTTTTTGACAAATATCATTTAGCAACAATAAAGAATTTTGTGGTTGAATTTATAATTTACAATATAAAATAGTTACAAAATTGTTATATCACCTTAGATTAAACAGAAAAAACAGTCTATTAGCGAGTCAACTGGGTTAGCGATAGTGTTCACTGCCACTAAACTCCTTATTATTCCACATTATTAGCTGGTGGTGGTTGTTGTTACAGATCAGGGTACACATTTTTTCAATGTTTATATTTATGCTCTTTCAAATAGTTTCTAACTTTTAACATCAATTCCATCACAGTATGTGTAGATGTATAAATGCTGACTGAAGCTTTGTCAACTCAGCAACGGTACACAATTATTTTACTCATCACAACAAAAGCATTAAAGTAATAACTGTTGTTATAGAATGTATCAAAAATAAGACGAAGAAAACTTAATATAGATGATATGGCATCACATGTGGCTCGAGCAACAGATTAAGATGACATATTTTGGCAAAAAACAAGACTAATATCAAATACCATTATAAATGAACAGGTGTCCTAAACAAATATATTTTCATAAAAAATATAGTACAAAATGTGTTTTCAGTAAGGAATATATCTCATTACAGATTTATTGCATGAAAAAACATCTATATATGTATATATCTACACTGATATCTGCCGCAATCCATTACCGGTCTACGTCAAGGTTTCGTGCCCAGCCAAATGGGAAAGCGATGCTTTAATGAAGTCCCAAACCATGTTAGAAGTGGGATGAAAATGGAATGGGCGGTCTCAAAAGCAGCAGCCAGCCAAGATATGTCCATGGAATGAATTAAAGCAATGGGACCTCTTCTTTCAACCAGGACCAACTAGATAACATCTTAAATACACTGTAAGTGACATTTGTGAGTTTTCTGTAGGTCCTGTATAACACTGCCATGACAGTGTTCTGTTTTAGGCCTCTGGGCCTGTCATGATACAATAAGACGCAGGACTACCATTGAAAATACTACAGCTCATTCACACCCAAAGGCAGGGACTCATTCATACATAGCGCCACTATCACTATGTGAGTAGAGGGTTGTGTGTATCAAGGTCTGGCAACTTTTTACAAAGTGAGCACTTGAGAAAAGTGAGAAAGGTGGAGGTTTCATAGCAAGAAGTGGCAAAGCCACTGCCCGCCAAAAGTTTTATTGCCCAGTCTTTACTCATTTAAGAGTTTTAAACTGTTCCAGTTCTCTGGACTGTCTTGTAAGCTTAGTAATTGACTATTGTAACAGTACTATGATTTAAATATACGCCTTCTGACTTCACATCTTATAATTCCTCGCCCACTGAAATGAGCTGAACCAGACACTACAATCAGAGTTAGTGATAATGGTCATACATGAATCAATCTACATGCGACCCATGTAACGCTAAATCCGGAGGTGCAGTGCAGCAGCATTCACGAAATGAGTTCCTGTGTACTGCAGAATAATAGGCAGCACACATTAAATATTGATTCCCGTTTCGTCTCTAACGTCATCTAGACGTCTGCCTCCGTTAATCTGCCGCTAAGGAAACAATCAACGGCTTGGCCTGAATAAACGCCGTGCCCTTACTGTAACGTGTTGGTTATACTGTCAGGCGCAAGGCAGCCATTTAGGTGCATATGGAGTCAGTTGAGACTCTACGTAAATGGCTGATGCATTTCTTGTTTTCTTCCTAATTGCCCAGAGCCATCAGCAGCTCCGGCCTCCCCTTAGCGCGTTTCGATCCGCCACTTCTCTCAGCTTTGACTCCAATAAACCCGTTAAAACGTCTCATCCCATCCACTGCTCTTTAAACGAGCGTTAACAAGAATTTGGGGGAGCCTGGTTCTTTCTCCAGTCTGAGTTAACCCCTAGAGACTCTGAATCGCACAATGAAACGGATTGGATGCAGTCCGCACGACGTTTCCCCCACACTGTAATTCCAGCATCTCCGTTAATCGTTCGATTATTACCGATATACAAAGCGCTCGGTTGGATATAAATCTTACATATTCATATATGTATATATATATATTTGACTACGACTCCTTTAACGTTCGTACTTAGATGCGACGGCTACTGGTCGCCAACATGTCAGTCCGCATCAATAAACAGCAAAGCAAAACTGCTCTATTGTCTATCAACACATCCACCGGCACCAAACGGCACAACAACTAGCCGTGCTACCGCTACACGAATCCCGACATTGCCATTTCAACACATCTACCGCCGGAGCCAGGCCTCGCACACATCCTCGGACTCACCTGTGTCTCCTTTCGCCTCAGTGTGTACCGTCTCCGGCTTCACGGTCCGGTCCTGACGCGCTGCAGCCGATTCACCACCAGTCCCCGGCACCGGTAGGCAGCACTAAACTGCTGATTGGGCTGAGGCAGACGCTCACCATCTCTGTGCAGCCAGGCAGGCAGCTTATTGGTCAAGCACTCACTCTGCGAATCCCAGACGGCCAACTGACTGGCTGTTCGTTTTTTTCAGTAGGCCCAAACAGACAGCTGATTCGCCCTCTAGGTCTAATTTCTGATGATACTGAAATGTCTGATTGGGTGCTAGTTTCCGCGGCGGAGACAGAGAGAAAATTGATTGGATGGTGCTAGTGTTGTCGTCTACGTCTGGATGGAGAGCCATGTTGACTAACGGTGCTAAAGAAACAATGTGTTGGTTTACATTACCAAATAACTGGTTATTAGAAGCGATCTACCTGCATTATTCAACCTAAACTCGGCGCTATATTTCTTTAATGGAACATGTGGTCAAGAATCGCTACATTTTTACCGGAAATAACATGCCACTGGCATGCTAGGTGTTAAACGTGGTTCCATAAATGACAAAGACCCAAACATAGCTGTGACAGCCGTGCGGGTGGGTCGTAGTAAGAAGCAGCGTTACTCCTGTCAAACCGGCGCAGCCCAAAGCAGCCCTCACCAGGCTCCAGTCTGCTGTCTGTTCGCTGTCTATCACAATATTGTGACAAAGCCAAGTCTTCACCTTGCAGCGTCAAGATCTTCAAATGTCCCTTCACACATAGAGACAGCAGAACAATGTGATAACTCATCATCTTAAATGCATCTGTAATTAGAAACGCCTTAACCCCCATTTTATCAGCAGAGGTTTCCTGAGACGTCGATACTGTGTACGTGGCTTTAAATGTATCACGTCAACGTGGGTATTATTGGCATGTGACAGGCAGTATAAGCTTTTGCCAGAGATAACTGGACTGTTAGACATTAAATTTTTGCACAGGGTCCACTCATGTAAGCTGGTGCAATTGCTGACCTACTTTGCATATTACAATTTTAAATAATTTATAGACAACCTAATTTAGAATATTCTGACTCCATTGACAAACTCGTGTGTGCGTCTATGTTTACTGTGGGAGCGAATTCAATTTCTCCAGTTAAGGTTTCCCCACTATGCAGTAAATCCACCGTAAGACCAACAGTTAAGCTGTCAATTGCGCAGCTGTACACGCTTCAAAAGCACCGGCTACTAGCTGGAGACAATGAATGAAGTTAGATGTTGCTGGTAGCAGCTGTTCGCGTTGAGTGCAATAGAAACTGCGCCCTCTAGTTGCTGCACATTTATCAACCTGACTTACCTCGCTTTAAAAAGGTCTGTGGAGCATCTCGCCCTAAATCATTATTTTAATACAATTTCTGTGCACTGTAATATTGTAATACTCTAATTACTTGACTGAGTAGACACTGCACGTCTTTGGACTGTGGGAGGAAGCCGGAGAACCCGGAGAGAACCCACGCAAACACGGGGAGAACGTGCAAACTCTACACAGAAAGGCACCAGGGGCCTCGGTGCTACCCACCGCACCACCGTGCGACGTGCTGAGTGAATGTCTCAGGCAGTGGAGAACAGAGGATGAGATGCTGGAAGAGGGACCATGATGGGAGTACAAGCCCTTACATAGGATTTACACTGTACCACCGGAACATAACTGAAGTGGCTGAGCTCAACAGATCCTACCAATGGCTTGAAAGGGCCGGGCTGAAGTACAGCACAGAGGCACTCATCCTGGCTGAGCAGGCACTGAGCACCAGAGCCGTAGAAGCCCCGATCTACCACACCAGACAAGACCCAAGGTGTAGACTGTGCAAAGAGGCCCCTGAGACAATCCAGCACATAACTGCAGGGTGTAAGATGCTGGCAGGGAAAGCATACATGGAACACCATAACCAAGTGGCTGGCATACTATACAGGAACATCTGCGCGGAGTATGGACTGGAAACCCCACAAAGAGCAGAGGAAAGCCGTAGTGTCGCATATGGCAATACCAAGCGATGGCAACATCAGGAAAAAGGACATGAGAAACACATGAGAAATTAGAGAAATACCAAGGGCTCAGAAAAGAACTGGAGAAGGCTTGGAAGGTGAAGGCCACAGTGGTGCCTGTGGTGAGTAGAGCACTGGGGGCAGTGACCCCCAAACTGGAGGAGTGGCTACAACAGATTCCTGGAAAAACATCCGACATCTCAGTCCAGAAAAGTGCAGTCCTAGGAACAGCAAGGATACTGCGCAGAATGTCTCATCTCCACTGTTTAATTGTCAAGAGAAGTCAGAATCCACAAGTCATTGTAAGAGGAATTTATAGTTTATACTACACAGCTCTAATGCTGATTTTATAATACAGAATTGATATTTACTTGAAAAAATGTGACTCATAAAACCACATTTTTTCTATTCAGTATTTTGATTTAGATGCACTAAAATTTAAGGTAAATTTTGCTAAAATTTACTTTAGAGATATATGTTTGTATTTTCTGTCAGAATCTTAATATTTTTTGCACTTGATTTGGTGAAAAGCATATAAAGAGACATGACAGGTCCCTATAAATTCACAAAGAGGGAATTTAAGGATTGTCTTTTTGCACCAACCTCTGCAGTGGGGAAGAGAAACATAGAAATCTCACAGCACATGATGAGTTCTGGCAGCAAGACCCACATCACTTAATTAGTGCACTACAAAGTTATTCAGTTTGCTGTTTTATTAACTAAATGCTAATGTGACACTGAAGTGACACGTGTCAGTGATAAATAAATGAAATACTGTACATATTCAGAGTTTTTACCCTTATTGGAAGCCTCATTCATGTTAAGTAGGCATCAAATATTATAAATTGTAAAATCATAATTACAATACAGTGATTGCTTCATGTGATAACATATTGTTATCTTCTAGCGACATTGGTTGAGCACTAAAGCATCAAACTTTACTTTCATCATTTCTTGATTGCTTAATTTCCAATTGTACTTGACTGATAGTATTTGAACTCCTTCACTTGCCAGTGCATAAACCAACATACCTACACATTTTGTAATGCCTTTTCTGTAAATACTGTTGTTTCTGTGACTTTAGTGAGGGGCTGAAACAGGAAGTGTTGTTTTTATGGATGAAAACGTATTTTAAAAATTATATTTTTTATATTATATTTTTTGTATAGGTTTTGTTACACTAGTAATGTTAAAAACAGAAAACCTATACTTCTAATAAATGATATCTGTATGGTATAAATGTGGTAATAGAATAGAATAGAGTAGAATAGAATAGAAAACCTTTATTTGTCCCGCGACGGGGAAATTGCCATTTTGCGACAGCACGAAAAAAACAAATATAGAGAAGATAATGAAAACACAATTGTTGAAAGAAAGATAGAAACAGCGCGCAATCTCCACAGGTTATCTATAATCAGCATTATGTTAAGTTGTTGATTATCTCTGATCATTTCACTACATATTTTTTCCATTCAACTTTGCAAGTTTATCTCCTGCTTGTGGCATAAATGGCTAAAATGATATTACGAAAATCCGTTTTCATTTTAAATAAAAATAATTAAATAAAAATGGCAGATGTCAGCGTTTTTAGATCTCTGCAGGCGGATCCAGTCTATACCATGCGTCTATATATAGCTTTCGGTAAAACGATGGGGGCTTTATCATTATTATTCTTAGAGTGTATTGTGTGGTCGTTGTATACATTAGTAATGTAAGAAATAGAGGGCATGGGATGCTTTACTGAGAATTTAAATTATACTTAATATTCTCCTTTTTCGCACCAGAAACACCCTGCGCTGTCTCTCAGATCGTATTGTGACAGACGGCACGCAGTAACAGTAACAAGATTCAGTGAGAGCAAGAAGGTAAAGATTGGCAGTGCAAAGACGATGAAAACTGGATTTGACTATAAAGTCTACCAACCCATCGCAGAGGTGATGTTCTCCTCAAATCTGCACAACAACCTCAGAGCTACACTGGAAATGTTTTTTCTTGTCACAGAGGTGACTACCTACCCCTGCGACACCTCTCACGTCACCCGCCTTAATTTAACCAATCGTCAGTGATCTTCTTCGTAGAAGAGTGCGTGTGTGCAAGCGAGCGACACGCGGCAGATGGATGTAATAAAACCCCTCAGTGATCGGTTAATTGGTTAATTTGAGATAGTAAAAAGTGCATTTGGAACACAGAGGAAAGTGATGCTTCAGCACGCTGGATAGCTCCCCTTTGGAACAGGATTACTTTATCGTTTCTCTGCATCTGCCCACCAGTAGACCAAGGTAGGATTATTGTGTGTGCTCTAAATGCTGAAGTCCAGTGACATGACGGTGAAGACACGAGGGCGCGTCTCCCCTCATTGTCGAAATAACACAGTATGATGTACAATGTGTGGAACTGCACATGTGGAAATAGTGAAAAGAGAGCTGAGTCAGACGTTCACTGTAAAGAGAACAGACGACATCTTTATTTGCGATAAAATTACCCTTATCAGGGTCCCTATATCTGTGAACGAGCTTAAAGGAGCTAGTCGTATTTTTGCGTGAGGTCTTTAATGCAAAAACGCGCGTATAGGTGCAGTTTAGCGCCAGCGGGGGCGCTGAGGTTTCGCCTGTGGCATTATGTACAATCACCTCACACAGGTTTCCGATTGCTGCAGAAAATAACATACTGTACAGTAGTCGTCTACAGGACCTGGAAGTGATCAGGCATTAAAGAACATTGGAGGTAAAGTAGAGAGAGATGAATACTGAGGTCACTCCCTAAGGCCACAGGCGGGTTATGATGAAGTCCCTGTTCCTCCAATAATGGACTCTGGACACACTAAGAAGGCTTCCAAGTCATGTATATCTGTCTCATTTTGCCGTTTTATGTCGCAGTGCGATCGTTTTGCCTCCTTTTTGCCCATATTTATTTTGGTCTTTAAATGTATTTGTCTTTTGTTTTTATTCTAATTTCCCGTTTTAATTCCGTTTTTTAATGTATATGTTTTCTCTTAAGTTTTATTTTTCATATTTTTTTTCTTCTTTGTGGTTTTTGGGGTAATTTCAAATCCATTCTTTATCTCTTTGTGATTATTTTGAACATCTTAAAATATAATATATATTAATCTTAATATAAAATATAAATATTAATGTTGCATTAATGTGTGTAACATGAAAGTATACAAAAGAGGGTAAATGTGTCTTGGTTAAGACTGAAATTGAATGTGGTTTAATTCTAGTTCAACATTGTGCATTCTTCTGGCATCATTTCTGTGACACAATGCATAAAAATCATCTTCAAAGGACACATAGCTTTGTTTTTATTATAACTACCAGTTGTTAAAACGTTTCAAATGAAGCTCAGCATTATCAACGTTGGATTCTTATATTTTTTCTACTTTGATTGTAGATGAGAAGCTATGTTTCTTACTGCTTTAATATTTTTTTGTTTTTAAACAAAAGTAAAACATACAAGCTAATATTTAAAACAGAAAAACCTTTAACTCCCTTAGCTCAGGAGACTGCATGCCCATCCTTGATTCTAGCAACCAAAGGAAGGGTAAATTAAAACTGAACTTAAAATCTTGAAAACACAAACAAATTCAAATTGTTTTAGCTTTGGATGACGATCCATCGAAATGACAATGAATTCATTTTGATTGTTGTTGACTATACTGTATGTCAACCCTGTGTTTAAGCTTAAGCTTTGGGTAGGAAAGTATCCTACAGTATGTTTTATTAGTAGCAGAAGTAAACAAAACAATTCGTACAGCACTGTAACTGTTTTTATCACTCATGATAGACAGTTGTTGTTACTCTGGAACCAGTTTCCTTTATAACCTCTAAATGAATCACTTTCTATGAATCGCCACTTGGCAAATTGCCATTCAAGGACTTCGGGGAAGTCTTGGATTGGCTGATGTTTTTACAAAATAACGTAAGCTTCATCTGCAAACAGATTAAACATACACAACCTGCCTACTGTAGTTACATCTGATTTACCTACTTAATGTCATAACAGTGACATATCCATTTGCACTCAACAGTATTAGAAAGATAATGTTTGTTTCTGTGTTTCACAGGATGAGTGGAAACCTGTCTGTTTGGGTGTCTACATCTGCTAAACCTTTACACAGTACGTACGTTTTCTACACACACAACGTGTCTGCTTCAGGATCGCCTCCACCCTGGGAGGCTCCATCGTTCACTGTGGCTGCCCGATGCAGGGTTGCAGCCACCCTGGTGCTATTCGTCTTTGCTGCCATTAGTAACCTGTCTGTCCTAATCAGCGTTTGCTGGGGGCGTGGCTATCGCCTAGCAGCTCACTTGCGCCCACTTATCGCCAGCTTGGCATCCGCTGATCTAATGATGACCTTTGTGGTGATGCCACTGGATGCCATCTGGAACATTACAGTGCAGTGGTATGCTGGCAGTTTCATGTGTAAGCTGTTGTGTTTTCTCAAGCTCTTTGCCATGCACGCAGCCGTGTTCATATTAGTGGTGGTGAGTCTGGACCGCTACCGGGCCATCCTGCAACCTCTGGATTCTCTTGATGCTGGCCTCAGGAACAAACGCATGGTGCTAGCGGCCTGGATACTGAGTCTGCTACTGGCTGCACCACAGGTAGCGTAAGATCTAGGTTTTCACTGGGCCCTGAGGTTCACCCTATGGTCTTCAGCACCTTTTAGTTTGGCAAGTGTACCATGTTTTTGGCTCACTTCTATTTCTCTTGATTCTACAGTGCTCAGTTTACCCTCATTGCCGTTTAAATCTTACAACAATTAATTGTCCTAATGTTATTCTGTAATTTCAATTTTCAATGAAAATAGTACATAGTATATAAAGTACATAGTACATAAGATGAAGCTGAAGATCCTCCTACATTGTGTGTGTTTTAATGCAGTTTGTTTGATATGCACAAATCAGAAATTTGTCCCATAAAAACAAACTGTGTATTTTTGTGGCTGCATGAAATTCATTGTGCCTTCATTGTTCACTCTCTCCATTCTCAGCTATTCATCTTTCGGGCCATCAAAGCTGATGGAGCGGACTTCACTCAATGTGTTACTCATGGAAGTTTCCCACATCGCTGGCAGGAGACAGCATACAACATGTTTCAATTTGTGACACTGTATGTCTTCCCCCTGCTTGTTATGATTTTCTGCTACACGCGCATCCTCACCAAGATCAATGGGCAGATGCAAAAGAGCAAAGGTGTGTGATCTTGAACAGACAGAAGATAATTTTTTAACCTTTTCCATCCTTTTTATTTAGCAATGATAATTGATGTGTTGAAAACACAGTTCTACCAGTACAAATAAGAAAAAAAGTTTAATGTTGTCACCGAGAGGTTCAGGATTAGCATCATAAATTTGTCAAAGACTATTGTAGTAATTTATTTATACAATGTCTGTTTATTTGTGTGTAATTGGACTTGTGTTTTCAGATGTTTCAGATTTTGCCAAGGGAGACACTATGTGGTCACTATTATTGGCTGGTTGCCACTCAGTGATCATGCAATCTTAGCTGGTTTCCTTCTTCATCTTTATTCTTAGGGTTAGAATCATCGTTTCATAGCTGCAAGTTAATGGATTGACTGTTTGTTGTGCTACACTGATGACGGTGTATCACACTTAAGGATAGACTTGATCCCACAGTGGGGCGATTCAATTGTTAAAAACAGCTACAAAATAGTGAGGTAGAAAAGTGTTAGAATAGAAACTGCAAAATGTTTGTGTAATAATAAAAACATTTAAACAAATTACAATTTTTACAATACTTCAAAATACCTACTTATGGCATAGTGATTTGTCAGACTTATAAGTGTTTTATTTTTGTTTTATTTCATGTTACAACATGTGTAATATCAGTACAGTACTGTAATACATGGACATTGAGAGGTCCAACAACATACAAGTGACATAGCAGCGTGTCTTCAAAGACCAAACCAGCTGTTCACTCAACAGATGAAGTAATGTGTATTTAATCAGATTCCTCTCCCTCAGTGTGGGCCAACTCTCACTAAATGCTGCCTTCAGGTGAAGAGCAGGTTGATCACACAAAAACAAACACAAAATGGTGTTATGTCTAGGCCGTAACCTAGTTTCAGTTCCAGTTAAACTACAACTCAGCAGGTGGATTTTATAGAGAGAAGGCTGCATGCAACCTTCCCTCCCTGGTCAGTTATCTGTTGTTGTTTATTTTACCCATAAGAAATATTAAAACAGATTTGATAGTGAAATAATAAATACATGTAAAATACAGTTCTAAGAAAAATGATGTTGCTTGCTTCACCAAAGTCCTTAAAATGCTTAAAGTGCAGAAATAATGGCGACTGAATGCAGCTAATATAGAGGCTGTCAGGGAATCAGCAAGGAAAAGGACCCAAATGCACAGCACTGTGTTTGGTGTGATTTAATGTAATCTTTGGCCAGACAGACAAAGGTCAGTACACAGGTTAGCAAGATCAAGGCAACACTACAGACAGGGAACAGGCAATGGCAGTTAGTCTCCAAGCAAGGTTAAAGCACATACATGTAGGCAGAATCCAAATCAGTACCAACAGGGAGCAGGCAAGACAAGGTCAAAAACACAATCCAAAACTGGTACACAACTGGACTTGACATCAACAGATGTGTCAGTGAAGTGGTCAGACAATCTGGCAAGGAGTGTGGTGGATGCTGGGGCTTAAATACCAAGGCTGATTACTGATGAGCTGCAGGTGGTGAATCACATGACTGAACCAAAAAACGCAAGACACTACACAGACAGGAACTGGTCAAAGTAAAACAGGAGAAACTAGGGCAGACCGAGATTAAACAGGAAGTTGTCAAAATAAAACCAGAAAAGAACATGAATACAGAACATGACACTGAAACCACGACAGAGGCTATTATGCCCCATCAGCCAGGCTGATTCAGAAAGTCTAGGCATGTCCTCCCTATATCTAATCCTGTTTTGAGGGAACAGGTCGACACTACAAGCAGAACTACGGCAACTCTTTGGGATGTAGGACAGCTCCTGTTCCCGTTCTTCTGTATGTGTGGCAGGAGGATTAAATCAGGAAGCTGATCTCTCAACGCATATCATAAGTTTTAGGTTGTCAAGAAAAACAAACAACAAACTGTATTATTGAGTATACTGTACTGTATTGCATTAGTCTAAGTGCATGTAATAAAGTCACCATGGCTATATACTGAATTATACTTTCCTGCTCATGCTGTGCTCCTGCAGATGGTGAGCACTGCTTGAGGCGCAGTGGAACAGACATCATACCCAAAGCCCGGATGAAGACCCTAAAGATGACCATTGTGATTGTTAGCTCCTTTGTCATTTGCTGGACGCCTTACTACCTCCTGGGGATTTGGTACTGGTTCCAACCATCCATTATCAAGCACACACCAGAGTATGTGCACCATATACTCTTTGTCTTTGGCAATCTGAACACGTGCTGTGATCCAGTTATCTATGGCTTCTACACAGCATCTTTCCGGGCTGATGTTGCTGATGTGGTCGTGTGCTGTCGTGGTCGCCAAACCCACAATGCCTTACGCTACTCTGTCGACCATCCCTCTGGTCACAGTCCTGGAGCTTCTGGGGAGATGGAGTCTGATCTGAGTTCAAACCAGCATAACCACAAAAACTGCTAATGTATGTGTGTTTTCTGTCAGGTCATCTGAACTTAGATAAAAAAGTTCTCTATCCTAAATGACTATATATACCTTGCATGTAGGTCCACAATCTCTCATATGATCCATGGAAGAAGACGTGTTACAATTCAGCTCTATAGCATCAATCAGGTGGTATCACTTCAAATAAATACACCTGTATAGGAAGATTCATGAAAGCAATCGCTATGGCACCATCGTAGTTTGGTCTACTTGATGAACAAAAACAACCCAGTTTGGTTTAGACACAAAAACTTCAAAATAATCATAGAGTTTTTATAGGGATACAGGGCCTCCATTATCATGATGATCTCATGATGTCAAGAAAAAAAAACACGATGCCACACATAAATATGTTACTGTTGGTTGGCTGCAAAGAAATTGCAATCAGTCAACAGTAACATATAGATAAACCTCTACATGGATCACGTGACATGCATAGGCCCAGTAGCATTTTTCCTACAGTATGCACTGCATTTTTTGCAAGGTGAGCAGCTATAAGGGATGAAAGCATTAGTTAGAAAGCAGCGTAGTGGTTAGCACTGCTGCCTCACCAGCTCCTGCATGGGTTTGCTCTGGGTCCTCCCACAGTCCAAGACATGCAGTTAAGTTGATTGGAGATTGAGAATTTCCCCTAAGTGAGACAGTGTGTGGACCTGGACTGACAGCAGGTACAGGATGTGCCCTAGCTATTGCATGAATTACATTCCCTGCAACTGATAGACACCGATAGACAATCAGTAGACATGTTTACCAACAGTAAGAAGTTGTGAGACGTTTCAGTAATCCATCTCACCGAACTGTGTCAATCTTCACCAGCATTAAGAGATATGCCTCTGATACGCATGCTCACATGCAATGCTCTAGTGTACGTTGTTTTACATGTAGAGAGATGAGGAACATTCTATGATCTGCGCACAAAAATTCACAATATAAATGTCTGTTGTATTTCTCTTGAGCTTAATGTATAGGGTTTTAGACAATGCTTGGTGCAGTACTCACCTTACCTGGGTGACCATGTAGTAGGAACAGAGTTAGAGCTGTTGCCCACTACTCATAGGATCAGTAGTTTGATTCCTGGCTCCATTGTGTTAACGTAACCCCTGTGTGTGAATGTGTTAGCTTGTGTGACCTAATGGGTGAATGTGGCGATGTGTCAAAGCGCTTTGAAATTAAAAGCACTATAAAGTGTTTTGAATTTAAGTGTCTGCATTAAGGCTACTTCTAACAGAAGGGCACAAATGCTGACTATAAAATTAGTACTGTATGTGCCTGCATGATTCTGAGAAATTCCATAAACAGTACAGTACCTATATACAAATATCTATTATACTGTAAATATCTAGAGAGTTAGAGAGTACTAACTCAGTAGTACCACTAGTACAGTAGTACCAATGTTTTCCCAATATTAAGATTGTCTATGTGCAAGGATGCATTATATAAAGTGTCAATCAGTGTCATGTATACTTAATAAAAGTGTACTGAATATAATAATCCTTAGCAGTTGTAAAGCTTTTACATGACTTTTTGTGTCTCATTGGTAAATGGCAGCTGTAACTATATGAATGAAGAATTAAATAAATAGGCAAACATGTAAAATGTCTTTATTTGGCTTCAGGCATTTGAGGCAAATGTGAGACAACTTGAGTTCGAACACATCTGATAGGGCAGACTGCTGTCACACAGAGATCAAGCTGTTTGATACAGTTAGTGTTAAAGAATTAAAAATTGCTGTTTTCTTAGCCCAGTATAATTAAATATTAATATAATCTGTTTAGATAATATATATTTAATGTATATGTAGTTGACCAAGTGGGTAAGAAGAGTGGCTTAAAAACCTTAGTGTTATGACAACACAACACAAATACACAGTACATTTCAGTTTTTATCAATTGTAAGTGCAGTTTTTGCTGTATATGTACCTTCATTACTTCAAGAGCTACTGTCAAGTCCTGTCATGGTAAATAAATAATGACATCAATGAATCAGATTACATAAACCCCCCAAAACACTACTAGTACACTTCTGTATACTAGCAGGTATACAAGTTATATAAAATAAAATGTGCCAGCTTGATCTCTGACTCCAGCTGCAGCCTTTCTCTAGTCACTTCTCCAAGCACCTTTATTTTGTCCTAAGACCAAGGCCAGGACCTCAGTCACGAGTTAAAGCTTTATGTTTGCAGTTGTGTTTGGAAAAGCACTTGTCATCATTAAAGCAATTGTTATTTGTTGCTACTAGCAGCCAGTTTCTATTAAACTACTTTTTTTCTCTGGTTGCTGGCACTTCAGGGCACAAGTTTGACTTCAAAACAATGTCCAGTCATACTTTTCCAGGTCAGGAAAACTCACTGCTTGAAGACCAACAAAGTAACAAGCTCTCATATTCTTACAAATGTCAAAAAATGGAAAACATTTGAAATCATCATAATTAAATTTCTCAGCTCTAATAACAATACTTTCAAAAAAAAGCAGACACTCATTTTGGCAACTTTTCCTGTGCACAGCAGGAAGAACAAAAGACTCCAAGTGAAAAGAAACACCGAAGCCGCGACTGCTTTCTATTTTAAAAGACTAGTTTAAAGCACTACACACATGTCACTACATAAACACGTCAATGTTTTAGGTCTTTCATTATAGTTACACTTTTTGGTATTGCATTGGTTCAACAGCTTTTAGTTGTGTAAAAACAAAAAGAGGAGAAAAGCTTTAGTCTAAGTGTAAAACAGTGGCACAAGAGGGTAAGCAGAACGTTAAGGAGCATGAAAGCTTCAAGAAACATTCAGTATATGAGTACTTGTAATTGCAACCAGTCAATTATTTCCAGTCAAAGATATATTGGACATGTTACTAGATATAAGACATCTTGATGGCTCATACAACATTTACCAGCTCTCTTTCATTTAGTTTCATATAATTTGCAGACTATGAACAATGTATGTTTTTATACTGTGTGTAACAATATGAACACATTGTTTTTCCATATGCTTTACAACAATTAGCACATAGTACTGTTGATTTTTGCAGGTTAATTCTAGCATGTTGCCACTACATACTGTACTTGGAGCATGGCCTTCACTCCTAAGGGCATTAATTTTGTTGTTAAAGGCAACATTTGGTATGATGTTTCATTAGATGGTTAAGAGAGCACTAGTGTTGTATGAGATATTACCACTATGGTTACCATTGAAATCTAGCTTATGTGTTTACTGACAGTTTGGTAGGGAGGTGCTCTGAATCTAAAATTCTGACTTGTTCCGAAAGCTTTTGCCCTCAAGGTCCTCCTATACTGTTAGCCATTCACACACATGAACAAACAATGTTTCTGTGCTTTGATTATGGTGGAATAAAAAAGGTAAACTATACAAATGTTAAAATGTAGAGGTATTTGGTTATGTAATTTCTTAAGACAGCTAAATATTTGGCGAAAGTTGTTCTACATTATAAAAGAAAGCAAGTACTCCTTATAGTATTGACATAAAAAAGTTTTCCAAAATATCTGATATCTTCATTTGGTTTCTCTTTAAAAGCTAAATGCTAGGATCAACAAAATAATACTGAAGGGGTGCACCTGAAAGGACTTCCAAACTAAAACAACATGAAAGATATTATTTAAAAAACATAATCAAATCATGAGCTAAATTCTTTTTGGTTTGGGTTCAGTTAAAGCACTTTACAGTCAGGCGACCCCTTTCAAACAGCTCTATTCAAATTAAAATTTTAAAAGAAAGAAAACCATCACACTTTTTATATCTTTGGGTATCACTCCGCTTGGTTTTCATAGAAGAACTTTTTTGGATAGGCTGACATTCCAGCAGGCATCACTCTTTTGCCACCATCTCGTGTCGTTGAGGTCCCAGGGTGACCTATTTGGTATTTGGAGAGTTAACTTGGCAGCACAATATCAGTTGTCTTTTGGTTTTTGTTCAGTATGCCATCTACTTTGTGCAGGTAAAACAAGAATGAATTAATTCAGACTTGTTTCCTCGGATAGGTGTCATAGGAAAAACTGAAAAGCGCCCAACGCACTCTTCAGTCCAGTTTTTCAACTGACTATGTCCTCTGCACAAGTGAGTCTTTGGAAGTCGACACTGGACATTTGAAAGTCACAGATACTGTAGTCATAAAAAGGAGCCACACATCTCTGATCTTGATATATTTCTAGGACTGCGAACAGAGGGTTGTTGAGGCTCATGTCATTCCCTCAGAAGCAGTAGTAGCAGGGCTTAAACCTTGTGGTGGTGGAATTCAGGTGTTGCCACAGCTTTGTTCTCCATGGTAGTCATCCTTGGGAGCACTCTATGGACTCATCTGGTTGACAGCCTGCATGGTACAGCACACTGGCACTGGTATTGGATGTTCCTTTGGACTGAGGTAGAACCTCAGTTACATTTCTCAGACATTTGTCTAAGAGGTAGATTTCTTTGGACGTGCACAGCTATAGGGTGTATAAGAGCTGAATATGAACGCTTGGTTTCTGTGGTTCTTCTAAATGGCTTGTACAATCATATATAAAAGATCTGTAAGGCGTAAAAAGGCTGCTATAATTCTTCCCTTACTTATTGCAGAGAAACTGAAGGCAAGTTCTGCCACAGCAGATTAAGTGGCATGTCATAGTCAGGAGACAATATTTGGTTTCATTTGGGGCCTTTAGTGCACATTCCCACACATCATTTTACCAGGGAAGATCTGAAAAATACAACATTTTGGTTACAGCCCAGACCCCCACTGGAAAATGAGCACGTGTGGTGTACACAAAAAGACAAAATGACATGGTTTAATCTGGAGTGGCACATTTTGTTGAAGGCTCTTTCTACATGCATATGGTAGGTACACATGCTATAAAGGCAATACACTTTGATTTGAGGTAGGTATGAAGGTGTGGGACTTCAATATGCATGGCCTAATAAAGGCCACAAGAGATGGTCATTAATAGGGGCTTGGGTTTTTAGCATGCAATGGGGGGAAAGGCAATGGAATGGATGGGCTGACCAGTGTTAGCTGTCCATGCTAGGCAAACCTGATGAGTGCTGCTCAATGACCACCTGGCACTGTCCTGGGCAGACAACCTGGTAGAGGACAAAGACAAGTAATCAGTTTTCATTCAGGGATGGAATGTGACTGTACTTGACCCTGACTACCACTATACTTTTATGCTATATAAATTAGACTCAAATTGAACTGTAAATTTTATTCCAAAAAACTGTTTAGTTGTGACAATGGGGAGATCAACGGTACAAGGAGCCTGTGCAGAGGGTCCTACTGTACAGGGCTACAGGCTGAGCTCCAGAAAAGTCTTGCATCAATACATTGTTTTCTTTACTTTATCATTAGATTAACACTTCACAACTGTCTAGCAAAGCCCTATGATGAAGATGCAAGAGTAAATATAAGATGACGTGATTGTGGATGAGTTCATTTTCCACCAGCCCATCTATTATGGACTTGGCGTGTAAAATACAACATGAATACCTGAGGCACTGAATCCCCCATTACACGATTCGTGCCATCTTTCAGGTTGCTAGTATGTCCTGTGTTGTTCCTCGGTACAGACCAGCTGTCCTGGGTCCCTTTACTGCAAAACAGACTGCAAACAA
Organism: Betta splendens; assembly: GCF_900634795.4. Taxonomy (NCBI): domain Eukaryota; kingdom Metazoa; phylum Chordata; class Actinopteri; order Anabantiformes; family Osphronemidae; genus Betta; species Betta splendens. The sequence goes on from NC_040891.2 coordinate 3,038,205, forward strand.
GTTCCACATACTGTATGAGAACAGGTTCTGCCCAACTCTGCATTATCATTACTGAATAAGTTGATGCAAGTATGTGTTACAGCAAATATAACACATACTGCCTGTTATGGATAATATACAATATGCTACAGTATGTACCTGCGTCGATATCCAAACATGAGGAAGAGCACACAGAAGATGATGCAGGCAGTACCAATGTGGATGCCAATGACTATGCTGCCCAGGGAGGCCTCTCCATCCTTGCACTGACATGGAGCATTGTCTCCTGAAAGAAAAGAAATGCAACTCTAGTAAAAGACAAGGAAACATAAAAGCAGACGTTGCTCAGTCTGGTGACAGTTGGTGGTATGTAGGTTTGACGGTAGCTCTTGGTTTGCTTAAATGATATTAGACTAAGGCTGATTATGGTTTAATTGTACGCATTTGAATTAAGAATTAACCACCTGTACTTTGCTCGACCACACCTTCCTCTGCCAGTGACACCAGTTTCTTAGAGCAGTCGCTTTCCCCATTTCCATTGTAGGCCACCAGCTTGACTTCATACACTCCTCCGTGTTCTGAAACAGGGAGCCCCGTACAGAATAAAGGTTAGCAGGCAGCATACAGGTGAATCTTTTTTTCACTGATGGATAAAGGAAGGAACAACCTCCTACATGCTGGTGCAACTATTTCAGACACCATAAATAAGCAAAGACAAAGACATACTGTAAAAGATGAAAACCAGTGTGTGTGAAGTCTCTCTCATTTATTCAAACTTACCCAGATTAGAAATAGTGTGGGCATTTGTGTGAGAGGACAGCTGGATGGGCCCCTGGAATTCACCATGAGGGACCCTGCGATACGACAGCCTGAAGCCCTCTGCCTTGCCTGCTTTACTAGGGAGCTCCCACAAGACCTGCATGGAGCTGGAGTTCATCACCTTGGTGAAGTAGGTGGGAGCAGCTGGCACTGAGTGGAGAGCAGAGGACAGATTTGAGTTCCCCTCTTAAAGAAATGACAAGCCATTAAACATTTAATGTGCAAGTTAATTGCAGAAACACTACAGGAGCATACACGTACACATACATATTTCATTTGTTGCTGTACTTTTCTTTCCTGTGCTTATGCTGTTGTGAGACAGAATTTCCCCACTGTGGGACTATTAAAGGCTTTCCTACATTATTCGTATTATTCTTACACAGGCATGTACTGTACATACTATAACTAATTTATTTTAATACTTAATTTAAATTATATATAATCTTCAAATTAAGTTCAAATCTCTGTGTGTGCTTTGTATTGTCTCCCAGTTGATGTGATCTCTTCTATCATCTCATAATCTGGAAAGTCAAACCAGCTGATGCATTATACAGGTTTGAAAGAAAGAAAGAATAAATAAATCTTTGATGAAATTGTTATTGAACTTTTTATAGTTATTTATAGATTCAAGTTTATATTTATTATGAAAAAAAGCATACAACTACTACAAATCCTAGCAACACATCCTGAATGAATTCAGTTGTGATAACTACTGTATAGGCATATACACTGTACTATGTTTTCATCCAGTGAGCTCTGTTTGCTACAGTATATAGTCCATGTACTGTATTTGACTCTGATACAATTTAGGAAATGAATGACATTGTTTGCTGGGAAATTACATGTTAATTATCAATTATCAGAATGGAACCTCCTGGCTGAGTCAGTGCGTCATGTTCTTACCGCCTCCTTGTGTTGTGGCCACTATAGTGCGTGACTGTTGGCTGGCCCCCAGTGGAGAGTAGGCCTTCAGGTACAAAGAGTAAGTGGTGGCTGGTTCCAGGTTGGTCACATCATGCTGGAAGGCACCTTTACTAATGGCTTCCTGCAGCTCCAGTCTGTCAGGCTCTGAATCACACATAGTTATTTAGATGTAGTCGTAGGTATTATCTCTAGAAAAAAAAACATTTCACTTCACTGTCCGAACACTCACCTCCTATTTTGCGGATGTGCAGGACATAACCAATGATGTTGTCAGTGATCTCGACAGGTGGCTGGCTCCATGTGATCTGCACAGTGCTGGTGGATAGAGCATTGGCTGCGAGGCCCTCAGGTGCTGCGGGCAGATCTTTGGGATGGGCCACAGCCAGGCGAGCACTGGCCTGGTTGGTGCCGGCGCTGTTCTCTGCGATGCACTGGTAGATGGCTTCATCATCTGAACTGATGCGGGTCAGAGCCAGAGTGCTGCACAAACAAGTGGAACAAGCATTGATTCACTCCTACCACAGACCACAATGTGGTGGGAATATTAAGAGGTAAAGTGCCAGTACTGTTTACAACTGAACTTGCATGTCACATCGTAGCATTACCTTCCAGCCTTATTTAAGGCTGACAAGGCTTTATTTTCAGGTGGACTCATTTGAAAAACAGTCATTTCTTTTTCTATTAGGTTTTATTTTTTCATAAGCTTTTAAATTTAAGGCTTTACTTTTCTTTTTCACACGACTGCTTTACTTTTCTATTTGCAAACAAACAGGCCACTGTCAGTCACGCATCAGTTTTTTTTAACCAAACGTGTATGCAGTTCTGACACAATTGACTCCCAGTTATTTGTTGTTTATTTGTCAAATAAATATTGAGTTTTCTCGATTTACAGTAGATTAGGTGTTTCACCAGTCACATACCTGTTGTTGTTGGTCAGCTTGATGTTTTGTCCAGGTGTCAGGACCTTGCCATTCTTTAGCCATATCAGGTGAGGCTCAGGAACGCCCTGGGCCACGCAGGTGAACACAGCACTGCCCCCTGCTGGTTTGGACACAGACTGTGGCCACTGCAGGAACTCGGGAGGTGCTAAGAAACAGCAAGGAAGACACGTGCAGAAACCGAATGAGTTATTATATAAGTATAAGTATTTTTAAAGGTCCAATAAATGTATGCACCTCTATCCAAACGATTATGAATCTAAAATGTATACTTTATGCCGTACATACTCTATGTTCCTGATGTACAATTTTATTGTCTTAGAAAACATAGAGTTGCTGACCATAAATTCAAGTTTTATTGTCAAAATTCTGTACAGATAACAATTTATTTGAAAACCTGAAGTAACAGTATTCAGTTAAAAAATAAACCCGGCAATGCAAATGCACAGTTCACTTCTCCTTCTGACACACGGTTCAATAACAGAGGCACAACCTGTACTGTATGTGTACACACATGGGCTCCTTAAGCAGTAAAGCATGTCCCTGTCTTAGCCCACGCTCAGAATCTCATTGATCTTTTGACCTTGAAAATCACTTTGACCCAACACCCCCAAACCAGCCACCTAGAGAGCCAAGGGGGAAGTGTCACCAAATAACCATTTCAATAAGGACACATTCATCACTGCAGCCTGAGATCTGTTTGGACACCATCAGGGACAATTTTAATATACTTTACACTTGAGACCTCCTGTGCATAAAACTGTCTTTTAAAATATAGGTTTTAAAAATATTATGCATTCATATTTTTTAAACATTAATGGAGTAAATATTTCTAACCAGTCATGATATCATGATGACTCATCCTATAGGAAAAGTGTACATGAAGCAGATTAAATTTGTTCCAGCATTGTTGGGTGCGAGCTGTTGGTTTGACTGCCCTAGATGCTTATTTCTCAAGGGACATAGTTGAGCTGCCCCCCCCCCCCCTCATCTGTTCTGCTGTTCTTCAACTGGGTGGAAAGTGTCAGGCGTTCCCAGCTGATCGATCCATACTCTGTATCGATCAGTGATTTTGTTGACCTTGAGTTTCACCTCATATGTCTTATTAGGTTTAGTTTCTTTAGCCTGCCGACTATGCAGGGTTACTGCTCACTTGTGCTCGCAGTACATACTCCTCAATTCTTCTGAGTAAACATTTAGTTGGGATGAATGCAGCATGATGCATCATTAGGACAACATGCACAATGTCACTGAAATATAAAATACAACTGCTGGACCCTGATATTAAATTTTGTACTTCAGTCCAGAAAGATTTGTGTGCAGGTGTGTGTCATGTCACATATAATACATGATCTTTTTATTCTGTGAAATCTGCATCATAATATTGTGCAGCTTATCACATGTGTGAACAAAACTGAGAATGGATGGAGCAATGGGCCTGTTTAAGGCCATTCACATAAATGGCTGACCATCTTTTGTGTTTTGTTCCACATGGTGACACCATGCCATTTATCTTCCAGGCCCAATTAACCATGAGACCACACTCCAACTGCTCAGACATATGCCCCTGGATCCTCCTGCCAAGGTCAGGGGTTAGAGGTTGCAGGTCATTCTTCACTCCCCATTTTCTTCCCCTTGCACAGTGCAGCCATTCTACACCCATTGTTTCCCTGTGTCCTTTTGTCCTGTGACCATGACTAAACGCTAAGTTCACATGTCTGCAAAGCTTCCCAGTAGCATTGGTGAAATGCAAAGATATTGAATGCAGCTACTGTAGTTCAATGAAACAGAAAAAAGAACAAATTTAAAACCCCCATTTAATTCTGAATCTAAAACACATTTAAAAAGGGGTTTTGAAATGCTATTCATAAATTATTTTAAAGCCTGTGCTTTATACCCCTCCTATATCTTTCAGATCCTTCTTTATAACCTAGAGGCATGAAATATGTGCTTGTGAATGAGTAGAGGAGTGTCTGGTTTTAGCTGAAGGTCTCAAAACATTTAAATATTAAAAGCTGTCACCTCACAAATGCAATATATATGAGCTAATTTTGAGAGACGTTGAATTATAATGTAATAACATATTACACATAATATGCAGTTTGGGACAAAAAAATCACCCAGTGTGAGTAAAGAAATGAAGCGCCTCACAACAAAATAATGACATTTAAATTACACTGTGACCAAAGCCTAAAGCTCTTTGTTCTCTTTCAATTTGAAAATACACCAAACTGATCAATAGCTTAATGAATATATTAGAGATGAACGCTATTCTCCTCTTCTACACCACAGGCCCTGCTGGGGGGATTGTGACAGGAGAAGGTATTGATTAATCAGGTCAAAGAATCGGATACAACATGAACAGAGGATTGAGTGATGACGGCAAAGCGGAATTATATGAATATAGATTTATGTCGGTGAGAGAACATGAAAGATAAAAAAAATAGCGTTAGATATAATATTCTAGTTTACGTTATTTAATAAATGTACAGAAATTCTTTTCCATTTGTACTTTGTATTCCCACAATTTCATTACAGCACCTCAGTTCAAAACCTACAGCTGGGATAGGCTCAGATACACTTACTGTAGAGTGCATTTATGTCCTGAAATGTTTATCTCCTTCTGAAATGCAGTATGTGTCTTATACCTACAGTATACACTGACTTGCTCCTATTCAACACACACCGTAACTGAGCTGGCCTCGGGTCTGCCATTTTAAATGCAGCTAATGAGAATGAGAGATATATAAATGACTTGGACACATGGACATCTGCAGAGTAATGAATGAGCCAGACCCTCATCCCACACCCCAATAGTGTCAGGCCACACCATTCAGCTGGCTCAAACTCGGAGTCTATACCCTCTACTACACACCCTGGGGCAGAGGTGAGACAAAAGGGTTGAGCTTTAGTATTGACCCTCTTTTTCACCACATATACACCCACCCTATGTGTATCCATGTAATAAAAGAAGAAATGTATTAGCTCTCTCTTGCTGTTTGCTGTGTGCCGTCTGTCTTAGCAGAAAATAATGTCATTCTCATATTCCTGCACTCACATGTTATATAATATAAGTCTCTGATAGATGTCACTTTTTGTGACCAGGTCATTTCTAGCCTATTCTAGCACATACAAACTGCTACTCTACATACAGTATACCTCACTCATAACAGAAGCATTAAAATCCTCTAGCTATCTTCACACTTGTTTATCCTCACTACTGACAGTAATGAGGATGAAGTACAGCTAGGCTACTGTATCTAACTGATATGTGTGCCACAGTCACATATAGCCCATGTTTTAGGTTAATACTGTGTCATTTGTGATGTTTTGTGACTTTGCAAAAAAATGACATGTAACTTTTAATAAAATAAAGAGTATCTAGCACAATTATATCCGTGACTGCATGCATGAAGATGGTTTAAGCCATAATACATGATTCACACTGGCAACTAAAGTCTTAGTAAATACAGTACTAGTCAGCTGATACTGAAGCTTGGTGGATTAATAGATAATAACAGACGACTAAATAGTTTGTTTAACAACACAGCAGCAGTTCCAAGCTGCCTTACCTTGTACCACTAGTCGTCCAAGGGCTGTACGTCTCATTCTGGTGCCAGGCCTGTTGGCAGCACACACATACACACCAGAGTGCTGCAGGGAAACATCTGAAATCATCAGATTTCCTGTTCCAAGAACCTGGATACCCTCCACTCCAATGGAGCGTCCATCTGATCACACACAGACACAGCAAAGATGGGTTGTGAAGTAAAATTACAGTAGAAATAAACGACTACTACTGCTACTGTCTTATAAATGTTTATGGTGTTTCTGTACCCAGCCTGCTCCAGGAAACAATGGGCTTTGGGTTTCCTGTGGCAATGCATTCCAGGATGGCTGTCTGATGAACAGTAATCGTCAGGTTTTGGGGTCCAGACAGGATGACTGGCTCCTTGTAGGTTCGGGGTGCTCCACCTATGACAATTATTAAAAATGTTTTGGTCTTTAGGTTAGGACTAAGTTGTTGGGCAGACTGATTTTGGAGAACAGCTCAAACATTATTGTCCACATACCGGTGATGTTGAGCACGGCCTCATGGCTGTAGCGAGTGTTAGCTGGGTTGGTAGCCACACATCTGTAAATGCCAGCATCCGCTCGCCTGACACCTGTCACCTGCAGAATACCCATTGGTAGAAGAGTGTATCTGGGCAGAGACAGAGGAGACAAAGATGCATTTTAATTACATTCAGTGGGCAGAAGATATTGACCCTTGTGTACTAAAACTCTGAACATACTGCACTTTTAAAGCAGTGAGTTTCTAAATAAAGTTCAATTTAATACATCTCACTGTGAAAGAGTAGCAGCAGTGTCACCTGTAGCTTATGCGTGTACTGTACCTGTTATCTGTGGTGTTCAGTGCTGTTCTGTCTCTCTCCCATGTAATGTTGGCCTCAGGGATTCCATTGATCTGACACTGAAAACGAGCGACGCTGCCCTCATCCACAGACATAGACATTGGGTGGGTGTGGAACTTTGGAAGAGCTGAGGAGCAAACCACAAAAACAACAGCTCAAGATGTTGATACTGTGTTGAAATACATGGAAAAGAAATAAAGACGAGTTACTGTACTTAGCTACAGTATGTGGAAGTCTAAACTTTGTACTGTACAAATTGTGGCTGTGGAACTTTAACTATAAATTGTACTGCATATATTTTGGGGATAATTTTTTATTTAATCCCAGCTTCAAGGTGTGTTTTTTATGTTTGTTTCTTTGTTTATAATTATATTATATGTAAAAACTCCATTTGAGAGTTTGATGGAGAATACTCTAGGTTCGTTCATAAGCCATGATTTAGAACAAGGAACTTCCTCCTTTTAGCAGTTATGTCCAACTTAAATTAATAGAATATATTTGGAAATATATTTTAGCAGCTACTTGGATTATAAATGCAGCCAAGCTGTTCCCCAAAATAGAAAGAACAGATCAATTTCTGATCCATGCCTCATTTATCAATCTGTGCTATTTGCTTTGCTTACTGTGTGAATCTAAGAGGCTCAGTCAACTGCATGATTAAATGAGCAGCATTTAATGAAAACATAAACCAATATTACATTGGGAAATCTTTGCTGTATTAATTCCCTTTTGTTTTATTTGGCTTCCATGCTTCTGGGATTTGGCTTGGAGATTTTGCTTTGAGTTCATTTTCACCCGAAGAAGCCATTGACTTTGGTAACTATGCAAGGTGCTTTAATAAGTAAGCTTCTCCTTGTCAATCTATTAGTTAGATCCAATAAAACATGGAGTGTGTGTGTGTGTGTGTGTGTGTGTGTGTGTGTGTGTGTGTGTGTGTGTGTGTGTGTGTGTGTGTGTGTGTGTGTGTGTGTGTGTGTGTGTGTGTGTGTCAGACACTTACATGCCAGCTGGACTCTGGCTTTGCGGCTGACCAGCATGCCATATCGATTTTGGGCAGCGCATTCGTACTCGCCCGTATCTGCGTCGCTGCCCTCTCTGCGTTTCTGAAAGCTCTGGATATGCAATGTTCCATTTGCCAACACCTGAACCCGTGGGCTGGCAGGTAAAGATGCCCCATTCTTTCGCCATGTCACCATGATGGGCTCCTCGCCCTGAACCTGACAGTCGAGCATTAATGGACGATCCCTCACTGCGATCACATCACTGGGCTCCAACAGAAACGCCAGCTCCGAGGCCAGGCTGCAACCTGCAGGCAGAAGGATGAGACACACACACGAGACTGAGAAAAGCCATATGGTAACTCAACTGCTTTCAGAGATGCTGTTTTGGTCAAAGTTGTGGAAAATGCCTGCATTTGGAATCTAATGTACCATAGAAACACTTCCTTACACTCTATGGAAATACAGAACTGGACTTGTAGGAAAGCAGCTTTACTGCTGACATTGTTTGTGTGTAGACACAAACAAAGAATGAAGAAATGAAAGGAAATTCAATCCATTTTCCTACTCACATTAACAAACCTCCCTTGATTCCAGACACAACAGGACATGAAGGCAACCATGTTGGAAACCAACCATGGCAAAACAAATTATTATTGATGACTAAAAGTGAGCCACAATGGAAGCTGAATGCCAGAGAGCCGTCTAGGCAAGAAGGGCAGCAACAATAGCTAAACTTGGGAGGAGAACACTGGGGAGGGTTGCTAGGGTCAAGTTTACAGACCCTCCATTGAAGCACGAACCATTTGCAACAATAGTGTTGTGACTATGCTTATTTGCACCCAACCCCCAGTAACCTCTGTAAAAACCTCTGTCAGCCACCCTGCACCCAAGGGCACCATCTGCCCCTTCTTATGCAGCCCTTCCACTCCTCCCAGCTCTTCTCATCCTTTCACATCCACCTCGGAGGTGACTTTCCCATGCTACGAAATGTCTGTCCGTCACACACGTCCCCTCTTCTCCATGACCTTGGTGACACTTCCAGGCCCCATTTTTCTCTAGTCTTTTTGATGTTAATGTCCTCATATGCAAATAGACTTGGACACTTGAATTTGCCACGTTTTTTTCACAGCTGTGAAGCGGTCACACTTGAACCTGCACAACGCCTTATCATCTGTGTCACCATGGAGTTCTGCATCTGTTCAACCAAATGCATCCACTTTTCTATGAGCTGAACAACAGACAGGGGTGTCCAGCCACCACTAAGCACTACATCCCCATACATAATGCCTTGCAACTGAACTTGGCTTTGAATTAGCTTTAGTAATTGGGCTATCTAGTAGTTGTGTTTCTGGTTAAGCAAGTTTTCACACTGAAGTTCACCTTTAATTTTCTAAGTTTGGCAATAACAGCACTTATCTTCGTTTTGGCTAAGATAGGCAGCTCTGAGTCAATGTCATGGACTGAAGCATGGCATAAATGCATACACACACAGTGTAGTCATATTTTTGGACAAATATACTTATTTTACCGTACAGTATATGTGTTGACATTCATGCTACAAACTGCTTTGAGATCTATATCTTGCCACATGAACTCTGGGAATGGCCTAACTGATCACATCACATTAAGAACATCTGCCATTTTTCTAATAACATGTCTCCCACCCAGCAGATGCAGCCAGCACACAGGGTTGTGGGTCTGTCTACTGGTCAGCTGTGTGATAGAGCCCTGCAATCCCCATGAGCCCTCGGGCCTGCTAATGAAATTCAGTGCTCCCAAGGTGGGGGGTGTTACTTTGCATTCTGCAAACACGGATATTGAGCAGACGTTGATGTAAACTGTAAGGTTGTAAAGCCAGTGTTGAGGCAGGAGATAACAGAGCAGAAGCTGGTGACATACTGTACACAAGGTTATGTCATAGTAAGACTTGGCTCCTAAAGACTATTTCAGAGTAACAGGGGATTTCTGCTTGATAATGAACCTAATGTCAAGCTTGACCACAAACTGCAAGATGACGTCTACAGACCAGTGGTTCAAAGAGAGCATATCATCATATGCTTAAATAGTATCTCAGATATTAGGTTAAATTATGGTAAGAGATAATATATGTGATGATGTAAGGTAATAATTAACTATACATATATCCTTTAAGGCTAGCAGTGGGGGAATGAGATGTAACTGAATACATTTAAAATTACACAAATATGTGAGACGCAACCTATTTTGTAATTATAGCAACCTCTCAAAATTAGATTAATGATCTGAAATCCAGTTTAACCGATAGATTTTACTGTTCTCTGGTGTGAAACAGACAAATTATGCAGTTTTCCTACATGGTGGTACTTAAAGTAAATAGTCAGAATACTTCATTCACCACTATATAAGGAAAATAAATCAATCAAGCAAATTGATACACTCAACTGTATTACAGCATATTGTATTTGTAGTGTTCGGTATTAACAGATTACATATAGATAGATATATCGTTTGGTCACAACTATACACAAGTATATTCTAAAAGTGAGCAGCACTGCTCCAATGTTTGAAAAGGACATTACAGTATATGTTTTTCAAAAAACTCTACTGTAGCCATAGTTTGTGACAACTTCATTAGTGACACCAATAACCTGCAATGCTGCAATTATTGTTATAAATATGACTATTATTATTACATTTATAAATCTTAAGAAACTACTTTATTGTCAGAGAACACTTGTTTTAGGTAAGTGTTTTTTTTAATGTCAGACACTTTTTAAAAGTCCTGTTACTCCTTTAAAACATTAGTCACGTTGTGCTATTGTGAGATAGTAATAATCATTGCTGATGCTGGGCCTCTATGCTGTACTGTATGTATAAACAGCCTTTTGCAGTTTTTTGGTCAATATTAGAAATAATCCTGTATTTTTGATGATGAACAATAATTTCTTCATCAAAGTGATTTTGTGAGAGATCCCAGATCTTAGCATTGGTGTAATAGAAGAAAAAGTTATGGAATTGGATTGTTTTCTTTAAAGGGAAAAGAAGTATAATGACATTTTTGTAATAAAAGAGGGTTGTCCAGAACCCCCACCCCAGCACCTTGTGCCCATAACCCTGAACCCCTTAGGGGTCAGGGGAGAGTCAGAGGTGAGGGGGGTGGATGTGTAGATGAGGGTGGAGGGGCAGCTTGTGTCCAGTCTAAGCTTCTATCCCAGACCTTCACTGCTATTGTTTAACAGGACTGCTGATCCTGAACTTTACAGATTTATGTCTACCCCCCCCCCCCAAAAAAAAAAATTTGCAGAGTTAGAAAAGGGGGTCTGGAGCAACATTTCTATATGTGAAAGGCAGTTTGGGGCTGTGTAAATATGACTGGCAATGACATTGAAACATATTTCTGATGAATTATTTTAGTATAATTTGCTTAAAGTCATTAGGTTGTTGTTTTGAATTTACTGACTACAGTAAATCTAGCACCACACAACTACAGCAAATATTTTGCTGTAAATAAATGCTCATTGAAATGTTAACAAATCAGGGCACATCAGATGTGCAATATTATAGGTTCATTTTCTTTACTCTCATTTTCCTTCTGTATCTATTTTACAAGAAGAGTCAGCATAAAGTTAATATAGCTGATAGCCTGGAGGCACAAACCCTTAAAATTACCTCAGGGCTTCCTCCTTTGCCCTAATGGAAGTAAAGCACTCCTTGCTCAGACATGGCTACTTCTCAGTGTGTCATATTTAATGTGTCTGTGATTAAACTAAGTAAAGCACATCGAGGATGGAGTTATTAGTTACAGTTTCTCATTTTGCATCCAAACAAATTATAATAGGCATACAAAAACAGTTTTGCCTTGTCTTGTAGAGTGTTTTTGACCACAAAAGAATTATAAAAGAACTAGAAGTTCCTTATCTAAGTGAAATTGTACTTTCTTCATTAATTATTGTGTTACACTGAGTAAGTAGATGATTTAATTAAAGAAATGAGTCATGGGCCAGAGCTCATTTGCTCTATACAGTATAAAATAAGTATGTATGTATGTAATATGGAGATGGAGAGTTTATTTGGTAGTTAAAACGGCCATTAGCTTTTCATATATCAGCACCCAGATCAGTTATTTCTGACAGTGTGTTGTCTTATACAGACTTTAAAATGCCTGATCCAGAACAGGGTCCCCACTAGTCACGTAGATCAATAAGCAATAATAGATAATGCGAATAGAGGCCGTTTTGTTTACTCTGCACATTTAACCAGTGAGGTTTTAGTTCATACAATTGGTGCAACAATGTGTGTTAGTGAAATACAAGTAAAAAGCCTGTTAGGACAGTCATTGGGAAAACATAAGATTTGGTGAGAAGAAAGTACAATGTATAAGAATCATCCTGGCTTCGGAGGAACACAGTCCTGTGTCATAAAGGTATTAAGTTCAGTTTAGGAAAAGCATATCTTTAAACTAAAAATACAAAACACCAGCAAACAAACTATAAAGTTGTCCTTTGACCAGCGAGATGCAGCTTTGATTTAATATAAAAATAATACTTTCATGAAAGTTCACAAAGTAATGTGTGGCCATTAGAATTAGATTCTTCTACACCAGGCTCATAATTGTTCTTTTACATGGTTTAAATCACGTTAGGATTAGCCTGAACTTTCCACAGATTGAGATGTTAGCCTTTTTGCTGTCACACTGCAGGAAACACCATTCACCACAGGCTTTTTGTGTTCCTGTCTGTCTGGTCAGAGGCTGCCTCTGTTGGCCTCCTCCATCATGGAACCTGAGCGAGTAGCCCTGATGAGTGGGTGGTTGTTGGGGACACGGTCATGGGCAGCTGTTGGAGGGATTACCTTATACCCACATATCTTTAATAAGGTCTCAATCCAAGCGCAGACGGAAGCTAGTGTTATGGAGATGAGGGTGTGAGGGTCAGGTCACCGAAGGCTGAGGGCTTGGGGAGGAGACCTATTGTGTCCATGGTATCCCCCAACACGGACTGCTACGTTGACAACCCAGAGCCCTACCCCCTCCTGAAGGTCAGAGGTTACTGACTCTAACCCCTTACTGTGGTCTGTGTGAAGCTGAGCCCAGAGCCCCTACACGGTCTGCACAGTTCCCCCTACTCATGAAAATCTGTTCACTTTTCTCTACTGCTGCAAACATCTTATAACCATGCCTGAAAAAAATGGACACATGACCAAAACAACAATTCAAATGTTCAAATAACATTAATAAATTATTAATTTTTGAAATCTAAAGTTTGCTTAAGTGGGATTAGTTTGGCTTTCTATGTACGTTTATGTGAAGTCCCTCAAGATGATTTGTTGTTGTAAATTGGTGCTATATTGTATAAATAAAGCTGAATTGAGTTTCCTTCAATAAGGCCACAAATATAGTTGAAAGCATCTTCTGGGATTGGTGCGACAGTATAGGAGCCTTGATGCTCTGCTCTATAATTACTATATATATAACCCTAATTAAATACTTGTTGGTAAAACCTGGATTAAATAATCTGTTACAATGATGGTGAGACACAGGTTTGGTTTTATGTGGAACAACTGAATCTTCAGCAAGGAACTAGTTATGCTGATGATTGTGAATTTCAGAAATGGATGATTAACAACTGATTCAAGTACCAGCTTTCTAGGAGTAGAATTCAACGCGTCCACAGAGCAAACCAGTACAGGAACATCCTCAAATTTCTGGATTTCTGACCCTCAACTTTTCAGAAGCTGAAGCTGCGCGACTGAATTCAAAAGACACAGTGTACTTACTCAGACAGAAGACAGCTGACAGGCAGGTGAGAAATATTCTTGGTTTCATTTTGGTTTCCTAAACTCTGGCCTCCTCAATGTTAAAGCTTGTTAACCTCAGATCACTCAAAAAAGATAAAAAAGTAATCCAAATGGAATTGTGTTTATCCTCTTGGTATATTTCTTCTTTGGTTAGAAAACTAATCTTTGTGTTCCTTTTAATTAAAGCATTGCTATTTTTTAGATTTCCTGGTCCAGAGTTTGGCCCGAGGAAGGCTGCTGGTCATGTCCAAAGCTACTCTGAGAATAAAGCAAGGAAGACACAACAGCTTGGCCAGAGCCCATTAGTTATTCAGCTCCATTGTTGTCAGTGAATGGACACTGATATAGTGGCTTTTACCGGCCACTGGCAGGTTGGTTTCCTGTGAGCCAATTGCAGACCCGAGGTGAGGAGGGGTAGTGGCTCAGCCTGTGAGTTGTGATTGATATTCAATTAAGCACAAAGCTGTTGGCCGGCCAGGCTGTGCTCCACCCCTCCTCAACGTCTGCTGGGCCAGCTGGGGTCTAAACTGGACACACAGTTCCCAGGGACACTGACCCAGAGCAGCTATGCAGGTTGGTGATAGCAGGTGTTATAAGACCAGCATAGTGTGTAGAACACCTGAGTTCACTGTCCAGCAGATTCATATAGTTTTAAAAAAGTGTGAAAAGTGCCCAAATGACCTGTGAAGGCTGCCTCTGTTAATCAAGTCAGCTGGACATAAACAAAGGCCAATGGCAGTTTAGTGGAACAAACTGCCTCATTAACTTCAGATTATTTAATAAAAACAACAACGAACTACAGTGATGACAGAGTGAATTTTCCTTCTCATCATTGACACTGTTGATTAGAACAGAACTGTAGTTTGATGAGAAATAATGCATCCTATGGTGTTCCAGTGATTATTATGTTCAGTTCATGGTGAGACCGTGCAAAGTCCATGACGTCACTGCATTACATAAATGCTGTTATAGCATCCTCCTGCTGTTATGCCAAGGATGATTCTATAATGTTACAATTTATACATATGTATAGATGTAGTATTCTAAACTTTTTAATTTGATTTATTGTGGCTTTTTTGACATGTTCCATCAAAAACAACCTCTACTGTCTTTTTTTCACAAGTGACATTGTTCATGCATCAACATCTGTCTCACCCTTTTGATAAATAATATTATGTTACAGCTTTTCTAACCTTGTAGTGGGACACACAACACCAAAACAGGCTTCCTAATCTCAGCTGTGTTACGATTGCTCACACGGACTGACTGGACCCCAAATGCAGAGAGACAATAGTCGTTTGTTTTTTCCAAAAACAAAAGGGTTTATTACAAAAATCGCTCCAACAAAAGACACTTGCAAAAGGCAAGGGAGGCAAAAAACAGAAACCACTGCTGCTAAGGCAAAAACACAAAAATAGACAAATGCTCTAAAAAGGCAGGACTATCAAGCAGACTTAAGTTTTCAAATGGCTGAACAGGCTCTATTACTGTAACTTTTCGCTTTGACCAACAATCAATCGTACACGATTCATGCGTCACAGTCCACTGTGACTCACCAGCAACCAGAGCCAGTGAAACCCTAGCTTAAATACACAGCTTGGTGATCAGACAACCAGCTGCAGGTGTGCCTAATTGCACCTGCGTAGAAACTGGAGGTGGCTCCGTCTAGCAGCCCTGGCAGCAATTCAACAAAATACAAACCACTGATCTCAGTATGAATCAGTGCTTTATTGATCATCATTGGAGCCTGTTGCTATTTGTTATCTTTGTAGTTTATGTCAAATTTACCTTTTATGCAAAGAATTGGATACAGATGAAGAAATGCTTTGATTTATTGAATCCATGAAATTCATTTTTCAAACTATGTCGCAGAAAACTGAAATATTATAAATATTACAGAAAATACATGTAAACTAAAATACAGTCAAACCTATTGGAGGATGAGACACAGCCACTGTTGATACTCAGTCTCTGCTTTAAACCTCCTCCATCCATGTCATTTTTATGGTTTTCCTTTATAGTCACAAAGCTAAAGAAGTTTAGACGGTTTGAATGACGTGTTACCTGTTTTGCAAAAGGGAGGAGATAGAAAATGTGTCAATGAGAAGGGGTTTACACATTTGCTAAATGTGTCTGATCCACTGCTGTAATATGATAATGAAAATGTTCTGTCAAAGTTAAACGCTGTTTCCGTTACAGTACCGTCATTACTGTGTCCTGTGAAAGAACTTACATTTTATTCAACATATTTAAGTGCCCATAGGGTTGAAGCCAATATAAGCCTTAAGGTAAATGTCCAACATGTTACATGTTTAGGGTGCAGAGTTGTCTTTTAATGTTTTGTTTCAGATTACCTTTAACAAATACAGAGCCATTGTGTCATATGTGAATATAAACAACACATGTACAGTACACTGGAAGCTTCTGGTGATAGCAGTGAGTGCTCATGCATAATTATCCTAAGCAACACCCTACACAGTAAATCCTTCTGTAAAGTAGCAAAACCTCCTGATTACTTTTCCACATAAGCATCAGAGCCACGGGTCCGTCCTAAGCAGACTCACAGAGACGTCTTTAGGTTGGATCTTAGATATTTAATAAAAAAGGTAGATGTTACACTCATAGTCAAACATAGGCAGTAGCACAAGCGGTCGACAATAGCAGAGGCTCCCGGCTCTTTGTTCCCAGTAACACCACACCACTGCGCACAGGTATGAAGGGGCCCGTTTCAAGAAGGAAGTTTAATAAACTCTGAGTTTAAACCTGAGCTGTGAGTTGACTTACACTGAGTTTGAAAACCTGGGGTTTTCGGTTTCAGAACAGCTGAGAAGAGTTGGTTTAATCAACTCCGAGTTGATTGACTCAGAGTTAGGCACGTGCACCGCGACTATAAAAAGCCCTGATCAATGGAGTAAAGACATTTATTTCACCATGGCAACAGCACAACAAAAGAGGTCCATAAATTGATATGATACCTGAAGCATATAGCAACTATGAGTCTATATTCCATAGAAAAAGCAACACGGCTGCAGCGGTGAAAGAGAGAGAATTAGCTTGGGAGAAAATAAAAAAAAAGAGGGTGACAAATGGAAGACCGCTTTAAACACCCCCAACAGACATATGTATATATATTATATATAGTGTATACAATATACACAATATACATATACAATATTTAGTAATGCCCTTCGGACTAACCAATGCTTCTGCTGTGTTCCAGGCCCTGGTCAACGATGTTCTTGGTTCTATGATTAACAAATTTGTGTTATATCTGTGTATATCTAGACGACATCTTTTCACACTCAAAACTGCTCGAGCATCGACTCTTCGTCAAGGCCAAGAAATGTGAGTTTCACGCTTCCACTGTTTATTTTCTAGGCTTTGTAATCACCCAGGGACAAGTACTCATGGATCTGACGAAGACTCATGTGGTGGAGAACTGGCCTGTCCCTCAGTAACGAGACGTCCAACAGTTTGCCAACTTTTATTGGAGGTTTATCTGTAGATTCAGTTCCATCACTTCACCCCTTCATGCTCTCACCTCTTCCAGGAGCAGGTTTCAGTAGTCAGCCGAAGCTGATGCCATCTTCCGCCTACTCAAGGCCAAGAGGAATTACAATATCGGGGACCCACAGCTGTTGGCTGTTAACCAAGTTTACCCACATACAAATGTTATTGTTGCTACTAAAACTGCACTTTGTCTGTAAACAAAAACCTTTTTAACTGTATTACTATTCAACATCTTTCCTTATTATTTGTCTATTAGATCATGTTCACTCTTGTGTTATCCTCTTACAACTTTTCTCAGTCGCTTTAGTACAATTCTCAGATTATATCGAAATTCTCAAAACTATTTGGTCAATTTTCACATCATGATGTCACTTGCCAAATGCTTTGGTACATCCATGCAAATGTTTATATAATGCCCTGCTCTTTGCTACATTATCAATTGTGTGGTGAAAATGTCCCATAAAACAACCAGATGAGAGAGTTGTCTTTGTGTGAGAGAGTTGTGTGATTTATTATAAATATAAAGGTAAATAAAAATAACGGGGAAAGCAAATCAAAAGCATGCACATCAACAAACCAAAAACCAATTGGGGAAATCAGTGCATACAGTACACGACAAAGGAGTGATGCAAAGAGCCCAAAATCCTCAAGTTGCTTCTGCCTTTTAACCCCTCTGTCCAACTACAGTGGAATGTCTGTGTAGCCCTATCAGACTGCATGCACCATCTCATCCCTGTCACCGTGTGTGAAGATGTTTACATTCTCACACCTGCAGATGAAGGAACGCTAAGTCTCAACAGACAGAGAGACACAACTCCCCAGCCTTGGGTTTGAGAACTAGAGTCCAGAGTCCATCAGGCAGAGAAAACCATTGAAAAATGTAGGTGAAATGTCAAATACATAAAACAGATGTAAAACAAAACATAAGATATTAATTGCAGAACATAAGGCATAAATCTAAAGAAACAATAACACCTATTACATTCCCCCCTTTTGATTACACATTAAACACTAAAAGAATAACAACTGTCAAACATCGCATTTTATAATAATAACAGCCCTTGCAAATGAAACTATGAGTGTATTAATTCAAGATTCAAAATGCACCTTCAAATAAAATGCAAGTAACATAGAGATAAAAGGTTTGGAGCTGTTTTTGCTGTGGCCTTCATGCCATCATGTGTAACATTATTGAAATGCTATTGATTGTGATAAAGACAATTAATGTATGTTAGCCATAAGTTTCCGGTGGGGTTGTTTCATATAATTTTGAGGTAGTTTTCATGTTTTCAGATCTTCAATTGTACATTTGAGTCTAGAGTGAGTAACCAGAATGATGATGCACATTGCTGCTTGTGTTGTCTTATAACCTCTATCATCTGTAGATGAAGGATATAAACTAATTGTAGCAGTGAATAAATTGATTGTGAGCATATTAAACACCAAATTAATTTTAGGATATTAAAACTCAGTGTTGTGACATTTTCTCCTTCAAAAGGCAGTGTGTAAAATTACATAGAATCATATAATTAAGGTAATTATCAGAGTAACATACAGTAAAATGAAGTTTAACACGACAGGGTTACAATTGATGTCTCGTAACAATCTGCTTCGTCCTGTTGAACAGTAGAATTAGATTGTTTCCAACCTGTTTGTTGACACGTTGACTGTTCGTTTGGGTCCTTCAGGCTGTGATCAGCTCATCACAGACACTTGGGATTTGTTATCACCACCAGGTTTCATTCCCAATGTCGCCTGAGTCACTGTCACTTCTGTGATGTGAAGAGTCTACATGTCGCTCTGCGTCGGCGGTTTTCTCAGTACGTATGTAGATGTATGGTCTGACAGTGTAATTCACCGGCGCATCTTCAGGCAGCACTTGGCTCGCACCTTTAACGGTCAACGCAGCCTAGCCTCAGTGCATGTGTGAGCACAGCAAGGGTCGCCCTTCTCACATCTCCAGAAACATTAACAGCTCAGTTCTAAAACTGGCAGACCTTGTTTATAAACAGAGTTCGGCACATTACACCATCCATTTATGTTCATATATGCACAGCTGTATCCATCTGATTAAGTTGGAAGACACAGAACAGGTTGAAACAGACTGTCACCAGGTCAGACCACAGGGGTCAATAGAAGAAGTATGGCCCGAATGTGTCTGTCAGAGTGGAGAATAAGTTCTGACTTTCTGCTGTGGATGCGACAAAGGTTATTCTACAGTCATGCATGTATTGTACAATCTTCAGAGTAATAATCTAAAGATTCTGGGTTGAGGCACAGTAGATCATTTGGGGATGACCTTCTATAACTTCTATAAGTGGTCCAGTGCACATACAGTAACTTTGGTCGCAAGGTCAAATATTGTAGTGGCCGTTTACCACATCCATAATCTTAAAGGCCACTTAGTTTGCAATGTGTTAAGTTTTTATTTGTTGTCCAAATACTTATTCACCTTGTTTGGCTCACCCGAGAAGCAGATCCAAAGACAGTCCTTAAGGTTGAAAGGAAAATTTATTGTCCATGATACAGCTCAGTCCAATATCGATACCAATAAATATTGCTATCCAATACACCATTCGATTCTGCTACCAGTTGTTACATGTTTCAGGTTTTATATCCAATTTCCGTACGGTCATAAACTTATATCGAAACACATCCATTTATGTGTTTATATGCACAGCTGTATCCATTTGAAGACACAGATGTTCAGGTGTGTGAACAGGTTTAAACAGACTGACACCAGGTCAGACCACATGGGTCAATAGAAAAAGTACGGCCTCCTTGTGTGTAACCTGCACCCGAAAAGACTCCCGCAGCAGGCTGCACAAATGAGGCCTCTATGATGCCTAAATGAAAGTAAGAAAACGAAGGTAAATTCTGTACTAATCTATGTACCCAATATGATTGATTTCACTGAGGTCAATCTGCTTGGCTATTAACTGTAGAGAATCCCTCTATGAATATAGTAGATATTCTATACTGTATGTATGTTATGGGGGAAACAGACTTTATTGCTACAGTATGGGTTTAATTATTTTTCTTCTCGAAGCAGTGATATTTCTTTTCAAAGAGTGAAGGATCAAATTGATAATTTGCTTGATGTCTTCCAAGGCTTGGAGGATTTAATGAGACACATTCAGAACTTATCAGATGCTTCCCAGGTCATGAGGGAAGCAAAGTCTGGGGAACTCAAACTCTTTACGTTTAGTTTGTAAAGAAATATTTTGCTGTTGTTTTCCCATTAAAACTGATGCTTTGTGTTGCATATAAATTAACAACTAAAACAATTAGTAACAAAAGTTATTAGACATGAGTTAAAGCATATTGACCTCAGTGAGATCAGTCACATTGTGTTAAACCATCAAAATAATCACCAGTTACACCACACAGGTTAGTACAGTATTTACCTTTTTTTTTTTTCTTAGTTTCACTTAGGCTTTACAGACGGCTCCATGTTTGTAGTAGGCTGCAGGAGTATTGTTGGGTGCAAAGTGTGCACTGAGCTGTGGCAAAATGGGTCAACGCTGTTAATGAAATGGATGGAGGAGCCTGTGTACACGGGTTTTGGGGTTGTGATAATGATACTGATAATTATTTATTTATTGTGTGATTGCTCCTGTTTATGCAATTTGTAGGTTAGTGTTTTATTGTCATTGTCAGGGCGGCATAGATGACGGACCCACATGCACAGCACAATACGAGGTTTCTGGTGTTAAAGAGTGTCGCTTATTCCAATATGCAGAGTCAAATCCAGGCAGGGTCATACACAGGAGGTCAAGCAGGTTCAATGGGATCAGGCAGAGACGTGGTCAGGAACAGGCATAGGTCAGATACGAGGGATGAGTACAATACCATACGTCAGGCGTTGAATCGTGGTCGGGCAGGCAATGGTCAGCAACAGGCAGTAACAACAATCAAGGCAGACAAGGATCAGGCAGGCTCAGAGTCGGAGGTCAGAACAAGAAACACGATGCACATCAAGGCTAAACTAGGAACGCTGGAAAGTGGTGATCTCACGCAACAATCTGGCAACTGGAGTCTGTGAGGGGTGAATGCTATATACCGGTGTTGATTAGTAAACTGCTAACAGGTGTGCTGAGTGATCCGGGGACTGAACAGAGAAACAGGAAGTATACAAAATAAAACAGGAAGTCCTTCCAGTGTGAAGGGCGGGTGACAAGCCCGGGCGTGACAGTCATACAGTAACATTATCTGTTTTTCTTTTAATAAATGTTTTTGTATTTAGAAAAAAAACATAAGGACCGTTGTTTGAAGCTGTGTATTTTATGACTAACAATGCTGGATAGCTAACACACTCATAGGACCACCATCTGCCTGTCTCCCAGTGCTCTACCCCACTAAGGTGTTGTTTTACTTGGACCATGCCTCCACCAGACCACAGCAGCCACAGGACAACATTCCTATGAATTTACAGTATGTGCAGACATGCAGACATTGTAGAACACATTAATAGAATAACATTAGGCGCATCCACAGAGAGTCAGAAATTATTCTGTACTCTGACAAACATACTGTACGTCTGGGCCCCACTTCTTCTATTGACCCCTGTGGTCTGACCTGGTGACAGTCTGGGAGGCTCTGTGTGGTCGGCTTGGGTTGCAACACCTGCCCTCCTGAAACTGAAGGTGTGTTGGGCTCCCTGGCTGCTAGGATTCTTTCCTCTGCTCGTTGGCTGGGTGTAGTGGCAGAGCTCCTCACATCACGCTGGCTTTCACAAGTGGCATTGTTCATGTGCCAACGTCTGCCTCACCCTTTGGGTGAACAATGTTAAGCTACAGCTTTACTAACCTTGTAGAGGGGCACTCAACACCTGAGCTGATAAACAGGCTTTCTAAACTTAGCGATGAGTATTACTGGTACTTATCACTATCAATATCAATAATGTGTGATTATGGTACTGATGTGGCTATTAAGCATTATGCATTAAAAAGCATTAAGCATTATTATAGCATTATTATATAATTATTTGCAATTTTTATATAATCATTTGTATGATTTATAATAATGCATATGTATATTATATATGTATTAGTGTGTGTACATACCTTAACACTAATATTAGCATTAATATTCATTTCACAGGTAAACCACAGTACAGCTGTTGTTTAGTTATGAATGTGTCAGCCTAAAGTACATCCCTACTTATTTATTTTGTGCCTAGTGTTTACGTAATCGATTTGTTTGGTTTCAGCGGCTGGTTGTGTATATGTAAAATATTAAATAAACCATTAATCAAGAAGAGTATATACGCATATTTCTTCTATACTCTTGTAAAGCAAAACTGTCCATCCTGGACATATGACTCAGCCTAATACATGCTGCTTGTTGAACTGCCCGACAGGACACAAAAAAAGTATTGACTCATTATAGGTAAGCATTGGATATCATCATGTTATGAATTTAGGAAAGTAATATTAAAGCAATTAACATTGTTAGTGGCATCATTAGCTTTCAAAATGAAAGGACTCAAGTCATCAGGCTTTGCAGCTTTTAGCCTGACTTCATTTCTAATTTAATTTGTTTGATTTACTGGAGTCTTTAGTCTTAGCCTGGATATCTAACAAGCAGTATCTCCCAGATAAAGCACTTGATCTCCTGCCTGCATTTCAGTTCTTCCCTTTGTTTTAATTTTCTAGCCACACAACTTCCTGGTTCCTCCTGGAACCATTAATCTGCTCCTTTTCCTCCAGCCACCAGACAAGACAGTCAAGATCTTCCTCACCACGTCTGCGTGCTGTGCAATTGGGTCCTCCGCCGTGTGTTCCTGACACTTACCTTGTACCTTTCCAAGATCCCTGTTGTTTAAGACTCTTTAGTATCTCATATTAACGAAATGTCATCCTGTGTGCGTTTTCACTTTGCCTAAACACTATTCTAGAAACACTGCCAAGATTCATAAATTTTAGCAGTAGCAATGCTAAAACAAAAACAAAATGGACAAAACGTTCTGTTGTAGCCTCTCCCCATTAGCTCCCTGTAAAATCTACAACAGCAGAAAGAACAGATAATATTTTATGTTGTAGAGAAGTAAACGTCTGTTTTGTTCCCTAGTATATAGAGTTAGAGGAGTTTTTAGAGATTTACTGTAGTTTAAACCCTTTCAAGTTAATAAAAACCTTGTACCTCTTAAAAGTGTACAGTAGGTCTTCAGTACAGTCTGCCTAAAAATAACATAAAATAACAAGAACATCTGAATATGTATAT
This sequence comes from Betta splendens, assembly GCF_900634795.4. Classification (NCBI taxonomy): domain Eukaryota; kingdom Metazoa; phylum Chordata; class Actinopteri; order Anabantiformes; family Osphronemidae; genus Betta; species Betta splendens. Next base: position 3,061,791 of record NC_040891.2, read on the forward strand.
TTCTACGTTGGGCATGTTGTACTAACGTCAGCCACTAGAGGACAGTACTGTATAGTTGTAGGGTGATCTGATGCCATTACTTCTGGAGCATTTTGGAGCCTTGTCACAGGGCTGAGTGGGATAAACCTTCATAAAAACATAACCTTAAATTGTATAGTCAAGACATTTTAAAATAAAAACAGTAAATATTCCAATATTACTACTGTTTTGACAAAAATATTCTAACTGTTTGTGATCTTCGTTAGTTCTTAATATGTTTTAATTCTCAGTTCATAGATTGGTTTAAACACTCGTTCTTTTTCTTAGTTCATGAATGTAGAAGATTGTTGCATAGTTGCAGAAATTTAGAATGGTCTACTGGAAATACTCCATTCCATCTACTACCATTGATGTGTTGCTTTAAGGACAGAAAGAATAAAATAATTAAAGACTGTCTTTATTTAATAATGAATAAAATATCTTGAAACAGGCTAAATTTACCGTATTAGATGTAATTTGAACTCCAGCCACTAGAAGAAGGTACAACATAAGCGTTTTTTGTTTATGAATGTCACATCTGTATTTATTTTGATGAAGAGGGAAACAAAACTATTATCAATTATAATGATGTAAAAAAAATATGATAATTTTATCTTGTGAGTGGGAAGCACTGTCAGAAGCCTGGCTTATGGTGCATTAGAGCCTCCTAATGAAAAATTATAACAGGACCTATAACAAAATTATTATGTCAAGTGGAAGTGTGTAAGTGTATTCACTGTAATAGTTTGATAGGTGTGTGTGTTCTTATTAATAATGACATAATACATAATAACGGCATTGACTTTGGTGGAGTTCGGTAGAGTATTTGATGCAGTTGTCCCCATCTCTAAATACAGTATTGAAACTCCTGTAGGAGGAATGCCTGAATTAAAAGCATTTTAGGTTGTTGTTCAATTTCAATTCAATTCAATTTTATTTACTGTATATAGCGCCAAATCACAACAAGGTTATCTCAAGGCACCTTACAACGTAATGCTTAAGACACAACAAAACCCTACAGATCCCACATGCAGCAATCCTTTAATTTGACAGCAACAGTGGAGAGGAAAAACTCCCTCTCTAACGAAGAAGAAACCTCCAGCAATACCAGGCTGGATGGGGTAAGGGGATAGAGAGAGAGAAAAGCACAGCAACAACAGCAAGCAACAACAGAGCACAGGGAGAATGGTTGGACCAGGGACTGGACAAAGGCAGGATGGTTGGACAGGGTACTCGACACAGTCTATGTCTATTGCAGCTTAACTAAGAGATGGTTCCTGTGACTAACAATCATTGCCAGTGACCTGAACCATCTCTAACTACTGTATAAGCTTTATCAAAAAGGTTTTAAACCTGATCTTAAAGGTGGCGAGTGTGTCAGCTTCTCTTTTTTTTTTTTTTTTTTTTTTAATTTGTTCTGTCCAGCAGTTTAGCAAGCAGCATATATTACGCTGAATGCCATATTGTGATGGACAGCTTTGCTTTAACAAGAAGAGTATATATAGAATATATACTGATTTATGGTTTATTTAATGGTTTATTTAGCTAATCCAAAATGTGTGTGATGTTGCTGTGTTGGTGGACAGGTTAGGTTTCTGCTTTAGGGTGTGTATGCGGGAGGGGGGGGGGGGTAAGGGGTGCAACCAGCTGCTGAAACCAAGCAAATCTGTTAAGTAAACAATCGGAGCAAAAAAAAAAGAAGCAGGGATGTACCTTAGGCTAACAAATTCATAACTAAACAACTTTTGTACTGTGGTTTACCTTGGAGATTAATACTAATACCAATAATAGTGCTAAGGTATGTGCACATACTCATACAAACATATACATATAATATACATACATATGTGCATTATTATACATATCCCATACTACTTAATAAAAGTCATGACATACAACACCACACATTCCATATTCACACATTATTGATATTGGTAGTGATAAGTATCAATAATACTTACAGTTGGATTTGGAAAGTGTCCCACTACAAGGTTAGTAAGGCTGTAGCTTAATATTATTCACCCAAAGGGTGAGGCAGACGTTGGTGCATGAACAATGCCACTTGTGGAAGCCAGGGTGATGTGAGGGGCCCACTACGCCCATCCAGCATACAGAGGAAGGAATCCTAGCAGCCAGGGAGCCCACACACCTTCAGTTCCAGGAGGGCAGGTGTTGCGACCCAAGCCGCCCACACAGAGCCCCCCAGGCAGAGCTGCAGCAGCCACAGAGACAGCACCCGTGACCAGAGTGGGCCACCAGGGGTCAACGCTGTCCGCCCCATGAGAACCAGGGGCAAACACTCCCCCCGTCGAGAGGGTCGGCCTGAAAGAGTAAAGCCCGAGGACCCACGGTCCGTAGGGAGCCCACCAGAAGATGCCCCCGCGCCCAGAGTGGGGCCCGCCCCCAGTCCACCACCCCCACACGAGCGGAGCGGGGCCTACCCCATCGGCCCGACCTCATCCCCTGGCGCCACAGCGGCCTGCAGCACAAGGCCAGCAATTGGTGGGGGTCAGCAGAAAAGAGACCACCCAGGCAGACGATCATCGTACCCCGGGCGGAAAACCGGACCCCCCACACTTCAACCGCACCACACGTATACCAACTCACACAAACACAGATGCACACACCCACCCACATGTGCAACACACATCATCACATCAACACACACACACACACACACACCATAGACTCTCTCACAACAAACTAGTCAATCATACGTGAACCAATGCACTCTCAGATACATTCTCGCACCCACACCATTCGCTTGATCACATTCGTGGGGAGGGGAGGTCTCCGGCCTGCCGTCCATGTGGCCCCAGGCAGGGACCGTAGCTCCTCCCAAGCCCCGCCCAACCCCCCCAACCCGGGGGAGGCAGAGGGCAGCAGAAAAGGTACCTCAGAACCCTGCAACCCAGCTTGAACGTGAGTGTGTGGAACTAAAGTGCACTGAAGGTGGGTGACACCTCCAGGAGCACAACCGCTGGCTACGGTGTGTCCCCCGGACAGTGCCCCCCCTCAACCTAAATGTCTTTTTGCAGTTAAAACTGGGTGGTGATCTCTCCACCAGGGCCAGTGGGCGAGGCCACAACTGGCCTCAGCCCCAGGCCCCAGTGAAGGAGCCCACCCCCGGCCCTAAATGTATGTGTATGTGGCTAAGTATGAGGAACTTTGGGAGATAGCCAATTCTCTGAGGGGTCCAGCAGACAGAGCCATCAATGGGAAGGCTCCGTCTACTGGCCCCCCCAGATTCCTAGACAAGTGTGTATGACTAATGCAATTAAAACTGCAGAGCTTCCCACTTGGAAGGGACGGAACCCCTTCCCAGTAGCCCCAGTCCCTCCATCAGCAGGACGCCCCTTGCAGACCTGAATGAATGAATGAATGCGGAGAAATGTAGTTGGGAAGCAGAGCACCAGGGTCCGCAGAGCCAGGTTCCCGACTGGCTCTGCTACCCCCCCCCACAACCCCCAGCCAGGAAGGGACAGCTGAGACCCAGGGACCGCAGTACTACTGCCCACATGCCACACGCAGCACAGCCAGAGCCATCTTCACCCTTCTTTCACACTTCCCCATTCTCTCGCTCAAGTATGCGTGTCAGCTTCTCAAACCTGAAGAGGGAGCTGGTTCCACAGGAGAGGAGCTTGGTACAGTACAGTAGCTACTAGCTTTGCCTCCCGTTCTACATTTAATGACTCTAGGAACCACAAGTAGCCCAGCGCTCTGAGAACGAAGTGTTCTGCTGGGAGCATAAGGAACTATGAGGTCTTTAAGATAAGAAGGTTCTTTATCATTAAGTACTTTGTAAGTTAATAGGATAATTTTAAATTCTATCCTACATTTTACAGGCAGGCAGTGCAGAGAAGCTAATGTAGGAGATATGTGATCTCTCTTTCTAAGTCCTGTCAGAACTCTGGCTGCAGCATTTTTAGCTGTAGGCTCTTTAAGGAACTGTTTGGACATCCATGAGTAAGGAGTTACAGTAGTCCAGTCTAGAGGTAACCAATGCATGGATCAGTTTCTTTGCATCACTCTGAGAGAGGATGCTTCTGATTTTAGCTATATTTCTGAGGTGAAAATAGGCAGTTCTGGAGATTTTTTTCAATGTATGATGTAAAAGAGAGATCCTGGTCAAATATGACACTAAGGTTTCTTACAGTAGAATCTGAAGCTAATGTAATGCCATCCAGGATGGCTATCTGACTCAATAATGTCTCTCTCTGATTTTTAGGCCCAACGATAAGAATTTCAGTTTTATCTGAATTTAGTTGAAGGGGGTTTTGGGACATCCAGGATTTAACGTCTTTTAAAAAACCCTGCATTTTGACTAGTTGATCTGTTTCATTTGGTTCCAAGGACATATATAGCTAAGTATCATCTGCATCACAATGACAATTTATAGAGTGCTTCCTACTGTAATAATCCCACATAGAGGAGACACGTATAGGCTGAACAGAATTGGACCAAGCACAGAACCCTGTGGTACTTGTGCATGTGGAGAATTTCTCATTAACATGAACAAACTGGAATCTGTTCAACAAATAGGATTTAAACCATCCCAGTGCTGTTCCTTTAATTCTGATTCTGTGTTCTAGTCTCTGTAATAGAATGTTATGATCAATTGTATCAAATGCAGCACTAAAATCTACTAGGACAAGGACAGAGACCAGACCATTGTCTGTCATTGTCATTAGTGACTCTAACCAAAGCTGTTTCTGTGCTATTATATTGTTTTCTAAAATCTGACTGTAAATCTTAGAAATAAAGGGCAAATTTGAAATGGGCCTATAGTTGGCTAGTTCTTCAGGGTCCAGAGTGGGTTTTTTCAATAAAGGTTTGACTACAGCCACCTTAAAAGCATGTGGTACATAGAATAGATGTAAAAATTGGTTGATCTGTCTAGGTAAGACAGAGGACTTGGTCAATTTAAAGCTGCTTGAATCTGGCAACAGCGTTGTCAGATACACATCTGCTATAGTAAGATTTCTTTCCAGCTGCTGTACGGTTAATTATGGTAAATTCAAAAGTTAATAAGAAATGGTCAGATAACAGAGGGTTTTGGGTAAGAGCTATTAAATTATCAATTTCAACCCCATATGTCAGGACAACATCAAGGGGATGGTTAAAATGATGAGTGGGTTCATTTACCTGCTGAGTAAAACCAATAGTGTCTATAAAGGAGTTAAGAGCAGTGCTCAGACAGTTGCTGTCAGCATCTACATGGACGTTAAAGTCTCCCACTACAATGACTTTATCTGTGCTAAGAACTAAGTCAGATAAGAATTCAGAGAATTCAGTTAAGAACTCTGAATATGGAGCAGGAGGACGGTAAACAATACAAAACACAACTGGCTTCTGAGTTTTAGAGTCTGGGTGAGAAAGGCTCAGAGTGAGGCTCTCAAATGAGTTATAATTATGTTAAGGTTTAGGAGTAATTAAAATTGTAAGTCTGAGTTATAAATTGCTGCTACTCCTCCACCTCTACCTGTACTTCTAGGAACATGATAGTTGATGTGACTTGTATAGTTTAGGTGGTCGGGGAGCAGACACAGCGATAACTAAGACTAAGAGGGGGTGACAGCTGTAGAGAAGATGCAGAGAGGTGTGTAAGACTGCAACTCTGCGTCCTGGGCTCCACTCAGGAGTTGTCACAGATTTGTCTTGTTGTTAACAGTGTCCATCCTGGCGTCTTGGATAAGATACTACTGTGTTTAATAACAGAGAATCCAGGATTGGAAAGAATGACATACCCAGTTATTACTTATCTACTGGACCTTTTAGTTGGCCACAGAATAGTTAATGACTGTGAAGGCAAAGATTTTTATTTGGTTTGTTTCTATGCATAACATGTTATTGTGTGTCAGAACTGTGCTTAGTATAAAATTCGGATTATAGTCATGTTCATTTCATCACATCAAAGAAGATGTAAATAAAATGAAATTCACCTTTGTTTATATACTGTAGGTCCAAGTCACAAAAAAAACATGACTCACATCATCTACTGTTTATTCCTCTGTCATAGCCCATCTCAGCTGTGAATCAGGCAAGAATTAGGGTTTACTCTGGACAGGTTGCTAGTCCATTGCAGGACCACATATAGACATAGATTGCTCACTCTCACACCTACAGTATAGACAAATTTGAACTGTCAAATCAACCTAATTGTAATCTTTGGACTGTGGGATGACACTATTGTATTCACCACGCCCATAGACACAAGGACACCTGGGTGACCCTGAAATCTGTAATCTGGAATGCCCAATAATTATGAATAATATGGGATTCTGGAAGAATGATCAGATACCAGTGGGGTCATTTTGATTCTCACTGAAACTCTACCAATAAATTTGGTGGAGTGTTGAGATAGTTGTCAGCATCTACACAAAGGTTAAAGTCATCCACTATAATGACTTTATCTGTGCTAGAACTACAGTAAGTCAGAAAGAAATTGAATTAGGAACATTGAGTACGGAACAGGAGGATAACAGACTACAACAAACTTGTTTTGGAGTTTTCCAATCGGGTGAGAAATTGTCACAATCAAATCAGTGATAACTGTTCAATAAGTCAGAGTTAAAGATGCTGCTACCCCTTCACCCTGACCTGTGTTTCATTTCATTTGATTCATTTGAACTAACATATTCATTATAATTTGCATAGATTAGGTGGTCACTAGCTATGAGTCTGTGTCCTGGGCTTCACTCCAAACAGCTGTGAAGTTCACCTAGGCTGGGTAGCCCTCCATGGTGACAAGCCGGGATTGCAGTTCAGTCAACCTCACCTCCAAATCTGGAAATACCTTACACTTCACTACAAAAGTCATTATCACTGAAGGAGGCAGGTAAGCTATGTTCTCACTCTCATCACTGAATACTCCAGTTAAAGCACTCAGCTGAGCCTGGATCAGTGAGATGATTATGATCGCTTTGAATAATGATCATTTAGACACACATTGAACATTAGTATTTATTTCATATACATACAGAAAATGTTTGGCACTTTTTTAAATTGCATTTACGATGTACATTAATGTTTCTGACAATTATTATACAGTTCTAAACTAAAACCCCCAAGAGAATTTTAATAGTTCATTCAGCAGTAAACTCTGTCTTCACAAAATGATTCTTCTCTTATTTAGTTCTATGTCTTGTGTGACTCAGATGTCGTCACCGCTCGTGTTTGGGGATTATATCATCTCTGTCCACCACTGCCATACCAGGTTTATTCAAACCTTTAGAGAAGACATCTGTATAAAACTCTGCAACCACGGGGCAGTGATCTGATGCTACACCACCCCACGACCAGTTGTCTGGTATCCATGGATTAGTCAAGCCCTGCCGCACTATTTTGCAGTGGCCTGCCATGAGAGAAGACAAAGAGACAGGACGTCAACAGGGATGTGAGACTGCATGAATAGCAGTTATCAGTATCGGTTATCAAGGCAACAGACAAAGACAATGTTTGTAACTCTTTAAACACTGTTAACCACAAGGAAGAAACCAGGCAACCTACTGTGAAGAGAACAGTCAATATGCCCCCAGCTTTGACATGTTGAAGTCTGTTCAGTCTAATAGTTTATGTACAGTATATTCAGAAATAACAGTTTGAATAAAAAGATCTACATCTTAACTGTACAATAGACAGCTATTCAAAACCTCCAACTTAAAACTTTATCTTATCAATTTTGTCATGAGAACTTAATAAACCTGTCAGGATTGACAGCTAAATAAAACTAAAGAACTAAAGACTCAAATCTTTTCTTGAAGGCGAATATGACCAGAGAAGTTCCTGAATAATTTGAGACTGAAAAACAAACTTCAACTTAAGCTATCAAACATGTCTGACTTGAACATACTAGTATTTTGTGTAGTATTATTTATCATTAAGTATTGAGTTTTTGAAAAACATCCTTTTTTTCTAGTTTGTCATGAACAACACTCTGCACTCTACCATTTGGATTATTTAAAGTTGTAACAGTTTGGATTTGTTTGAACTGACTGACCTTATGAACCTGTTTTAACATTATGTAATCTTCTGTCCAGTATGTAGTGTATGCTCACCAGAGAAAGTCTTCTTTAGGGAGCGGCTGACCCAGATGTTGTCCAGACAGTGAGTGCCCTGTGGGGAGCGGGTGGTGATGTTTGTGAACTCATTGGATAGTACCAGTGCACAAAGTTTCTCCTTCCTTAGCATGTCCCACTCTGAGCTCTGAGGAGAGGTGCCAAAATCTCCTAACACCACCAGGTCCTTCTCAACTGTAAATTATAAGAACAGGAGGAATTATCATGATTTCTGGTCTAGTATGATTTATCTTGTTTTTAACCTGATGGACTGACCTTTTAGCATTTCTTGGATGCTATGGGAGAGGTGCTGACACTTGGCATCACCTGTAATGTGGTTATTGCCATTGGATGGTACTGGTGAGGCTGTGGCTGGTATGTGGATGTTCACCAATGTCAGCTTGTATGAACCAACCTAATAAAAACAAGTGATTCTGGTCACAATTCTTGCAGCAAGTGAGAAACTAAAGAAGATTGAGATGCATTGCAAATCCAGGTCATGTCTTATGTCACTTCACTGGTCGACCCTCAAGTCAAACCTTGTAGGAAGAACAACAACATATAACATATTCCCCAACATTAGGGCCTTAAAGTAATTAGACAAACTATGATGATATTTTCCAGCTTTGTTAGATTTAATATATAATTGTATCTGTATACATATGTTTTTGCTGTGATGGGAACTGCTATATATAAATATAATTGAAATAATTATTATAATAATTAATGTTATAAATAAACATTACTTACAAAAAAGTTAGCCAGGTAGAGGGGAGAGGAGGTGGAATTCCTGTCGACAGCAGGAGACTCGAGGAGTACAGTGTTCCTTAGGTCAATACCAGATGAGCTGTCCCACAAAAAGCCAGAGTAGCTTACTCCCTGGGAACACAGGATCTAGGTTATTGATATATAGGATTATTAAACTGGAACACTTAAGCGTTTATATGCTTAGTCAGAAGGAAGATCTATTTATGCAGTAGCACTTTATTATGCAAAGATAAAACGTAAAGCATTACATGAATTATAGAACAGAACAGAAAGAAAAGAGAATGTAATGTAAATATAACACAATAATACAAGAATGCATACTGTATGAACTTTGAGGATTATTGTGGATTTTGAAAAGTTTGCGACCAAATTAATCGGAAATATGCTGAGACAGTTTTTTCTCAAAAACACACAGTAAGTCTGAAGCTAGAATATGTATATAGGACGTAGATAGAATTAGACACTGACAAAAACCTAAACCTAACTAGCATTATCTGCACAAAAGCCTTTTTTCCACCTGTACAGTATGTGTATGTTAGAACATGCTCACACTCATTTAAGTCTCTGAAAGTTCATCTGACAATTGACAGAGGGAAAACTTAGTTGTGTATCACATGGAAACCTGAATATGAGTTGTCTGGCAACTGGTGCCTTCATTTTATGTGTGGGGTGAGAAATGTACAGTAGTGTTTAGCTGACTCAGAGATATTAGTGGCCTGTACCTTGTTTGAGAACCCAGTGGGTTTTTCAGACACAACACTTTTCCATAGTCCTCGTGGCCATTTCCACTTCCGCACGTTTGCTAGTGTCCCTTGGTTCAATTCCATGCAAAACTGCAACAGGACATAAAAACAGGAAATGCTGTGAGAACTGAACTAATGTAACCTGATTTCACGTTAGTCACACTTCAGTATTTGGAAATTAAATCTCACTTTTGGTTCTGCAAATATATGTCGGGGAACAAGTGAGTACTATGAGAACAAATACAACAACACTCACTTGGATAGATCCCAGGGAAAACTGAGACACACTAAGATGAATTTTTCACAAGTGTTTGTTAACAGAAACACTAAACGCAGCCATAAATCACACAGTGAGGACCCCAGTGTGGCCCCAGCGTACAGCCTGCATCCTGGCAGAATTCCCAGGTCTGGCAGAGGAACAGTGCCACAGTACTGTACCTACCTGTTATACATGTGCACCAGCAAGGTGCCCAGTACAAGCACAGTCTGTCCCACAGAGCTGCAGAACTGCTCTGATTACCAAAGCAGAATTGTCAAGGAAAGTTGCATTTGTCCTGTTTGAATGTCAGGATCTTAATCTGTTTATCTGCACAAAGGCTGCTTTTAAAATGCTAAAAATGACATTGAAGCTGAAGCACAAGTTCCTTAGCAACAAACACAAACTGGGTTACTTTCTGTGACTCCTGTCACATTTACAGGAAGTGCAGCTAGTTTAAGGAGATACATTTTTTACTAAACTCTTACTTACTAACTAGGATAAATATTCTTAGAAACAGATAAAGCAGGACCTCAAGTAAACACACTAGTTTGTCTCTACATTGTGTTGTTTGATTAATTGTTGTGTAATTAAAATCTTTAGGAAAAGAAATTGTGGAATACAAATTTGAGCGGTGGCTGCCCTTCGTTTAAGTAAAATCTTCAGTTCAGACACTGAAGTCCATAGTGTTGGGGGATCTTAATGTGAATAAACTGTATTAAAAAAATCATTATTTAGGTCCCACATGTTCAAACACGAGGCGTGGGTTCGATTTCTGGGGCGGCCCCGGGTGCCTTTCTGTGTGGATTTTGCATGTTCTCCTTGTGTCTCTCTGGGTTCCCCCGGCTTCGTCCCACAGTCCAAAGACATGCGATTAGAATAAATGGTCTTGCCCATAGGTGTGAGTGAATGTTTGCGTGAATGGCTGTTTGTCTCTCTGTGTGACCCTGCAAGAGACTGGCGACCTGTTCAGGGTGTACCCCACCCTTCGCCCACAGCAATCTTGGATAGGCTCCAGCCCCCCACGACCCCGAACGTGAAGAGCGGTAGAAAATGGATGGATCTCATAATACTTAATAATAGCCATGACATACAACATCGCAACTACCCTAATCACAAATTATTGATACTGATAGTAATAAGTAATGGTAGCACTTAAGCACACAAGGTATGTGCACACACTCATACATATATCATATACATATGCATTATTATAAATAATCTCATAATACTTAAAAGCCATGACATACAATATCACTAGCATAATCACACATTATTGATATTGATAATGTTAAGTACCATTAATACTTATAGCTACGTTTAGAAAGCCTGTTTAGGTGTTGAGTGTCCCACTACAAGGTTAGTAAGGCTGTATCTTAACATTGTTCACCCAACGGGGTGAGGCAGACGTTGGTGCATGAACAATGCCACTTGTGAAAACCAGGGTGATGGGAGAAGCACGGCCACTATACCCAGCCAAATGAGTGGAGGGAAGAAACCCAGTAGCCAGGGAGCCTACACACCTTCAGTTTTAGGAGGGCAGGTGTTGCGACACAAGCCGCCCACACAGAACCTACCAGGCAGAGCTGCAACAGCCACAGAGACAACACTGAAGGCCAGAATGGACCACTGTGGGTCAATGCTGTGAGAATCAGGGGCAAGCACTCCCCCCAGTAGGGGGTGAGCCTGAGAGAGTGGAGCCCGAGGACCCATGGTCCATAGGGAGCCCATCAGCCCATTTGGAAGATCCTTTGACCTCTATAGTGTGTTCTAAGAATTGTATATTTTATATATACAATTGTATATTGTATTAATTGTAATATATTAATTGTAATTAATTGTATTCATTGTAAGATAGTGTTTTTTGTCATAATCATAAGTTAGCACACATATTTGTCCAGAAAACATGGTTAGTAGTGATGTTCAGATCAGCTTCCCATTTAGAGATCGGGAGGCTCACTGTATCATTAACATTGGAAATTAGAATATAGACTTTTGATACCGTCCATTTCAGTGAGATTCCAATAAATTGTTCCATTGTTGGTGGGGGCTGCATCTGTATACTGTAGGAGTATTTTTAGTTTTATTACTGACATTATTTGCTGATACAAGAGACTAGCATTAGTGATTTCATATTGAGATACTAAATCTTCAAAGGGTGAAATTATCTGTTGAGAATACATGTTTCAGGTGAGTTATGTAGGTAGTTCCAGGCCACTGTAGACTTTTGTAGCGTTTTTGAGTTGTTTAGTGGCGTCTTGTTTCTCCATAAAAAGCTTGAGATGGACGAGTCCAAATCTTTGAACCACATCTTGCCAAGCTGAGTTATAATCATTGAGAACATTTAGTTAAGTTTAGGCAGGACCATCATTTTAATGGTGGCAATTCTTCCCCATGAGTGAAATAGGTAAGGACTCCCATCTTTTGAGGCTACCTTCTATTTCTTTTAACAATGGATTACAGTTTAGTTTGGTAAGCTCCAATAGTCTAGGGGATAATTTGATGCCTATGTAGCTAAAATTCCCTGAGTGGCGCTTTTTCTGCATCTAAGGAGACTATGACTGACTAATTTATGGGTGGTGATATAATCATATATGCATATACAGTATATAGAATTACAAACGTATGAATGAAACGCTGCTGGCTGCTCCACTCCTGCACACATTGAAGCAACCATGACGGTTTGTCACAAACACGACACAGTTAAATGTGAGATCTGACAACACAGTAACAACAGACACACGAAAACAGCTGATGGTGCCAACATAGCAAATGAAAACTGTTTATAAAACAACTGGATTTATCGTAACATCGCTCTATTTATTTATCGCTGGATTCTGTGAGAAAATACGAAGGAACGATTATAAAGAAACTGTGTGTGGGAGGCTGTTAGTGAAAACTGCCACTTTTTCAAGGGTCGTCCTCTCATCTCCTCTCTGCTGACCTACTTCTGAAACTCTAATTCCTCCGCTAAGACTCCATCTGCTAACTGGAACATCACAGGCGTGAAAAAATGTGTGTAGGTTGAACAGCAACACATCACACAGCAGTACAAACACCAAACACTGGTTTACTAATGCCGGTGCACGTTATTGCTTACTGTACATAACACTAGCACAATGATCGCTGTCTTTAAAGGAAACTGGTTCAAAACTCACTATATCCTCAAAATGCCTCCACTCCACAGAAACCACTGTCTTATTTATAGTAGTCAAAGCTCAGGAGAGAGAAAGCAAAGACAAATGGACCTTGATACATAAGACATGTGAAAGACAGTGACACACAGAGGCCTAGTGGAGGAATATTCTGTGTCTCATTTACTAAGCATCAACCCCAGACCCACTCAGAGCTCAGCTTTACCTTGTCCAGAGCCTCCCTTTCCAGCAGGTCCTGCACTGCCAGTAACTTGATGCTGAAAGCAGAGACAGGGAATAAATTTTTTTCATGCATTTACATTAGTTTTTCTCTTAGTGGAAAAACTTGACTATCCTGCTTAAAATAAGCCTGTGACTTAAACATAGACAGATTGACAGGCTCTCTCTCACATCAACAAGCTAATTATAATGTCCAGTTAACCCAACTGCACTTAGTTGCATGTACATCAACTGCTCAAAGCAGCAATGCATTCTATTGCATTGCTTTCCTAGATGTCATTTCTACTTGGTCTAATTTGTCTATAAAAAGTATATAGTGTAATTTAGAAACAGTCATTTCCAGAATGACATTGTAATGACACTAATCTAGTCATTTTACATCAGGGCCTCCAAAACTTTATGGTGATGAGTTGTGATGAAGCCCAGGCATCTGTTCATAGCAGTTATAATAGGACAGTATTTGACTCAGTGTCATGCATGTTTGCATTATTTCATAACTAATAATGAATAATACAATAATAATAAATACTACTAAGTGAGGGGTCTCCAACCCAGGTCCTCCAGAGCTACTGTCCTGCTGGTTTTCCAACTCTCCCTACCCCAGATAACACAGATCACTTGAACAGGTGTGTTTATCCAATCAGCAGCTAACTGACACACCTGATTAAGGTAAACAGCAGGGAGAGTTGGAAAACCAGAAGGACAGTAGCTCCGGAAGACCAGGGTTGGACAACCCTGCTTTAATAAAAAATGCTGACCAGAGATCTTCAGACCAAAGCATACAGCAGATATACACACACTTAATTAAAATGCATCAAATGAATAAAAGAAAGCCTGAATTACCCACACTATCTGTTTCATAGATGGTTTCTCAGAAATGCAGAGGTAAGTCAAAGTATTGTGTACTCAGCATCACAGATGGGCCTGAAATTTTAGTTACTGCTCTAGATTACTTCTGGTGCTATGACATTATTAAACTTGGTTTGGCTTCCCAATATTCACTCTTTTATTTCTCATTTCAGTATGTTATACATTAATAAGATAGAATGATTGAATTTAAAAAGACTTAAAAAGACTAGAGCCTCTAGTCTAGAAAAAGTATATTTTAAAATCGCACGGTCATTGTTTAACAAAGGCTCATCTCATTTCAAAATTAAGGGTGGGAACTAATGTGACACATTTGAACTACACATTTCCTCAGGCAAATGCAACTGAAGAAACAATGAGAAAAGTTTTTTGTGAATTTTGTTGTGCAACAAAAAGGCATCTTTGCAGCACAATAACATTTCTATACTTGTTACTTTATGAATATATTCATATCTAATATATTTTCTAAACCAACAGTCAGCACAATATTGAGACATTTCCTGGAGTTGCAAAAGATGTTGCTTGGGAACACAAATTGTATAAAAGTGAGGAAAGCAATTCTTAGTATTGCTTCAGGACTAATAGCTTTTAGAAATAGCATCTGCTTATTTAGTCCCTGCAGACTGCTAATGCTGTGGACCAGACTCTGTTCCAATTCTACTTCATTTTGTCTGCAGCCTTTGGCACTGTAAATCACCAGACCCCCTGTGTGCAATCCCTGAAATAGATTGATATGGCAAGGGCAAGCATCCAGCTCTCACCGCCGCGACTGTATGTAGGTGTTCTGCTGGGCTGTGTCCTTGGCCCTCTTCTCTTATGAATTTTTGGTGTAACTCTGCACTCTATCATGCACTCACAAAGCTCCTTTTGTGTTTTCTATTTTAGTGTTCTGTCTCATCACCCCTTACTGTTCGTCTACCCATACAGAGGCTGGGCTCATCCCAGCCAGAAGTGTAATGTCATATTAGCGTAACTTTTAGGATCCCCAAGGTGCTCTTCCACGGCAAAGGATAAGAATAAAACAATATCACTGCACAGCACCTTTGAGGAAAACATGAGCTGGATAAATGAGAAACTAAAACTAGGATTATTACGTAATGTCTTCTCAGTTATGCAGCTTTGATGCTAGCATAATGTCATTTATGAATATATGAATGCATAATGGAAATGAATTACTCTAACTTTATTAAACAGAAAATAATTTATTGTTTAAAAAATTAATACGCCGACTCTCAGTTTCAGGCTGTAGTAGGATATGTTATTTTTTTAGATTCAAGAAAATGAAAGGAAGCTAGAGGCAGTGCTTCAACCTTATCCACCTCTAACCTACTAATCCTAAATCAGCCACACAGAAGATGACATTGCATAACAGTCATTGCTATTAGAGAAGTGCTACTTCTGCTGCTGAGCACTGCATAAACTCAGAACTATGCTAGGATGATTCACATCCACTTGCTGTACATTATACAGTACATTATCATGTATAACTACATGTATGCTGCATTCCAGATAAACAAGTGATTTTTGTGTGTCCGCATCACCAAACTGATATTTCCCTGATTGCACGCTTGTGATCAGTTTGGTGACAAACATCTGCTTTGCCTGCTCCATGGTGGTGTTATTTCTGGATAGGAACATGACCTCATCTTGATCAAAGAGCACAAGTCTGTTTTCCTTTTTCGATTTCTGTCTCAAAATCTGAAAACTGGAAAATCGCTGCTAGGTCTGAAAAAGCGAGGTTAAATATTAGCTAAATTATACTATCTATGACAAAATACTAAAATTATAAATTACAGAATCACTGCTGCTGACAGTGACTGGCAATACTAACAAGAAAATACTGGTTGAAAAACAAGTTAGTAAAATACCCAAATAGCCAACTAGCGAAGAATGACACAAACTACTAAGGTGGTCATGGCCAGACAATCCAAGGTTCAAGGACCAAAGTGAATATCAACAAACTAACAAACTACTGTAGATGTCTGTAACACTCAGATGCACATTCACCAGAGATAGGGCTTCACATTTAGAAATGGTGCAGTGCTGCTTTCGATCAAACCATATGAATGTCTGAGACCAACCTACAGTGGTGACGGTGGAGGAGTCCTTATATTTGGTAAGTATGGTAAAATATGTCCAAGTGGACATAGCCAGATTAGAGTGGATGAGGATGGTATTAGGAAGTGAAGAAAAACTGTACCACTTCTACTTCACACAAAACATGTGAAATATCTGAACAGATTGATCTCAAACCGGCCCTTTCAGAGTTTCACTGATATGCTCACAACTCAACTTAGGTCCATCCATCCTGCACTTGGCTGGTTTACAGATCAAAGCCAGGAAAGCAGCTGGACCAGATGGCATCAGCTCAAGACTCTTAAAGTCCTGTGCAGGCAAACTGTGTGTACCCAAGACACCACATGCCAAAGACCTTAGCAGCTTCAGACCAGTGGCCCTAACATAACATCTGATGAAGACGCTGGAGAGACTTGTCCTGGGTCACTTCCGCTCTGCGGGTGGAACCTACAGTACCTGGTCCCGCTGCAGTTCGCCTACCGACAAGGCACATGAGTATCATCATCCTATTCCTCATCTTTCTTACCTGGAGAAAACGGGCAGCACTGTGAGGATCTTTTTTTTTTGATTCCTCCAGTGTTAGTGCAACATCATCCAGCCAGTGCTTCTGAAACACAAACTGGAGGAGGCTGGTGTGGACCTCCATCTGACGGAGTGGATTATGGACTACCTCACAAACAGGCCTCAGTTTGTGAGAGCCAGGGACTGTGTGTCTGACACTCTGACCTGCAGTGTACCTGCAGTACTGGCCCTTTTCCTCTTCACCCTCTATACTGTATGTCAGACTTCAGACACAACACTCACTCAGAACTTTGTGGACTGGTGCCAGCGAAACCACCTCCTGATCAATGCAGGGAAAACGCTGTCATCCCACCGATGCACATCCAGGGGAGGGACATTACGAGAGTTGACTCTTACAACTACCTGTGCATCTGAACAATAAACTGTACTGGACTCATAACACGGATGCACTGTACGGGAAGGGTCAGAGCAGACTCTACCTGCTGAGGAGACTGCTGTCTTTTGGAGTGAGGGGACCACTCCTGAAGATCTTCTATGACTCTGTGGTGGCATCAGCCATCCTGTACAGTGTGGTCTGCTAGAGCAGCAGCATCACAATGAGGGACAGGAAGAGACTGGACAGGATCATGAAAAAAACCCATCTCTGTCCTGGGCTGCACTCTGGTGCAGGAGGTGGGTGAGAGAAGGGTCTTGGCTAAACTCACATCCATCCTGGACCCACTGGAGGACTCACTGTCTGCTCTGGAGAACAATTTCAGTAGCAGACTGATCTACCCTCGCTGTGTGAAGGAGAGATATCGTAGATCCTTCCTATCTGCTGCGATCAGATTTTACAATTAACAATGCTAACTACCTTCCACACCAAAACCGATAAACCACCCACTGCATCAGTGGTAATACAGACATTTGCTCGGTGCAATTTCTGCGCAATATTTGTGCAAAACTGTGCAATATGTAGAATATATTTATGACTGCATACCCACTCTGATCACTGTTTAGTGTTATACTGTGCCAACTCAACCCAGTTTCACTGATCTGTTTCTGTATTTTTACTTGCTGCTGTACAGTATAGTATGTACAGTATGTACAGCACATTATACACATTACAGCACAGTATAGCACAGTATAGACTTGTGAATGACTGATACAAAGAAACAGCACAGACTCATCTAAGATTAAACATGCATATAGTGCGACTGCCGTCTGTTTGTGGATCAGCAGTATCAATATCAGATATTCTTTCAAATCTGTATTTGCTGCTCAGCCGGCCTGCCAACTAGAACCGCACACTCGCTATGTAACACTAATAGATGTTAAAATCACAGGCATAATCTTCTCTGTGACCTACTGTACCAGAGCTCAGATCGCAATTTCACATAAATGGGACTCCCATCTCAGAGACTATATCCTCTCTCTGCTGTAGATGTGATCACTCTGTGCAATGAAATAAAGTCCCTCAACACTTGTGGTGGGTTAAATATTGACCCTACTGTTTCGATTGGCAGGGGTTAAATCCCAGCTCACCCTGAGCTGACCTGACGTTCAGCCATGTCATCAGGAGCTGGTGGATAATACAGAGTAAGCAATGCAGCCGCTGGTGGTCAGAATTCGCTGCATTGTTTAGACAGAAATCTGACACAATGATGAAGAAATGGTGTCACTACAGTGTCTCTGATATCAAACAGAAATGAGCTTTGAATATCTAGACACAGTTATGACATCAAGCAGAACTTTTGGCATAGCTGTCATGTGGTTGTATAATCAGGAGAGACAACATGGAGCAGTGGGTCTGACTTTTAACATCTCTGAGTATTTTAAAGCCCTGAAGGGGCAAAGGGCTCCAGGGAGCAGTTCACCACAGAGCACCCATATGTAGAGCACCCATATGTACATTAGAGCACGCAGCCTGACACAGAACACAGAGTAAGTAAAACTGAAGGTCACTCAGTTTCACTGCTCATTCACATCACCTTGAAAACCTACTACACCACTGGTAAGAGGTCTATGATTTAAATGCGTAGTCATTATACAGAACAAACCAGCAAAACAACAAGAACCTCTGGACTGCTTTTTGATTCAGTTTATTTATCTGTGCAAGAGACTGTGATTTTAGATGTCCAACGTCTACTTTAATAAACAAGAGCTTTATTTAATCTACAATTAGTTTGACTGGACAAATTACCTTAAACTAAACCGTACATTACCTGAGACTGAGTGGATGTGTGTGTCTATGTGTGGCCCTATGTTGAACTGGTGACCTGTCCAGGCTGGACCGTGTTTAAATAGAGTTTTACTATTGGCCACAATAAGTCAATCCCTTTGATTTTCAGCTCTGCTGCAAGAGACAAACAAGCAGGAATCATTAGTGTTTAGCAGCAGAAACAGGGCTATGATGTCTGCATTGGGCCGAATGAGTCCAGGTTCAAAGGGCTTGCTCAGCACTACATTACGTAACTCAATGCGTAACTCACTGCCTCCCCGCAATAAAACGCAGGCCCAATGGCCCAATGGAAATTTCCACATGAGCACCAACCATCCTGAAATAGTCCAGCACCCCGGTCCTCATGACCTCAGCAACCGTACTGGTCTCAACCTCTCTAAATTAATAATTACTTGAATGATTTCTTTCTGGGAGGTGCAATTAACTGACATAGAGTAAATTCAGTGTGTCATAGATTAAACTACTGTGAGGATGACACTGTTGGGGATATGCGAGGAGCACAAATTATAATAATTGGATTTATAGCTCCTGATTGGAGATACCAATTATGTTTATAATTTAGATTCACAAATCTTGGTTATTAGCTTAAATATATATAACTATACGACAAATGTCTATAGTTTGGCAAGTGAAACACTTACTATTATTGATTTAATATTTATTAATTGAATTAATTACTTAGTTTACGGGGCACCACCCTGTTTCCAGGGACCAATAACCGATTTGGAATAGCCAATACAGTCTCATTTGTATTTAAGTTAGTTGAAGGGTGAACTCCGTACCATAGCCGACTCAATTCACTAGTGCTGCAAAACCATATACAAATAATCACAAACAACGACTAGTTAAATTATGAACGCTTTATTAAACAGTTAATATTAACTCTAGTGTCAACACTATCTTGAATAACTCAGCAAATCACAACTTAATTAATGGTGTGTTCGTCTAGCGTTCTGTATGTGTATGCGCGTTACCTGAGATAAGAGGGTGTGTGTGTGTGTGGTGTGTGTGTGTATATGTGTGTGAGGGTGAGAGAGAGAGAGAGAAAGAGAGAAGAGGAGGAGGAGGAGAGCGCCCCCCTTTAGGGGCGTGGTGAGGTGCACAGCTGCGCGCGTGTGCCGGTGAGCCCTTTGAATGGAGCGCGCGTGTCTGGCGCTCACAGGGAAAGAAGCGTGTAAAGGAGTGTGAAGTGGGACTAGCGTGGATAAGGCTCGTGGTCACACAAACACGTGGGGCTATATTCTGCGATATAGTCACGTGATCGCGGAAGCGTGCAGTGGTTGAAACGTGCGCTTGGCGTGGTCGCAGCAGAAACAGAGCCTACACGTAACCAATAAAGCACTTAAGCTAGCGAAATCACAGGTTACAACACTTCAATGCACCTCTTAGATTCACGTAGATCTGTAACAGCGTTACAGTCACGTGATTGCGGAAATACACAGCGGTCAGATCGTGTGTGCAGGAAAAGAAACACAACATAAAACAATTACTGATACCCTAAGAGTTCTACTCTGCTCAGACTTAAGAATGCCTCTGCCTTACTGCTCAATCCTGGTGAGAAGCTCCGGCGTTGCGTGCGTGCGTGCGTGCTTGCGCTGTTGCGGTCCGGTCCGGTCCAGGTGTGCGTCGCGTGATCGCGTCGTGATCAGCTGATGCGGCGGCGAGTGAGGCGGTTAAGATGGCGGTTTCCTGCCGTGTGGCTGGAAGTAGATGGGTGATCAGGCCCGTTCTCTGTGACGACGTCTCCGTTGGTTCAGCTGCTGGCTGCGGTGGAGGCTTCAGGCGTGCTGGTGCCGAGGGAAGCTCCAGGTGGGGCAGCGAGAGGGTCGAAGAGAGGAAGGGGAAACGGGAGATCGAAGAGAACAAGGGACGAGTCTTGGGTCACGGCGACTTTTATAACCGTGTTTTTGGTCACGCCCATCCTATTGTTTGGTCCAATCAGGATGGCTGACGTCCAAGTTTCTCCTCCGTTTGTCGCTTGTGTCAGCGGGGTTCGGCCTTCACAGCGGGGAGCCAGGTGTGGTTCCCCAGCCTGGCGCCTGGTTTTGGCGCCGAGATTTGAAATCTCTTTGTTCTCACTCACTACTATCAGGATGAGGACTTTACATGCAGGCCGCAGGATTCCCTTTGTCTGAGGAGAATGCATGTGGGTCCTTGATACTGATTCTGTCAATAACCGTTTATACACATGAGGTCCCCCAACATCCCCCCTTTTTGTTCTGAATGATGGCGTGTCAGCCGTCGCTTCGGAACAAGACGTTGAAAGGGTCCATGTGCTCTGACAGGTTCGTTAAGGTCCTCAGTGTACTTGTCATCTCCTGTGGGCATTATCAATGTTCATTGACAGTCCATGTATTCCAAACAGTCCTTGTTTGCTAGAGTTGGAGGCAAGTCTGAGCATTTTAGAGGCATGTCTGAGCAGAGGCAAGAGCATGTCTGAGCAGAGGCAATAGCATGTCTGAGCAGAGGCAAGAGCATGTCTGTCTACAATCCTAAACCATATCATTTCCTATGTATTTCTTAGGTGAAAGAAAACACAAGAAAAGAGAGGGATAGATGAGTGAAGAGAGGTGTGGTTAGAGTTTGCTGGTCAACTCGTAAGAGTTGTTCTGGCAAGTCGTTGCCAGGTTGGTGTCTTTATGAAGTGTACATGTTTGTGTCTGGTGTGGACTACAGTGTGTACATTCTCTCGTTGCATGAGATCTATAAAGACATGGACCTGCTTCTAGATTAATCTAACCACAATTGGTACCTGCCAGGGTTGTGCCGTGGAAATGTGTAGGGGGCCAGGGTTGTGGTACCTGAAAGGGATGCATAACCGTGGTGGTAGTGGACACAAGGCTTTCCTTTATAAGGCTTCAACAGAAACTCAATAAGTTGCTACTGACTCTGACCGAGGAGCTAACTTGCAGATGAGATTTCATTAGCCTACCTAGCTACCTGTACCTGAATTATCTTCTCTGATTGTCCTGGAGGGTCTCAGGAGGCTGCAAAATCATTTAGGAGAAGAATGAACTATGTGTGGCTTACACATTGTTTAGGCTCATCCAGAGATCCAGCTATTCCTACCAGGTTGCTGATAAGATTTTGGGACCTACAATGGATGCGGACTAGTTCTCTTTATACATATCACGTTGTGGCATGGACTAGTCTACCCTCGCCTTTGGGAGCTGGGACTGCTCCCCCCTTTTGGTATGTGGATGTGTTTGACGCAGGCTTGGTGCCTGGTCTAGGCCACCTATGTCTTTCATACCTAGTGTATAGGGAAATACGCCTGGTCTAATCCACTAGTGGGGAGTCAGTGTCTGGCTTCTGTTGAGAGGTCTGAAGGAGCAGCCGAACTGTTAGGCCTGTCAAGTTCTTTTAGGGCTTCCTCCACGCATCTCCGTACCAGACTTACAATGTCCACCTCTGAGTCTTCCCGTGACAGGTGAACTGGACTGTGGTCCCTGTACCTACGGTTCAAGTTCTGTCTGAACCGACCTCTTCCCCCTGTGGGTGGGAACGAGGTTGTTTTGGCCTTGAATTACAGCGTTGAAGAGGCTCATCTTCCCGGTTGACTGTGTCAACCTGCTGGCGACGTGACCTGCGGTTTTGAGTCTTCCTTTGCCCTCGTCTGCTTCTCTTAGCACGAGGCATTTCGTGGCCTTCAAGTGTTAAGTCAGACTTTTGATGGGTCTGGATACTAAAAACTCTGGCGTCCGCTACAGGTCTCCTAATGGGGCGTACACGCGTTTCCCATACCAGTTGGGCATATCTCACAACTCCCTGCATTGTGCGCCTGCCTGTCTTACAGTGCATGGCGACATCAAATTGGATGCTGTCATGGAGATTATGCAGGAATAAGGACTGGAATGTACTGTCTTCTTCTAGACCTGGTGTATTCCGTCCTTGGAAGTAGGCCTTTCTGAGGCGCTGTAATATTCTTTGGGAGGTTCATTTCTTTTGTGTAAGACATTGAACGCTTCAAAGATAGTTTGCTGCCGGGGTCAGAATATGGGGCATATTCTTCTCTTAAAGCTCGACAGAGTGAAGAGTAATTGATCCCGAATGGCAGGCTTGAGTGTTTCCATGAAGACATGGACACTCCTGGGTGTAGTCTTCCAGATTAGCTTTAGTTTCTCGCGAGCTGTTGCATGAGGGAGGTCCAATAAGCAACGATCAACTTCCTGCAAGTAGTCGTCTATGGTAGGATCATGGCTATTGGGGTCAAAGCACTCAATGTCTTGGCTAGGATTCAAGCTGGCGTAGGCGCAAACCTAAGTTTTGGGAAGGATAAGCATTATCAGAGTCACTTGAGCTTGTGTCGTCCCACTGGTCGCTGTAACGTGGGTGAACCCGACGCTGCTTCCTGCGTTTGAGACGAGGTGCTTTCTCCTCCAACAGGGGGCTTAACCTGCCACTGTCACTCTGGTTCTCGGGTGAGTTTTCCCTCCTCAGAGTGGGGGCATTCCTGTCCTCAGTGCATGAGGGGGAGTAAAACAAGTTTGCTCTGGATGCTTTCCTGTGCACTGGAGTGCTAGTGTCCCTGTACTCAGCCACTGTAGTGGTCTGAAAACCTTTGCCTTTGGCTATCTCACTGGTAACACAAGTAGCTGTACTGAGCTGGTGCTCGTAAGGAGGTGGCTGGGGGGGTCCTCTAGCCTCTGGGCTGAGAGCCACTGCGCCTCTGCTTTGGGGCATCTGCAGCTTTGCATGTGATCGGTTTGTTTGGGCTGTCAAGAGGCGGGGCTGCTCAGCCTTCCTGGGAGCTAGCCTACTCTCCCATCTACGCCTGACTTGGTCAGCTCTGGTCTCCTTGGACTGGCTGCCGTGTCTACCTGATCACTCTGGCTCTTCCTCCTGGCTTTCTCAACCTTCCTTGACTGGGCCACTAGGAGACTAGATTGTAGGGCGTCATGGTCCTGCTGGCAATCTCTCCTTATCTTCCCGGAGGCTGCTCCAGCTCTTGTTTCGTTACCCAGAGACTCTTGCTTAAGGTGGGAAACGGTCTCCTGCTCAGCTTTGTAGCCACTGCACACAAGGAAGAGCTTCTTTTCATACTCTGCAGCCTTCAAGCTGCACCTTGCGGTGGCAGCAGTAGAGCCAACCTCACCCATTACCTCTTGGGCCAGGTGAGTTTCCGTTGAGGGCTTGGCCATGTAAGATAAATACCTCTGCAACTCAGCTTCACATTCATCAATAGTATAACTATTGAGTTCTTCTAATTCTGTTACTGACACATCTAAGATCTTTGCAACAACTCCTTGAAAGTCTAAGTTTCCCTGCTTGGGGGAACGTTCAGCACCAGATCTCCAAAGATTCACGTTGCCCATTCTGGTTCTGAGGAGCAATGTGATTTACAACTACAGCTAGAGTAGTGGTGCACAGGTGACACTTGTGGCAACCTGTGGCTTACTTGAATGTTTGTTATGTGCTAGCTGTGGAGGCTTAAGTCTGGGTTTGTCTTGTTGAAAACCGAGCTTGGCTCCCGTTAACACACAATTAGTTAGCAGGGGTTGCTAACTGAAAAGATACTAAGCCTACTCACTTCGGTTTCAGTGACGGCTTGGCACAACTTATTCTCAGTCTCTGGGGTTGCTATGCTAATGGTAGCATGCTAACACGCACACCCACTAGCTGACATGTGTTAGCTCGTTGCTAAGCTAACGCTAAGCTAACAAAGCACAGCTTGGTAACACTGATGGCAGCTAACCCTGAGCTTATAGCTAAGATAGTAGCTAGGCTAACACTAGTACCACTGGTGGTTTGGCAGCCTGTGCTAAAGCTACACTTGGCCTCTTAATGCTAAGTGGAAGCTAAGCTTCTAGGCCCACTCTTCCTACTGCAGTTCTCAGTAACTAGTGTTAAAGCAAAGGGCACCTTGGTTTCTGCCACACACAGTTATGGATTCTTGCATCCACTAGTAGATTATTTGTACAGATTTACAGCACGGTGAATAATCTTTGTCGGCCTCACACGGGGCACCAATTATGTTGGGGATATGCGAGGAGCACAAATTATAATAATTGGATTTATAGCTCCTGATTGGAGATACCAATTATGTTTATAATTTAGATTCACAAATCTTGGTTATTAGCTTAAATATATATAACTATACGACAAATGTCTATAGTTTGGCAAGTGAAACACTTACTATTATTGATTTAATAATTATTAATTGAATTAATAATTACTTAGTTTACGGGGCACCACCCTGTTTCCAGGGACCAATAACCGATTTGGAATAGCCAATACAGTCTCATTTGTATTTAAGTTAGTTGAAGGGTGAACTCCGTACCATAGCCGACTCAATTCACTAGTGCTGCAAAACCATATACAAATAATCACAAACAACGACCAATTAAATTATGAACGCTTTATTAAACAGTTAATATTAACTCTAGTGTCAACACTATCTTGAATAACTCAGCAAATCACAACTTAATCTTATGGTGTGTTCGTCTAGCGTTCTGTAGGTGTATGCGCGTTACCTGAGATAAGAGGGGTGTGTGTGTGTGTGTGTGTGTGTTGTGTGTGAGGGTGAGAGAGAGAGAGAGAAAGAGAGAAGAGGAGGAGGAGAGCGCCCCCCTTTAGGGGCGTGGTGAGGTGGCACAGCTGCGCGCGTGTGCCGGTGAGCCCTTTGAATGGAGCGCGCGTGTCTGGCGCTCACAGGGAAAGAAGCGTGTAAAGGAGTGTGAAGTGGGACTAGCGTGGATAAGGCTTGTGGTCACACAAACACGTGGGGCTATATTCTGCGATATAGTCACGTGATCGCGGAAGCGTGCAGTGGTTGAAACGTGCGCTTGGCGTGGTCGCAGCAAACAGAGCACTACACAGTAACACAATAAAGCACTTAAGCTAGCGAAATCACAGGTTACAACACTTCAATGTGCACCTCTTAGATTCACGTAGATCTGTAACAGCGTTACAGTCACGTGATTGCGGAAATACACAGCGGTCAGATCGTGTGTGCAGGAAAAGAAACACAACAATAAAACAATTACTGATACCCTAAGAGTTCTACTCTGCTCAGACTTAAGAATGCCTCTGCCTTACTGCTCAATCCTGGTGAGAAGCTCCGGCGTTGCGTGCGTGCGTGCGTGCTTGCGCTGTTGCGGTCCGGTCCGGTCCAGGTGTGCGTCGCGGTGATCGCGTCGTGATCAGCTGATGCGGCGGCGAGTGAGGCGGTTAAGATGGCGGTTTCCTGCCGTGTGGCTGGAAGTAGATGGGTGATCAGGCCCGTTCTCTGTGACGACGTCTCCGTTGGTTCAGCTGCTGGCTGCGGTGGAGGCTTCAGGCGTGCTGGTGCCGAGGGAAGCTCCAGGTGGGGCAGCGAGAGGGTCGAAGAGAGGAAGGGGAAACGGGAGATCGAAGAGAACAAGGGACGAGTCTTGGGTCACGGCGACTTTTATAACCGTGTTTTTGGTCACGCCCATCCTATTGTTTGGTCCAATCAGGATGGCTGACGTCCAAGTTTCTCCTCCGTTTGTCGCTTGTGTCAGCGGGGGTTCGGCCTTCACAGCGGGGAGCCAGGTGTGGTTCCCCAGCCTGGCGCCTGGTTTTGGCGCCGAGATTTGAAATCTCTTTGTTCTCACTCACTACTATCAGGATGAGGACTTTACATGCAGGCCGCAGGATTCCCTTTGTCTGAGGAGAATGCATGTGGGTCCTTGATACTGATTCTGTCAATAACCGTTTATACACATGAGGTCCCCCAACAACACTGACTATCTCATTTTCCAGGCATAGGAGATGCTTAGCATCGGCGCTGGGCTAACACACACACACACACACACACACACACACACACACACACACACACACACACACACAGACACACACACACACACACACACACACACACACACACACACACACACACACACACACACACACACAATAACAGGATAACAGTTTAGTTTGTGAACTATGATCAACAACATGCACGTACTGTATGACCATAAAAATGTTATAAACGAGCATGACTAAGCCTGAACTAAATCTTATCCCATCACACAATCAAGAACGATGGCTGATTACTTGTTGAATTATGACATGTGCAAGTGAGTAAACATTAGGTTAAAATGGAACCAGAACAGGACTATTTGTTGTGCACACTGTGTTTCCCCTGTGGAGCCACTCCCAGACCTGGACATTTATGACTTTGTTGTGTGTACACAAGCTATTCATTTGTAAACCAAGCCAACCTGACCTGCAATAAACTGCTCACAGGAACACACAAACTGCACACGACTTACTCCAGCACTAAGAGCTAAATGATATGATACTATTGCATGATACAAAACATCAGATCACCACCTCTTACTGCAGTAACAACATACTGTAAGATCAACTACAACAAAAACGAGGTCAGCAATGGTGCAGTGGTTCGGGCCTCACTTTATGGGTTTGAGGCTGACTGGAGGCAGAGAAATTAAACAAATGCAAAACAGATAAACCAGCTGGACCAACTTGGTGCCGCTAACATCCCAGGTGGTGAAATAATATTGTCAGGCACACAAAAACTTTTGGCCTTTCTTGTTGTCCCTGTTGAGTTTAGGTGTTACTGTATATCATTAAATACATCAACATTTATTAGCTAAGTAAGTAAAGCGGGTAAGTATAATAATTTTCCTGTAGTTTGTAGTAAAGTGCATTAAAAAAGTACCATAAATTGTAAATGACCAGTAGCTGAGTAAATGCACTCAGTGGCACAAAGACCAAAATAATGAACGTTTATTGTGAAATGTTTAGTTCTTGAAGTTGCCCATTATTGCTGTGTACTGTATGTGTCTCCAAAAATACAGCTGATTTTAAACGCATGACTCAACACAACGATGTGTTTTGTGTTACTGAGTAAAAGAGAAAAGGCCTCCTACAATTTGTCAAGCAGCAAAAGTACATCCCTCCATTTAATTTGACAGCAGCACAAAGTTTAACTGCTGCAGCCACATTTTTTTTGAAGAGAAGCTCTGTCAGCTCACACTTCCCTTGATCCATATTAACCCTGTTGGTAAGAGCTAGTGACAGCTCTTTCGTGGTTTTCCAGCCCAGCCTGCAGACATGACTAATAGCTGCCTGACGTTGACGTCATCAGGCTAAGGAGGCTGTGGTAGCGGAGCACAGTTTCCTGTTTAACCTTTAGTAAGCGTGAGTTCATTGAACTCTAGAAACTCTCTGCTTGCGCCTGGAGGGACGCCAGGAATTGTGTATACTCAGACGGGATCTTGTGATTGCTCACACAGCACAGCCCAAGCAGTGTACAAACACACCGTATCTCTCCACAAAGTCATCCTCCCTGTCAAGGATCCCTTCTATTATCATTGGGGCTATCACCAACAGCCGGGGAACAGAACGTGTAAAGCACAACTGAGGTGCTCGAAGTTTATTGGAAGATAGAGGCCTATAGGTACTTTGAAAATGTTAAGCACCATGTTCCATCATGGCAGAACTCACTACATGCTAGATGCTGCTGCATCCAGTAATCAGTGTAATTCGTGAAGAGGATAATAAAAGATATGAGAAAAAGAGAAAAGGTCCTAAACCAGTCAACCAAGTCAAACCAAACCATACAGTACCAAAAGCAAATAAATGAGCCCACTCGCTGTCTTATAGTGTACATACCCTCGGTCGAGTCTGGACATACAGTATGGGGTAGAAAGTGATCATTTATAAGTCTTCCCCAAAACCCTCTGTTATCTGATCATTATTTACTATATTTTGAACAGACCATAACAGACCTTACAGCAGAAGTAAAGAAAACTACTGCTATGAAATTTCATCGACTAAAGTGATCACAATCTTTTAAACCATCCCTATGTACAGAGGAGAGCAGTCTCCTTTTTTTTACTCATGAACATGTAGATTTTTTTGTTACTGATGCTGCAGCTTAACTGCTCCTCCACTGAAGAAGGAGGCAGTGAATAAGAGGAGGTTAGCTCCATGGCATAGCTCAGATCCACAGCCCAAAGCAGAACAACTGAAAACTATGAATTTGATGAATCCTGCCTAGTCAGTCAGCATGGAAAAACACTTTGATATGTTATAAATAAAAAGCACTTTGACTTTAGGAACTATTTTTCAAATACTATTAATCAGTCTTCCACCAACTGCTTTTCCCCCATAAACACAAAGTATGGAGTTAACATTAATAAATAAATCTTAATAATGGAATCGTAATAATTAAATCTGATTTGACATTTTACTGGGTCCCAAACTGTTCAGCCTCACGTCTCCTCTAGTCAAACATTTTAAATTTAATTTTTTACGCAGATGACACTTATGATATAACATTTGTTGTAAACTGATGCTATATAAATAAAACTGGATTGAACGGACAGTATATCAAACCTTTAGGGTGGAAATTTACCAAGAGCAGGTGCTTCCTCAAAACCGTCGACTGTAAACAAAACACTGTTTGCTTAACTGTTCCCTTACCTGTTACCTGTTAACTTTTAGTCTCATCTTGTTATTATTTTTGTGTTAAAATAAGGGTGTTGGATTGCCAGGCATTGCCCATTGAGTGTGTACAAATCCAAATACAGGTGATGTCATCAGGTAATCAAACTGTGAAGATCAAGACAACAAGAACAAGGAAGTCTAGCGTTGATGATTTGATAAAAAGGAATGCTTTCACGGGTGGCACGGTGTGGAGCACTATCAATTCACAATGAGAGGGTTCAATTCCTGGCCGGACCGGGTGCTTTTCTGTGTGGAGTTTGCATGGTCTCCCCATGTTCGCATGCGTTCCCTCCGGGTTCTCCGGCTCCCTCCCACAGTCCAAAAAACATGCATTAGGTTGATTTGTCATTGTGTGTGTGAATGGCTGTTTGTCTATGTGTTGCCCTGCGATGGACTGGCGACCTTGCCCATAGCCAGCCCTGCGACCCCATGTAAAGGATTAAGCAGTAGAAGATGGTTTGACCCCGCCCCCAAACCGTCCTCCACCCTGCACCTTCAACTGTAATTTTATCTCAAAAGCAGATTTGTCCAATTCTGGACAGACAGTCGCTGGTCTACGGCTATTTGCACAAAAAAACAACCGTCTTTCCATTTAGATCTGTGGTTTTGGTACAGTACAGTTACTTTTCACTGCACATTTTTCACCAGTATTCACACTTTGCTCCGTTGTCGCTGAGCTTTCACTCTGTCATCCTTCAGTCAAATCAGACAAGATGACTTACAAATTAACTCTTTATCTAATGGAATCATTCTATTAAATCGGCCTAAGACAAATCTCCTTCACATCCCCTGTGCGTGAAAAGCCACTTCACAGACTGCAGCTAAAGCCTCTCTGGCCACTAGTATCTACTGTACAGTATATTACCTAAATATATACTAAGTACCTACAAAAGAATGTGTATTGTAGGCAGGTTCTGACCCCTGAGCCCACCCCCACTCGCTCCCCCACCCTTCCATGTAGGTCAGGGCTCACCGCCGAAACCCTGTACAGCTCCAGTGTCTTCCACTCGCAAACACCCAGTGTAGCCAGGTCTGGTCACACTGTGCCTGGGTAGAAAGGACCTTGATGGAGCTTAACTGCGGTAGTCAATCAATTACACATAGAATCCTATTTAGATAATCCCATTATTCATCAGCACTGAAACACGGCAGTCACACAGTCAGTCTGCTACGGATCGCTGGGCTCTGTCTGCTCTTTACTGGCTTTCTTTGAAGTGCAACATTTAGTCTGTACTGTAGCTTGCACTGACTTTTATTGGGTCTACAAACAAGCCCAATACTTGAATGAGGATATTTCGTTTCTTCTTTTAGTTTTGTATGTTTACTTTAGATGTTTAATGCATTTAAATTAGATTAGCTTTAACACTGACTTTTTAACCCAAACCAACTATAAATCCTGGTGTAAAATCCAGGGAAGCAACTGACTAAGACATTACAGCATTGGTCCAGTGTCTGGTCAGATGTATGCAACAACGTTTCAGTTCAAATTTCTACATCCATGTCTAAAGGTCAGTGCTACTTAAGTTCAAACACAGTACAGCATGTGATAGTTGCAACTGCTTATTTAAATGTTATTGTACTCAATAAATAAATAAAAATAAAATAAATAAAATAATACATTATCTGATAAATATGTAGCATGCAAAATGACAATTTTGGATTTAATCATATACCATTACATTATTATGCACCTCTTGGCCTGGTCTCACATGTTCACCTACTGTAAAAGCCCTTCATCATTCATCGGTGAGTTCAGGTGAGGTGATGCTTTTACTCACTCATTCTCCAGCAGGGTCATGCACACCACTTCTTTGACCCCAGGGTTGTTCGCCTTGTCACATGAACAGCCGTCCAGGCTCCAGGTGGCCAGGCGCACCACGGACTTCCCGTCCCGCAGACCGGGTGGGGGCTCTACGTTCGGTCTTACAGAAATCATTTGGGTCGGTCCCCCAGGTGGGAGATCCAGGTCGTCGCTCCCGATGCTAAGTGATGTCGGACTGGGATGAGACTTGGTGCTGTTGGCCAAACCTCTGTTGGTGCTTGGAGACGGCGCCCGGGACCGCTCCACGAACACCTGGAAGCGGATCTTATCCAACAAGGAGCTGTTGATGTGGTTCACTCTCACCAGGTCCTCGATGCCTTTGAACGGGCCGTGCTCCTCGCGGTAGATCACGACGTTC
Source organism: Betta splendens (assembly GCF_900634795.4). Classification (NCBI taxonomy): domain Eukaryota; kingdom Metazoa; phylum Chordata; class Actinopteri; order Anabantiformes; family Osphronemidae; genus Betta; species Betta splendens. The sequence goes on from NC_040891.2 coordinate 3,093,316, forward strand.
TTGGCTATCTTCTCTGTGATGCCGCGGATGCTCATGAGTTGCGCAGCAGTGGCGGTGTTAATGTTGATCCCTGTGCAGGACTGGTGTTCCAGGTCTTTGCGCAGGGACGACGGTGAGTGCTGGGACGAACTGGTTCTACTGGACACGCATATTTCCAGTTTGATCGCCTCCAGTTTGGTGGCGCCGATCCCGCTCACCAAAGCCAAGTCCTCCACCTTTTTAAACCCACCGATACAGTCTCGGTACTCAACGATATTCTGTGCAACACTACGGTTGACTCCCGGTAAAGTCATGAGTTCCTCCTCGGTGGCTGTGTTGATGTTTAGCCGCTCCTGGTTCACCAGGATGTGTCCGAAGTTACACGCAGCGCTGAACTTGCGCTTTCCGCAGCTGAAGTCCGTAGGGTCTTTGGGGATGGAGCGGTGGCAGCCCAGGTTCCCACCCATGGTCCACGCAGGTCAACGGGGTTCGGAGTGCTAGAGTGAATGGACGCAGACAGGGATTAGGCTGAAATGAAACACCGGCAGAGAAGTGAGAGTCGCACAGATCTCAGATACAGTGTCGCTCAACCGAGGCTGCTGTTACACGCACAACATCGCAGTCGTGCTCAGACCTACATGCTGCTGCAGGTAAAGCCCAACGTAACTCACAGTTATGCGAAGAGCTGACGCGCGTCTGTGGAGAGAAGAGCCGGAGACCACCGCTCCGATGTGTGACCGGCCACAGGTCGGCCTCCACATACACACACTCATTGACCCAGACGCCAGCAATCATACCAATGCGAAACCAGTAGTCCCCAGCACGTCGTGTCAAACACGATAACGCCGACCAACACAGGAAATAATACGACTAGCCTTCAGAATAAAATAATATCATCTAATTTAAGACAGAGGAGAATGCAAAAGGCTTTCTGATTTCGGCAGGCAGACAACAGGCAATGTCATATCAACACAGTTATCTATATATAATGACTGATTAGCAATATATAATGTATTGATTGATTAAATCATCGGTTTTATTTTGAAAGCAGTCTCTCGTGTGACTCTCACTTCCTTCATCAGCTGCACCGAAGGCGTGGCTTGAAGCATGGTAACCAAATGTTATGCTGTACCGTATGTCACTGGTAAAGAGGAGGTAATAACAGATTATGTAAGTAAATATTTATTAAGGCTACGTATAAATATAAATTTGAATAGTAGTTAATGTTTGGTGGCTCAATAATGGCGGGTTGATGTAGCAACAGAAGCATGTGAAGAGTAAATCCAGTAATAAGCTTCACTTACCCACGCTTCAATGGGAACGTTAAAAGGCTGCCATTGGTAGAGAGTAAGCTGAAATTGGTGTCATTTATTTTGAGATAATTGTTTTAAGGAAATGTAAAAAAGGTAAAATATTTTCATCTTTGTGAATACTGGCGTAGACATAACATTAAGAGTCTCACCGTGGCCTCATGCCTGGGATTTTGTGGGTTTTCTTTATACAGTATTTGTCTGAGGTCTTAGAGCTTACTTAATTTGTAAAGTGCCTTCAGATGACAATTGTTATGAATCTGCATTAGATAAATATAACTGAATTAAGTTTAATGGGCAAAATGTAATTGCTACCATAGCTCTGATTAAAAATTAGTTGCAGAATTAAGCTAGCTATGGCACAACCTTTCTGGCTGTGAAAGATTACATAAGCATTATATTTTTACTTTCTCCATCTTATGTCATGATACTGAAAATGCCTCTTTAACAAATCTGATTATTTCTTTTTAACATTCACTGATCATAAATGAATAAATTATTATAATTTCTTGTAATTTTTTAAATCACTTCTGATTGCTCTCACAGAGAAGGAGAAATAAAAATGTATACACAAGTATTGTCTGAACAGACAGGTTTCTCATATATAATCTTTTTGTCCCACAGGATCACAGGGCCCAGCAGGGATTTCCGACATTCTGTAAGGACTGACTATTACGGCTAGTCAGCCTTATTGAAGTTGTCCCAGTAGTTTTATGTACATACTGTATAAGGGGCTCCAGTACAAGTCAGTAAAATCTCTATAAATTTAAGATTATATAATTTAACAAAAATAGATTCATTTCATGTTTTAAAAAATTTGATTTAATTATTATTCGGTTGTATAAAGTGAAAATTTTATATATTTGTATATTTTGCTCTTGTTTGTCTTGTCTTGACATGTTTTGGATAATCTTGAGCCAAACAAAATTCAGATTATAAGTAAAAGAGTCTAAGATAGCTACCGTATGATATGTTGACATCTCCCTCTTTGAGTGCTATAAAAATAACCTGAATTGAATTGGATTAAGCCTCAGTGCAGAGTCACAGACTTTCCAACATAGCTGAAGACATTTGTTCTATTTTTAAAATCTAATTAATATCACTGTTTGGGCTATAATAAAGCTTTAAAAATAGTTTTCATAGTCGCATTTAGTGATTTGTATGTGTAAAAGCCTTTTAAAGCCTTATCCTTTTGCTGGAGTCAGGAGTTAATCCTGAAATACAGCACCTTTTAAGAAACTAGGTCAAAGTCAGACCTAGTCAGACTATATGAAGGTACTGACTTGTTTGTTATATATCCACAGTTGGTCGCTGCCTGTTTGGCCTTCAGTAGAGTTATGCTGTGTCATTGTGCCGTTGTGTGGGCTGACATGTTTGGCTTTAGCATTTGCCTCAGGAATTAGTTGCTCTTATTTTGGATTGTTGGAAAACCTAATCTGAGCCAAAAACACACTTGTAAATGTGTATATTGTATATCGTGTATATTCAATTAGATTTTGTAAGGTGCATTTGAGTAGACATCTACAGTTTATTAAATAAATATATAAATGTCTTTTAGAAATTATTACATTTCAGGAGCCAAAACTATTGAGCAATCACAAGGGGCCAAGCTCTCTCTACAAACCTTTACCTCATGGTTGTTTAGAAAACTCAGCAGACCCAAAAATAGTTTTTGAGTCTTCTCAGTGAGCTCAGGGGCCTCATTTTAAAGATCTCCCTGAAGAACCCCAATAGATCTTGACTTACGGTTGAGACCTATGGAATCCACTCACTGGCCTTAAGGGAATTCATGAGATAGCTCTAACTATTTTGCATCATATAGAATCCACTAAGACGTCACAGTCCCTTAAATGAGATACACTAATGAGAAGTAAGCAAATATTAGCACACAGGCTCTCAGACAGAGGTGCACGGTGTTCCTGATAAATCCTCTAATCTCACAGAATGACAGTATGGAGAGGTCAACATGAAGGTATCTTCAGTAGGTAAAAGGCTAATATAATACAAGCTCAGCAAACGTTGGGGTTAGAGTACGTTAACACCACAGACATACATCCTGTGATCAAGGCAAACAGCTGGCTAAAAGTCTGAAGTTCAGAGTCTGAAGGCTGATTAAAGGTAAAGACAGCTGTCACCAGTAGGCAACTTACAGCAGGCGTGTACTGCTACCTGCTGGGGACAAACGTCATTACAGCCACAGTTCAAATGTCCCATGACATGTTTCTGCTCTCTTTTGTTTCTCTTGTGTTGTTTTATTATAAATTTTCCATTTGACATACAATTATTCCTCTAGTGCTGTATCTCAATTTTAGGCATACTACATATTTACATTGATTATTTTATAAAATTTTTGATCATACATGATTTTGTCAAACTTCGTAAACAGAAAGTAGGCAAGTTTAGTAGGTGACAGGCTATGATATCTTGTGATAAATGCTTCACCAGGCTTTTGTTCTTCTCCCAATCACAATTTTATTATGTGAATTTATACAATAAAAACAAGAAATTACAAAACACAGACACATTACACAAACAGTGCCATGTGATTGAATCCATCTTATGTAAAGTGAGCTGACAGCTACTTGTCTGAGCAATATCTGTCTGAGCAATATCTGTGCTCATGTCCTCCATCAGACTCAGACTTCCCACATCCAGCCCCTGGAAGATCTGTCCGGTAGAAACCTATTTTATGTCGAATGTGTAAATGAAGTTCAAAGAAACTGACGAAGAACAGATTTTAGGAGCAGTTTCTATATTACTTTGGTGTCATCTGTTTCTTGTTGCACTCAAAGTGAGCAAAGTCAGGAATACATGTTTGCTTTCCTAGAGTAAGGCTACAATATAACAGGGTCCATACAAAAGCAAAACAAATCTAAAAAAAGTCAGAAAAATATTGGAAAATGAGAAGCATAACAAATTGGGAGGAAATTATATATATAGTTATACTATTGATGAATAGATGTCCTTACACTCCAGGCTGGCAGGTTGGCAAAAAATGATGGTCCTCCGGGAAAAATTAAAATATCTTCTTCTTTTTGTTCTTTTCCAGGGTCCTGGAAAAACAGAGAGTTGCAATGAGACAATTAGTACAAATAATAGAATAATAATATAATTATTAAAATATATACAATAATGGGCATTTTCATATATTCTTGTGTGCGAACATCTTGATTTATAAGAAACCAGAACTGCCCTGACAAGGACTGAACACCCAAGCTTTGGGTTGAATATAGATTTCAACATAGTCAGGTGTGACTTGTAGTGAGTAGGGTTATTCCTGCATGATACCCTGCAAGATGGCAAAATACAGAATATTTTGGTAAGTAAGAAAGACTCGGACTGTTGTTGTGTATCGTTTGTGTTCCTCCAAACACAGTATGTAGGGTTTATTACCTAACTAGATGTTCTGGATTTAAGGAATCTATACCAAGATCAGTCTATGGATGTATCAAAGCCATGAGCGTTGTGTGTAGTATTTACCGAGAGTCTAGCTTCTGCTGTTCCAGAATCTTCTGCTGGGTTTCCCAGTTGGCCTTTTCTTCCTCGAACTGGTGACGTTTCTCCTCTAATTCTTTGTGCTGGGCCTCCAGGTTCTTTTTCATTTGCTCGTGGCGCCTTTGCAGCTGTGGTGACATATACAAATATATGCACATGTCAGCTGAGACTGTTAGCAAATACATATTCATATTCGATCTTGAATAAAAAAAGCACTGTATGTTTACCTCAGCCTCTGAGTCTCTGAGCTTCTGTAGCTTCTCTTTGACCTTCATCTCAAACACTTGTTCCATTTCTTGTTCCATCTTCTTCATCTTTGCCACATGGTCACGTCGCTCCTCCTCCATCTGGGCTAGAGGACTCCTGGGGGCACAAACCATGTTCATACATACAGCATATGGTGGTAGGAATGTGTGTCTTTACTGCTTTACAGTGACTTTGTTATGCAGAAAAAAAATCTGCAGAGTAGAGAAAGAAAGAGGTCAGCGAAGAAGAAAAGAGCTGCTTGCTTGACTTCCCTGGAAGACCACTGTACCTGAAGGCTTTCAGTAAGGGTTGTAGCTGGTCGCCAACAGTGAGTCAAAATATCACAAAATAAATACAGATTGATAATCCAGTAAACCAGAGTTGATAAATAATTGTATTAAACTAACCCATTTTCACCATGACCTCCCCAACATTGATTGATAAGAAATGTCTAGAGACACAGAAAAGCAAGTAGCCACGGTGATGTTCAGAAGCTCCAGAGAATAAGACTGATTATATAAGCAATTGTGAGGCGCAGCGCTACTGTACATTAAATGCAACATACGTTTTTCACAGAAAGCCCAGCAATAAAAATGAAAATGACCAGAGAGAAAAGTAAAAGCATTCTTTAAGAGGTTATGAAGAAGTTAATTAACACTTACATGCCGTCATCCGTCTCAGTTCTAAAAACAAGCAGATGCACAGACACTTAGCATGCTACTGCTGTGTAAAACATGCAGTAGCTAGTGTGAAAAGTAGCTGGTGATTACTGGTGGCTGCAGCTGAATTAGGAGTCAGATGGTGCCACAGTTAATGCTGTCAGATTAAACACAACTGATAATGGTGGCCAGTTAGTGGTGGGGGTTAGTTGTGGTTTGTTTGGGTCAGGAATGGGTTTAAAGATCTTCTTTAGTGACAGCTTGCCAATTTTAATCCTAAATTTAGCGGCTGCAGACGTTGGCCTTTGAACTTCAGATTCTTGGTGGTTGCACAATCAGTGAGGTGCTCAGAAAGCCACTGGGAAGCTATGTATCTAAGTCAACAATATTACAGCAGTGTGGTAAATTTACAGAGGACTCACTTTGTAAGCTGCCCCTTGTTCTTATTGTTGTCCACACCATTGTATGTAACTGCAGCCAGTTTCTTGCTGCGGTAGTTTTCATAGTGAGAATTATTTGTCACATCCTTCAGGTCCCGCATGTGAGTCCTAGAAAAAGAAAAAGTGGTGTTGTAGTAATTAAGCAGTAATTGTTATTACAACTTTTTAAAATGAACAAGTGAAGACATATGTCATAACTCAGATTGAGGATACATAATGTGTGATAACTGATAGCTGAGATGGAAAATGATGATGATTATGGACAAACTAAGACAGCAAGGTGACTTGGATGTAGCTGCACCAACAAAACAATGTGAGCTTATGGGAATGTTTCTAGGTTTGTGAAACATCTTTGCCACAGATGCACTTATCTATATTATTTCATAACATTTTTAGGTTTCATCATATTCATTCCACTAATTAGAAAACTAAGTAACTAGAAAGTTATAACTAAGTTATATAGCTAATACCAATTTGTATTTGATGTTAAAACCAACCAGTGAAAAGAATAAAGGATTTTTGCATACAATCCACCTCCTATTGATCCTATTCCACAGATAAATACTATTGATTTAAGAAGTAACAGTAGTCAATTTCTCACCTAATAAGCATATTGCGGAGGATGGTAAAGTCACAGTGTTCTCCATTTTCCACTGTAAGACACAAACAAAGCAAAGTTTACTCCAGATGAACTAAGCGTTCCTCATAGTGGACTTTAAAACACATAATAAGAATAAATGTGTCCAGTGATGCAGCTGAAAATTCAATTAGATAATATAAACCTATTAATATAACATTTAGAAAAACAACCACAATAATGAACTACTAAGCAGTATCCATGGTACCAGTCCCATCTGACATAACATAAATGCCAAACATAAAGATTATCTACTTGGCTGTAAATAGTGATGGATTTATGCTGTAATAATAATAATAATAATTTCCATAGAAAATGAGTTTCTAATACAAATAAGTTTATTTGACAGCTTGTTCATAGCTTGTCTGATCACCTTCCTTTCCACGATGATATGTACAGTACCTAATTTAAAAGGTTAATTTTGTAAAGGACACAAGCTAAAACATGTTTGTTTGCAATAAAGAAGTGAAGATGTAAAAAAATAAGAAATAATGCATACTCACCCTGTTTATAAATCTGGCCATACATATAGCATAAAACATACAGGACAGTATACCGTAGACAGGATAATAAGTAAAACTGCATACAGTGTGTACTAATATGAAAATTTATTTTCAACAAAACCACTGAGTAAAAAAAGAAAACATCTTGTTTGTGGTCTTATGTAGTATTTCCTCCCTTTCTTAACCCAGTTACATTTTTTCTTTTACTGTAACTACTCAGAGCCTGAAGCGCGACTTAACTGTACGCGGCTCAACTTGAGGTCAGGCTCTTCATGGCTGCAGAATCATTCTAGATAGAGTTCTAGAATCCATCAGCAGGTGGCATCACATGTTGCTTTCACTAATTCTATTACAATAAAACCTCAGGATGGCTGCAGTGGGATCACTTGCATAGTTTCATTCTTCACCGCCTCCAGTTCATTTGTTACTATAAATACCAGAGCTTTTATACTGTGGCAGAGTCCTCATCGCTTTAAGCAGAGTATGCTGTCCTGCGTCTCAGCAGAATGTGACAGCAGCTTCCTGTGTCTGGGCGAACGTGACTCTCACGTCTTGTTTTCTCAGCTTTTTCAAATCCTTCTGTATGTAAAAACAATTTTTTGATTACTGGCATAGGTACGGCCGTGCCTCAAGAGGTAGAGCTGTCGTCCACCAATCGTAGAATTGGTGGTTCAATTTCTAGCTGCCCCGAGTCATGTGTCCTTGGACAAAACACTTGCACCTAGTGTCAGCATTTGCTGCATAGCAATCACAGGTGTGACATTTTCTGAGTGCGTGAATGTGTTAAGGTAGAAAAGCGGTACAGTATACGTGCAGGACCATTTACCATGATTTGAACATGAACATTTGTTTTCAGTCACTGTTGTATGTTGCCTGGTAGGTCAGTGGGTAGGGCATCAGCCAGGGAAACCAGAGGTGTATCCTTGTGCAAGATACTTCACACTAGCTCCCCAGGCGCCATTCCATGGCAGCCCATTAAGGGGATGCAGAGAACCAAGACGGCTGGTAGCTCATTTGGTAGAGCATTGGCTTGGGAGTGCAAAAGCTTCCAGGTTCACGCACCAGCAGGTGTGTCCTTGAGTAAGACACTTTGCACTAGCTCCCCGACTGCTGCTCATGTGGCAGCTCACTGGGTCGAAATGCAGAGAACAAATTTCCCCACTGTGGGAGTAATAAGGGAATTTCCTTTCCTTGTATGTATTTATGTAACATGTTATTAAATTTTTTTTTGTGTCTGTGGTGTAAATTAGGGAAGAGAAAATAAGCACAGAGAGCAAGCTTGGCAAACATTCCTACTGGTCCAAAAATATTTGGTGTATGTGATTGTGTATGAGATTCCTCACAGCTCATCGATTTCCAAATTCACATCTGACAACCTTTGGCCTCTCACCTTCAGCCACACCCCAGGGGTACTGCCTCCCACGCACTCGTTTTCCATTGACCTCGATGATGGTGTTACTACCAACTACAGCCAAGGGTAAATGATCCTGCAGAGAAGAGGGAGGGGACACATATGTTGCATAGTTCACAGAAAGCTAAAAATACATGGGTTCACAAATTAAAATGCATAGCATTAGCATTAAAAAACAAAGACATTTTACTAAAGTAAACATACCTTTATTTTTCTGACCAGCTTCATTTCCTCCACCTCATTTGTCTCGGGGAACTCATAGATTTTAATTTTGTGCTCCAGAATTTCTTTCATGATCTGCACACAAAGAAAAACAGGTAGGGGCAATTTTAAACTGAAAATCAAGACAGAGTTTTCTGCATGTGGAATAAGGTCCATAACCACTAATAGTCACCCTTGACACTTAATCTTCAATACGAACAAATAATGTGACGAGTGAACACATTACAAAATCACAAGATTTATCCAACCACAATTATCTACTTAATATTACCTGTTTCTTGAACTGTTGACACTCCTCAGGAGTCATTGTGTCTGCTTTGGCAACAAGGGGGATGATGTTTACTTTTTCATGTAAACGTCTCATAAACTCAACATCAAGGGGCTTCAGCCTGTAGGACAAGTGTTGCAATGAGCTCACAGATGTCGCATTAGTATTTTGATTAAAATCAGATAAATACACAAACATTTTTATAAACAAAAATGTAATGCTTTTTGCAAAGATGAAAGCTGAATGCTCAAAGACAAAAATAAACAGGACAGAACTCCAGCTACAATAAATTGTCTCCTTATGCATTGGACAATTGTGCCAACGCCTGCTTGTGTGCTATGTGTGTCAGCAACCAGAGCCAAGGAATAGATACGGAGAATGAGGCCTCCAGGTCAGATAGCTAAGCACAGATTACACCAATGCCTTGTAGACAGGCTTTGTGCTTCCTAATTTCTCTCCTATTCAAAATGAGGCAGCAAAAAAGCAATGCAGCAGCATTACCACTGACATCAACAGCCGAGTCACTTCAGAAAATACTCACCAACATCAATCATCCCTGCATACCTTACACTTTTTGTCATTTTTAAAACATAAAAAGGTGAACCGTTTCAGAAGTAGTAAGTTGAGTTTGTGCACTGGGGGTTTCTGAACACATGTACTGTGCTTGTGAAACAGCCTTCAAATTTAAACTAGACCTTAACTATTGATGATAATATATCACCCAAGTCTCGAACAGTATTGAACTAAGAGGCTGGTCGTTCATAATTAGCAGAACATGGCTGATGAAGCTCTGCAGGGCAATTATTCTTCATTTTAACAAAAGTTTTGTTTCCAAAAGGTTTTGATAACTGAAGCTCTATAATCAATAGTCTTACAGTACTTACCCATGTCCAGATGGTGCAATGAAATACAGGCAGCAGTGCACTCTGTTGTCTGGCATCTGACGTCTGTTGACACGCGACTCTGCGTTGAGATAATCCTCAAACTTACTGTCGATATAATCAGTAACTGGCTGCCAGCTGAGAACCACAAACTCACATCAGTGCCAGGTACAGTATTACAGTGATAGTGTATACAGTACATTAACCAGTGACGGATTGCTCTGCTTACCAGTTGCTGTTGTCAACAGCATCACCAAAGCCAGGTGTGTCAACAATAGTGAGCAGAAGATGCACTCCTCCTTCTTTAATCAGAACCTTTGATTGTTCCACCTGAACCAAAAAACAAAAACTTAAACTTAAGTTAAAAAAAAAAAAAAAATCAAGTGTGTGTGGAAAGGAGAATGCGTCACCTTAGAAACAAACATACAAGCTGGTCATGCATAAGACTGGACATTGACATTTAAAAACTTTTAACCTCAATACTCCTTAAAGGTTTACTTGGACTGCTGACTTTAACGCTAACTGCCCATCACCTGGTGTCTGTACATAGTGAAGCAAGTCAGTTGTTTTATGAAGTCTTATAGGATACAAGATTACCCAAGGTCACCAGTGTTTCGTTTTTATTATTACAGTGACTCAATCAGATGTTTTGGTAACATCTGTTGATTACAATAGCTGTTCAATTTAGATAAAAAAGTGTCTAAATAATAGTTTTTTTTTTTATTAGTGGACAACATCACAAATGCAGATGCACTAAAATTACACTAAACAGAATTTAACATGAACACAGAACACAAAGATGAGATTTACCATGTATTTAATATAGATATACTACGAACAATTATAATTGATAGTTTTGGGGAGTTTGATTACATCATAGGCAACATGGGTGTATGCTGAACTATGTACAAACCAAATGTGGCGCAAATGTATATGTTAGGCAGTATGTTATTTATCTTTAAAAGTGAAATAAATAATAAATGTTCTTAATCATGCTGACACTACAATAAGATAAGAGAAGACATACTTTAGATACATCAAACTAATGGTCAAATCTCTGTGAGCCCTGACTACAAAGCATCACAATGGCTACAACATTTTTTTCTGAATAGGATTTGCTTCATCATGTTAAGAAAAGAAGATGTAGAGATGTCAAGTTGTTATTTTAGCACGATGTTTATCATAGTTCATTATGCATACAGTAAGTACAGTATTTAATTTTCAAGTCTTTGTATTATACTGTGCTAATAGTAGCCATACATTAATCTATAAATTAAACCTATTAAGCCATAAATAATTTACTATGAATACTATATAAATAATTTATTTACAAAGTAATCAGTACTGTAATACTATACAAAAGCTTGTATAATGCTATTAATGCTATTCATTTTGCAATGAAATAAAATGGTACATGTACTTTAGGTTAAAAAAAAAAAAAGATAATTCAAACATGCTAGGTACGTGTTGATTAAATGCAGTAACTTGGAAGTGAATGGAAAAATATTGCATATTACATGAAATATGCAGGCCTCAACAGGCTGATAGATAAAAACATATCACATTCATTTAATCAACAAATGGGTAGGAGAGACGGAGTCAAAGGCTGCACAATACAAGAAAGCTTAACATGTTAAATTAGGAATCCTGCACAGTCTCGTTCTTCGGGACAATAGCGTTTAAGCAATACAATCCTATTATGTTGTCATTGTCTGACTTATTACAGGACTATGAGCCTATTTGATTGCAACACGGTGTAAATGCATAGTGGAAAAACAAAACATAAATATTACAGGCTGAGACAACTACTATTAGTAGAAGTCTAAATTAAAGAACAGTGTCCAGTCAACACGATGTACAGTAATAAACTATTCTTACTAAGCAATATATTCTGTAGAATATTACTCCACTAGATTAAACAGTCCTGTATTGCACTCCCTGTTGGCAGTTTGTTTAAGTTGTAATCTGTTTCTAATTGAAACTATAACATTATGTTTAATGATGAGCTGATTGACAGGAAATAGATTAATCTGTCAGTAAAATAAAATAATGATGAAAGTATGAGCTTATACTACTATGTAACAGTGCAAAGTCACATCTAAAAGCAGCAATGATCAGTTCAAAGACATGCAATCAGGTTGACTGGAGATTCTAGATTTTCCCATAGCTGTGTTTACAGGAGTTTGGCGGCAGTGACTATCTCTGCATATGGTCGTGTGATGGACTAGTGTGATAGACTAGTGACCTGTTCAAGGCAAAGTGATGAGAAGACTCTAAGCCTTGTGTGAAGAATGTGAAGATCCAGCCATCCATGAGACTTTCATGTCATCTTTATTCTCGTATTATTTTAATTTTACATTCCGGAGCTGCATTTATCACTTTCAGGATATAAAAAGCAAAGCATGTCTATACAATAGCAGGACAGAACTGGACCCAGTACACATGGCACCTTTGTGGGCTAATCTCTCAGTCTGTGTGCTCCTATGCTCTTCCAACTCACTGAGCCTAATTTAGCTGGTACACCAGAGACATCTGCCTTGACCCATAACCTATAACAGCCACTCTTTTCTGCAGTCAGCTTCTACTTATTCTCTTGTAAAAAAAAAAAAAACATTCTGTAACAGCATTTTTTTGTGTTTCATCACATTTTTTGCATGACTAAAAAAAATAAACAGCCACAATCATTTGCAATATAATTAGTTTGTGGTGTTTAGACAGGGAGAGGAAAAGATGAGCTTTCTGTTCTCCATATTCAACAACTTTGTTGTTGCAACGATAAACATCAAGTCTAATGGACAGGTTAAAGACATTTAAGGCAACAGAGGGATGAGGGCAGACTGTGTTACTAGGGATTACATGAGATTTAGAGCGAAATAACAGATCATGGTAGAAGAGCCTCAACATGCACTGTCTCTTACACTACCTCTAAATCTAAGAGTTGTAATAGTGTACCACAGACAGCTGACAGAAAAGACTAAAATGTTTTATTTATTCATTCTGAACTATTCCCAACTAAAATTAAAACTATAGCAGTGTTGGGGCTGGTGCAATCAAAGACTAGAAGGCTGAGGCACAACCGAAGGTTAATGCCTCAAGTGTATCTTTATACAAATCAGTTTTTCATACAGTTTCATCTGCAATTCTGATTAAGTGTGTAGGTTTTTTAAATTATACTTTAGTTTGCTTGTGAACATTAAATCTTCAAACCTCTTAAAGTGGAGAATTCCCATATCATGGTTCTGAACAATACTTCATACACATGAATCCAACTAGCATTCACGCCTGTTATTATTTGCTCATTAGAAAGTCATGCTTGGAATGGACTGAACTCCTTGGAATGGGGATGGGCAATAGGGCACAGAGCAAGTTTTAATTTAAAAAAGAAAGGAAGAGAAAAAAATGAAATTGGGGCAGGAAAGTCATTATAATGTTGCTGTAGTCCTTAAGTGCTTTCATTTGTCCAGATTCACAAAATAAAAAATGTTGTTAACACAGAAACAGTTGACTGCACCTTGTTTAAACAGTCACATGTATGTATGGACTGTTTTTATTAACTTTTTACATTTTATTTTATTCAGTGCCTTAGTCAATGTTGTTATTTGGCGCTATATAAATAAAGCTTTGATTTGATACGTCACATCTTCTGTTGGTAGACACAGTTCTAACATATTTGATTCACTACATAAAAGGCTTTGTTGTCTTCTTTGTTGTAAATAGTGACTACAGAATATCTTTGTAGTACTGCCATTTTGAATTAAGCTACAAAACATGTCAGCTCTTTAGCAGTTTTAACAACGGATCTCATTCTTTGGAAAATAAACTTTCGTTTAAACGTCTCTTTGTCAAAGCAGATGAACCAGTTTCACCGTCATGACACTAGTTAAGAGAAGGAGGAGGAGGAGCACAAATTATTTCTACAACAGCCAAATAAGAAAAAAATGAGTGTACTTCTCCACAATAAATAAATTTAAAAGATTACCTGCACAGTTTTTTTAATTCTATGTGAAGGCCCTGGATAATCAGCAGAGTACAGGTCTGTCAGAAAGAGCGAGTTGATCAGTGTTGATTTTCCAAGTCCAGATTCCCCTGAAGGAGAAAGACAAAACCAGTAAGAAGTTGAGGATGGACCCGAGAGATTCATTTGTCACCATGGTGATATGGTTTTGTAAGCCTCTTTTTCATGCCAAACATATCCAGACATTTGGTGTTTGACATTCTTCACATGTTTCAGATTCTAAACTCTTTTTCCCCCCAATACAGGATACAGGAAAGAGTAAACTTACTTTTTCAGCAAGAGGCTAACATGAAATAAAGTAGGAGACAGACCGTGTGGGAGTTCTGTTCTACAAATGCTTTTCCTGTCTGCATTTCAGGAATCTAATCAGAGACTAATGAGAAAAAAGACAAGGGGTGAACTATTTTAACTTATCATAGTCATAATTATGATAAATTGTCATTCTAAGCGTAAAGGTTCTGAAATGCCCTGAAGTCCTAGATATCTTTCTGTTTTTTTTGTGCTATTTAAGATATGGATTGGTGGTGGATTGGAAGTGTATGCCTTATTACTATACTGTAAAATAGTAATAAAGTCATAATAAACCAGTTGAAAGCAGAAATATTGCCATATAAAGCTGAAGATCTGAATTTGTGCTTTTATTTTAAAAGGATGTGTGTGGTTAATTTCTAAAGTGTAAAACAGTGTGAATGACTAGTCACAGATGACTAGTATGATAATATAGCTGAAAGTTGCTGATATATTAAATATATAACTCAATTTATCTAAAGGTAATCAATGTAGTTATACTAAGAACTAAATGCATAAACATGCCTTATTATACTATAAAATATTCTAATTAACTATTTGTAATTACTCAGTTGAAACTTTACTAAAACTACCTGATGAGTTGAATATATAGCTGATCGGATCTGCAAAGAAAAGGGTGCAGAGCTGAATGTGCACAAATGAAACAAAAGCAGTTTGAATTCTGTGTTTGTTTTGCACATGACTACAGTCCTGTAAATCCTTCTTCTGAATTTTGTTAAAAGACTAGTATAAGAGTTCTAGTCAGGTTTCATACCTGAATCTACTGAGTCATGCTCTTTTCCCACTCAGTCACAAATTTCGAATGAAAATGAAAATTTCTAATCTATAATATAGCTGAACATTGGTAATACATTAAGCATATATCTCCACATTGATAATATGCACAATTTTGTGCATATTATCAATGCAATCTACTAGTAGGCATGTACAAAATGCATTTTTACGTTTCAAAGGGATATATAGATTTGGATGCCATCTGCATATAATATAATAATATAATATCAATTATGCGCAAACATGGAACAAAATCCCATGTTTGCGCATAATTGATCCAAAGGGTGGCATGTACAATGAGAAAAGAAGAGGCCCAAGGATGAACCCCTGAGGTACTCGACAAGTGAGAGGTACAGAGTTTCCAACATTAATTTAGAAACTCCTGTTGGCTAAGTATGATTTTAACCACTCTAAGGCCAGACCCCAAATACCCACCTGATTTTCTGACTAAGAGAGGAGACCGTCATGGTTCACTGCGTCAAAGGCTGCAGTCAGTCCAACAAGTGACCAGAATCATTTGCAACAAGAATGTCATTAAAAACCCTCAACATTGCCGACTCAGTACTTTGAATGCTCTTGAACCCTGATTGAAAGACCTTTAAATTGTCATGTTTAAGAAATTATTTTAGCTGGGTATAGACAGTTTTCTCCAAGCTTCCTTTTCTCTCCAAAACTTTAGAGATTGGACAAAAGTTTGATAGCTCAGTGGGATCTAGACCAGGTTTCTTAATTGGTGGTTATGCTATAGCATGCTTAAAACTCAAAAGGTACAGTACTATGTGCCATGCTGCCATTTATGAAGTCAAGTACATAAGGTCCCAGAGTATGAAAGACCTCTTTTAAAAGACGTGGAGGAATTGGATCACTAGGAGAGCCTGTTGGTTTTATATGACCAATACTTTCTTCTAAAAAAAAGAGAAGGTCACAGGTTTATACTGTACTGTTCAAATACAGCTGAGCGTGTGACAGGTCAAGACAGGTCACACAATGGTACGCTGATACAGGCTCGGATGGTTTTAACCAAGAGGCTTTTAGAGGAAAAGGAGGGAAAATTTGACTTGCGAGAGTAGTTTAATTTTTTGACAGAACTACCAAGACACTGACAGATGAAGGTAAAAAAAAAATAATGACAAAAATATTTTGACAAAGCTTTTTTACTGGTTTAGTCTGATTGTATGAAAGCACAGACCTGTTTACAAAACTACTGGGTTTCTTCTCATCTCTGTCAGCATCGCATCATTCAACATTCTGTTAACCAGGTCCAAACACAATGAGTTCCAGCTGCAGTGGCCAACCTCAATGTCAACTCTTGCCTCCATGTAAAATCACTGCTAAATATTGACTTTTACAAGTAAATGGCTCTGGCCCACTTTTACTCATTTACTGACAATAGCTGTCCCTCACTATACCAAACACCAAGGCTGTACTCACACTGTTTAGCTTAATTATTTCAGAAAATCTAATTGCATTCAATTCAGTACAAAAGGCCTCATTATACGAATGAAAGAACAGGAAGTTAATGTGATGTAATAATTTAGAGGTACAGACATCGACTGAAAGTAATCAAAGCTGGATCATAAGCAAGTAGTGGAGAATTAAACCATATAGGATGATGAACTTCACAAAAGAAACATTTTCATATAGTCCACACAAAAGGCTATGGTAAGAGAGAGTGAGCCTCATGGGGGAAAAAAAAACCAACAGTGCTCGACAGAAGTCAAAACATAAATACGTACAATACAAATACAAATCCTACCACAGACAATACTTTGCATATATCAATATTAGGGCTGCATCTAAAGATTATTAGATCTAGATCTATTATTAGATTATTTTTATCAATTATTTTATTGCTATATTTTCCCCTGATTCCCCTCAATTTACATAGCAAATTACATACTAGACGCATTCATTTATTTCAAAGAAATGTATTTTTATTTCCCTTAAACACATGCTGACATATGCAATGCAGGGCATTAACCCCCCCCCCCCCCAAAAAAAACAGGCCAGTTTTAACTGGTAACTGGTTATCAACATAAAGCATCTCCAAACTGACAAACAATATAGCATGTAACAGTTTGTTTAAGTTAGGAATAAACAAAACAAATCCAAAATCCCTTCCACTTTGATAAAGAAAACAGATTGAGAAACATTTGTTCTCAGCATTTCTACTCATCTGTACAATTGTGTCATAGACTGACAAAGAGCAATGATGGAGAATGAAACAAAACAATTACTCACCCACAACCATAAGAGTGAACTCGAACCCTCTCTTCACTGATTTTCTGTAAACTTGGTTAGGGAGGTTTGCAAAGCCAACATAGCCCTCCAAGTTCTTCTGTTGCTACAGTATAAACCAAAAGTAAACATGGTTAACACATTTGTCTAATGGCAAGAAAACTTACACAGATGTACCATTGTAGTTTTAGAAATGGTAAAGTTGTTTAGTATGTCAGTCTGTGTTGCTTCAACTACCCAACCAAATTGGAAGTTGTTCAACAATTGTGGTAGGACATCTATACAACATACTCATACAAATTATTCATTCATAAAAATTTACTGCGCAAATTAGTTTGTTAGTTAGTGTGCAAAAAATTTCTAAATGTTAGATGTTCTTTATGTGTATATATAAATTACTTAGTCAAAGATATGTCAACATTATTCTGTATTAAGAAACAAATAGTATCATTGTATCAACATTTACTTAGCGGCTTCACACTTTTGTGATGTTGTGGTGTTTGTACACAGCCAAAGATACTACATTTCCGATTATGCAAATAATAATAATTAATAATTTAATATCACAAACATACTGTATTTTAAAATCTTCATTTTGGTTATGCAGCTGCTGAAGAATAGGGTCTATGAGATATAGCAGTTTAAATGATCCAGACGCAGACATAATGTAATAGATGTTGGTATTAATAACTAGGGGCCAAAAGCTTAACATCTTTATATTAAAAGGCCAAAGCAATCTGTGCACATTTATTGAACAGTGAACATTGTTGTTTCCAGTGGATAATGAGAATTAGTTTACTTACAGCTGGTTTGTTAGGATGACAAAAAGGAGAGTGAAGTATACCGGTGCAGGCAGCAGGAACAAAACCAGAGACAAGAGAAACAAATTAGTTAAATAATACTTAGTACCAATTGGTAAACTAATAAATAATCTGACTAATATACATTGCAAAATGTTAATCTGGCTTTTACTGTATAAACAGTGGAAACGTGGTATTCCTAAAAAGACTGGAAAATCTTTCTGTCAAGGTGCAGATTAGGTTTGATTTATTTTTGCTTCTATATGAAACATACAATACAGTGTTGAAATATTATAGCAGCATTAGTGGTTTCTGCCATTTAAATTTACAGTACATTACAATTCTTTTCTTCATTGGTGTGTTGAGAAAATGTTAAACAATCTATTAGTTATAAACATTTTACTTCCAAATATTTCACGTTCCGTTGAAAGGAGAAAAAAGGCCTATGTATCAAGTCATGTTTTCTTGTTTTTCAGTAAGACTATGTGTGAAATTAATTATTCAGTCAATGTAATCTAATTTTCCTGTTTGAATAAAGTGATTGAGATTTAAGACATTTACTCAATATCTCACCTAACAAATCAAGTTTCCAATTTAAGGACTGATCAGGAGGTACACCACAGTGGTACAACTGTCCAGCATCTTAGTTATTCTAGTTATTACCTGTCTATTTATAGGAGCCTTCCATTAATCTAAGCACTTCACTTGTTCACTGTATCCCCACATACATTTTGGACAGGAAACCAGGCCTACTAGGTTTTGACTGAGTCAGACTGAAACAATATGCAAAGGCATATTGTGCAGTGGTGCATATCATGCACAGAGACACCAATGACGACACATTTGAGTAAAACTGTTGATGTTTGTTGCACCATTTACCCTGATGTAGTGTCATATCCAAGTAATTGCTAATAATATTGATGCTTTGTGGGTGCCACGACCTCTCAAAGTATAACCATGCGCGCACCCATACAACTTTAACAGCTGAATTTGTTAGATGAAGCATGTGCAAGTGAAGTCAGCCATGTTGTCTTTGTAGAAGAGGTTAAGCCTTGGTCTACACGATCATGCATTACTAAACATAAAAACTGAGCAAAAGATGTTCTATTGCTTCAAACCTAAGACAGTACCACTGCAATATGAAATCAGTGCGGGAAAACAGTGAGACAGTAACAGACAGAAATGCACGGTGCACTTTGCTGTTTGTCAAACTACCGGAAGCAATGTGGTGAGCCTCCAGGAAGCTGGGGTTACAAGGAGGTCCAACCAGAGTACGAATTTAATAGCAGTGAAGAGACCAACACTTTCTGACGAACCCCTTCCCACGACCTTAGAAGAACTCAGACATTTCATGTACCCTCCCATGCTGTTATTCTTTCAGGCTTCTCTGTTGAAACAACTTGGCTCCTTCCACTGTGCATCTGAACACGTCCCAAATTAGAAATGTTTTTCCTCACATGGGAATAGATTGAAATGGAATGTTTACAGTAAATTTCTTTTAAAAGACAACCTTTATCTTGTGTGTGTGTGTGTGTGCACAATAATTTAATAATCTACAAACATGGAAGAACATTTTGGCTATTTAGATTTATGAGAGGGTGGTTAGCATACTTGCCAACAGCAAGACGGTCATCAAGGTGCCTTTTCTGTGTTCCGTGCATTAAACATGCATTCTGTACATGTGCAATGCAGTTGTGACAAAAATCCTTTTTTGCAACCCCACATGTTATAGTGCTATGGATTCCATGCTAGTATGATGATTGAATACCACAAATGTGAGCATAAAGGTACAGCAAGTGGCTGTATTTGTGTTTAACTATTAACAGGAGCTTCACACAAAATTCTAATTTGAGCTTTTTTCTTTTGACAGGATAAAGTTTAAACAAAACACAGTATGAGATACAGTAAACACTACAGCGTAAATAGACAATAAGTACTACATGCAATTTACACATGAACATGAACATGAACATGCAATGTCATGTAGGCAGTAGAATAAAGTGAAACTAAAGACTTCATCTTTACTGACTCTGTCTAAAAGAGATTAAACACTTGCTTTAATACTTTGTGCCTGTTATTGAAACTGTAGTTAAAAAATATGAACTATTGCACATAGGTCCTGTGATTGCACACTTATCAGTAATCACAACCTAAACCAACTCATATAGGTCATCACAAACTGCTCTGCATATGACTGCTCTGTCATCTGACACTGTCTGAGTGACTGACCTACCTCTCTGTGCTATGTCATTCCCACTATCATCAGCCACACAAAATATGCCACATGGCTCTGGCTGCAAGATAACGCACATTTTATTTCCAGGATAGCCTTGCATGCCAAATTACTCATTTGGTAGGAGCTACTCTGGTATGAGGGCGTACTGAGCTTAGTTCGGATGAGAGAGCCTGTAACACCAGGCATATGACACCAAAACAACAGTCTGTCAACCAGCCACAAATCTGTCAGCAAACACAAACTGATCTACAGAGACATATTTCTGTGACTGGCGTTGGCAAGATGACCTAATAATTACACTGAAACCTAACTGACAAGTTAGCTGCTTTCAGTGCTGCAGACTTGACCTGTTTGACTGCTTGGGATGGTAACGCTAACTAACCCGTGCAGCGATTTGTTGCTCACACTAGTTCAGTCATATTGTCGTTTAAGCCATAATACCAACCTAATTTAGTAGTTTGATTATTCCTCGACGTCTTTAAAGCATCTCCAGATTTCTACATTCAGTTCAACTAACTGATAAGCGCGAAATACGAAGTAAAAATAATAAACAGTATAATGGGCGCTAAGGAAGGCACAGAATAAGATTACTGGTAAGTCTTAAGTTAAAATACACGCTGAGGCTACACCAAGAAGTACCGGAAGACTACAAGCGTTTCCGATGTCTATAAACCAAATGTTAGTTCCACTGCCCCCGAGAATTACAACGCGTTAAACTATCACATTCGTACATGTAGTCTGGCGTGACATACCTCAACAGCAGTGGTCTGCGCGGCTAAGCTAACGCTCAACTTTAAGTGGCCATTCCCGAGCAGGGTGTTACTTTATTGCCACGTTTTGCTAACATGCAAACGGTTCGCCAAGCAAATTCTTCTAAAAGTTAGCGATAAACTCCAACTTCGACCACGCGAAAGGAGCGATTCAAAATGCCAACGAAACGTACCCATTATGCTGCCGCTCCCGTCTGCTTCACCGACCAGCGTTTCTCTGCCTGACATTACCTCTCACAAGCCCAACACTCAACTACGTCGTCGTAGTAGTAGTAGTGGCGCTACTTAACTTTACTGGAATAATGGATGTACTCGCAGAGGCAGCCGCCGCTCACCTAACGGCCACTCGTTGTAACTACAACGACAAAAAAGCAGCACCCAAAACCACGAGCCGCAACCAGCAAAAGTCTCTGGAAGAGCTCGAAAAACTTTCTGCTCATGCGCCATACGGAACTATTTTAGTTCTATTTCAAGCGACTGGCGCCATGTTGAAACTCAATATCCACTTGAAAAAAACATTCAGAAATCCAAGTGGGCATAAAATAACCAACACTGCCATCTACCGGCTATTGTCATTAGTTACAACTCATTTAAGATAGGATAAATCTTTACTAATCCCATAAAGAAGAAATTCTTTTTTTTGCAGTAGCAAGATAAAAACAAAATAGACAAAAACACAGCACAGAAAGAACGAAAACAACAGTACTGACTGTGCAAAAATGTAGGTAAATTTGAGAAAACTTTTAAGTATTAAGTAATTTTAAGTATGAAAAGAGCGCTTGTACAAGATATTGCATGTCATAAAGTTACTTAAACAGTACAATAAAGGAGCACACTGTGTAGTTACATCACTGTGTCTGTATCACTGTAGTGCTGTGTTGTTTGAGTCTGATGGCTGTGGGGAGGAATGACCTGTGGTATCGCTCCTTCCTGCACTGGTGTAACAGTCTGGTGCTGAGGTAGCTGCTCAGAGCCTCTACGGTGTGGTGCTGGGGGTGGGAGGGTTTAGTCATGATGGATGTTAGTTTGACCAACATTCTTCTGTTCGCCACCTCCTCGATGGACTCCAGTGTGCAGCCCAGGACAGAGCTGGCTTTCTGAACCAGCTTGTTGAGTCTCTTCCTGTCTCTGCCTTTACTGCCCCCCGTCCAGCACACAACTCCATACAGGACTACTGAGGCTACCACAGTGTCATAGAAAGTCCTTAGCAGCTGTCTGTCCACACCAAAGGACCTCAGTCTCCTCAGCAGGTGGCCCTTCTTGTACAGAGCGAGTTGTCTGTGTTGTAAGACCAGTCCAGTTTATTGTTTAGGTGAACTCCGAGGCAGCGGCGCCCCCAGAAAATTTGAAATTTTTGAAAAAGGGCGGCATACCAAACTGAGTTTCTAATTATTAGATTGAGTTCAACTGATGGCTTTCGATGCATGCTGCTTGACTCTTTTCCATTAAAACAAACATCAAACACGTTTACCTAAATTTTGAGAAATGCAAACATCTTTTAAACACATTTAAAAAACGTCGCCAGTAGGATTTCTCATTCACTCTAAAATCATTTAGTCATGCAGACATAATCCATTTAGAGCTTTCTGTGATTACTTTTTACAGCTAAAAATGGTCTGAAACAGGTGCAGCAGACTTTCTCTTTATTGTCTGTAAAGTGAAACATGGTCAGTGTACTTTCTTACAGATTACAAAAAATGTGTTTTTCATTTTATTTATTATACCCTAATGCTTAGTGTCAGCTGCTACTTCTACTTGTTTTACTGTCAAACCCCGTCCGGGACATTATCGCCCCCACAGGCGCAGGTTGGTTTTGCTGCTCAAGGGCACAAGAGTGTATATTTATGTATATTTTTTCTTCTCATAATTAGTAATTAGATATTTTAATTGAATAAGAGGTCTATTTATTCTTTTGGGTTTTGCTTGGTATTTATCTCTTGATTGAACATGCCTGTACGGTCTGTATGTACAGAATATAAGCAGTGGGGCGGTCAGCAATTTTTCAGGTGGGGCCATTGCCACCCCTGGCAGGCGCCACTGGCTGTTGACTGGAAGTCAAGCACTAACTCCTTTGTTTTACCAGTGTTTACTACTAAAACACACCGTTTAAAACCCTTAAACCCGAACGCTTTCCTGGCCGCATCCACAGACAAGTTCACTGGAAATATGGTGGGGGGCAATTCCATGACCTAAACACACAGGAAGTACAGTTAACATAAATGATTTATTAAAAACACAACATAAACTCACTGCTACCACAGGTGAAATAACACAGGCAGGTAAAGATTTAAACAAACACACTGCAAGGCAGGACTAAAGCTCTAACAAAAGCTAAAAAACTAAACTAAAAACTAAACACATACATACAGCACAAACATAATTGAAAAACCTAACGCTCCATTTAATATGGGTGATACTAACGCTAAACAGGCAACACGCAAGACAATGACAGGACTCTGGTTGACCAAGGTAATAAACACAAAACGCTTTGTGTTAACGGGCAGAAACAAAACTAACCGCACTGATTACATACAGGCTAAATAATATCTCTAAACACAGGTGACAAACCACAGTACAGACCTCAAAGGACATAGGACGGGACATCAAAGGAAACAAAAATTCTGCCACTCCAAAACTACTCTCATTAACTACCACAATAAATTTAGTTTGACATTGGACATTCAACAGACATTCAACTAAAAGTACCTCCAGACGGTACGCGTTTTGCGTTCTGCACACAAAGACGTTGATTTAGAAAGGGATGTAGTCCAACTGCATGCTCCCACCACCACTCTTGTAAGTCACTCTGTGTTCCTCTCTCTTCTGGAAGTAAGTGTTGACTACAGCCATTTCCATCCTCTTAGCAAAGTCCAGCACTATCTGTTCCTTCTAGGTTCCTTTTCCTTTACACCAAACCTGCTGATCACCTCCTTGTCACCTCTGTTCCCCTCACTAACATGCCTATTGAAGTCTGCTCCAACCACTACCATCTCTCGTCTGGGTATCTCTATGACCTCATCAAACTCGCTCCAGAATCTCTCCATCTCTTCTAACTCACTTCCCCCTTCAGGATCACTCCTACTCCGTTTCTCTTCCTATCCACACCATGGTAAAACAGTTTGTATACTTCTCAAATACTACGTGCTTTGCTGCCCTTCCACTTGTCTCCTGCACACAGTACATCCACCTTCCTTCTCTCCATCATGTCTGCCAGCTCTCTGCCTTTCCCTGTCATTGTGCCAACGTATTCTCAGATCTAGGCCCCCGCCTTTTCTCTTCCTCTTTCTGTCCATAAACCTTGCTGCCTTGTCTCCTTCTTCGACCAACAGTAGTCAAATTTAACAGTTAACAGCATCGGTTGTCGTTGTTAACCCGGGCCTCGACCGATCCAGTATGAAACTCTTATGGACGATTCAATATTTTAATATTACAATATTACTAAAATATTATTATGACTATATCCTCATAAAAATGGCTATGCCCTGTAAAAGAAATGTAGACACACATTTTGTAGCAGGCTTTGAACCAGTGGATCATATGGTTTGGTCCCTAAGTCAACGTCTTCATGTGCCGAACAGTTTCGTTCTGTGTCCGCGTAGCGAACACGAAACGCGGATCGCTTTTTTAAACACGGACCGCTCGTCTGGAGGTACTTTCATTCGAATGTCTCTTGAATGTCCAACGTCAAACTAACTTCACCGCGGTTCTTTAACTGACTCACTGTAACATAGGCGTAGCTCCCGAGCTTACCCACGACACACCAGCAGGGACGTGAACAAAAGGTATCACTTAAATTCTCTTAAACACAGGTGCATCGAATTAACAATCAGACCTGCCAACACACAAGAAAATAAAACAAAAAAGCAGGGAGGTAGAGGAAACAACAGCGCCTCAAGCGGCGCGAAGGGGCAGTTGTCACACATAACTTCACTTAAATGACAGAAAGTAAAACGATATGTCTTCTGTGCAGGCCACACATGGAGTCTTATTGTGACAAAATGCCTGTAAAAACAGAAGGTAAAAGGAAAATGTCTATAGTGAGCAGCACAGAATTCCAAGCAACCTTACTAGGCTCTAGCCATGAAAGCAATTGGAGTATTGCAAAGTAAATAAGCACATCACATTAATTTATCCAAGCCTTTATACTGTGTGCCACCTGTGTCTCTGTGTGGTTCTAGTGTTATGATTCTATTGGAGAACTGATTCAGCTGCCCTATTACATCTCCCCACAGCTACATCTTTTCACACATTTCTAATAGCACCTTTCATAAAGGCCCTCACCTACAATACTGTATGTCTCCAGACACGATAGGTAGTTCCATTTGGAACTGAATGCCCACACGTGTGCATGTCTGGATGGATGGGGATGGAGATGTGTTTGTCTGGGTCCTACTTGGGGCACAATGAGCCTTTTCTTAAGGGCTTCTCGCAGGTCATGGGTGCACATGCTTGGTTCGTTGGGCTTGGTCCTCTCATCCTCAGGCTTGGTCGTCTTCTGGTGGCCTGACCTGGCCTTTCATGTTCTCTGTTCGTGGCTTGTGCTGTTTTCCTTAATGGCGTTTTGGTGTACAGCCTCTGTTCTCCTGCTATCATGCTTGGATTTGTCTGTAAAAATTATTATTTTATATCTAAAAACTGGTACAAACTGTATCTATACCGTGCATTACATTAAACATTAACACAGCCCACCGATTAAGAGAGGTATACTACAACCTATTAACACCTGGATAAAAACACATACTCCACTTGTCCAGCATCACAGTGTAGTACTACATGCTGCATGCAAAGCTGCTAGACAGGACACTTTTTAGTTGCTATTGAAAAGAAGCAGGGTGTGATACAATAACTAATTACACTGAGTATGTCAAACATCAGCATCATTCTGCAGAGCTACTCGCTGATCGGTTGTCAATGCCAACTGTGAGTTGTGATTTTATACAGACACAAGGTGTCAGTGTTTGTAGCATCATGTCACATCATGCAGCTTTGATTTATTTGGTGGAGTGAAGTAGTTGCATAAGAATACACTTTCCTCACGCCACAAAATCCGAGTAAAAGTAACAATGAATAGATGTGTACTGGGCGTGGAACAGGAATCGCACTAAACTGATAGGATTCATCATGCAAATGTGTTTATTTTGTCTGAGCTATTGTTGGCCAAAGGCACAGTGTTTAAACAAATAATAGCTTCTCTGTTTATCATCAAAACTGTTTGTCTCCAGTCAGCAAACGAGTGACAATCTGCCAAACTGGTGTAGCATCAGAGCTCATAGCACTCTATATAGTATAGACCCAGAAGAAAGTCAGTCAAATATACCAGAAAAGTGCAGAGGCCCGACAGAACAAACTGGCAACATGGTGCCCTTGCATCACAGCAAGACTGCAGGGTTCGATTCGAGAATCGTTGAAACAGAATGGTGAGCTTTCCTAAAACAGGGGAGGCGGGTAGTCTCTCGTATCTTCTGAAGGCTCTTCAGTGCAGATGTGTGGTTGATGCTGAAAATACTTTTGTAATGAACAATGGTTTTATGCAATTTTTGCACAAGTTGTCGTACAAATTGTCCTTTAAATTTTTCCAGGAGGTGCACTCACACAGTCTTTGCTTTCGTTTGTCACCTCTACCTGATACTTTTTCACCACAGGCATCACCTTTAAGTGTGAAAATGAAAACCTGGGACCTGGTTTATTATAGCTTTTCTCAGGTACTGAAAGGATAAGATTAACATTCAAATTGGGGGTGTGAACCAACTACAAATACGTAGAAGGAATGAGTTTTGGCGAATATCATAACTTCAGATATTAGTCTGTTGCAGTAACAGCTGCTGCGATCATCAGGTGTGTAAAGTAATGACCACTATTGGTTAGTGATGATGTTTCAGGCACATTATCATCCTTACTATAGCATATTTCGTATTATGATCATACAGTTCTCAATATTATTGTGCTTCATAACAGAAATGTGTCAATTGAAAAAACCTTTGTTATTGTTCCTACTTACATTTAGAAATCAGGAGCCCTACTTCTGTTAATTTATCAGTTTTGATAAAGCTGGCTATGATCCCCCATAGAGCAACAGCCAGAGTTCAGTACTGCAAAAGATTATTTTTATAACGCCTTCTCAGTCTCAGTCTCAGTGAGAGGAGGCTGTGAGTTGACATAAGATAATGGTGTAAGGTATTTATTTCACAAAGTGGGGACTCAACAAAGGCATTTTCATCACACACCGCTTTGCTTGTGCTTCATCCATCTGAAGAAAGAGAATGAAACACACCTTAGATTCACATTTTGAAACCTTGTTACATCATCATCATCATCATCATCATCATCATCATCATCATCATCATCATCATCATCATCATCATCTACTGTAGACTGTAAACACAAGCTTGAGTCCCAGATCATTCTAGACTCATCAATCCTACAGGGCCCCAATAACACAGCAATAGCGTAGAGTACAATAAATGGAACATTGGATTATATTCCTTTGCAGGGAGATGTGCTGTTGGTTTGTTTATTTGTTTATTTACTTAATGAGGTTTCACACTTTCCAGTTTATGAGGAGCTACAAGAAATCTGAGGAAGCTTTAACTGTTAACTGAGTGAGACAACCAAGTGAGTGTTAGCACTGATTAGGTGTGAAGGTGACTAAAAACAGATTGTCTTTATAGGCGAGGAGCATGCAGGCTTCTCGGGGTCAGCCCACATACTGTACTGCATGCGAGAACGAGTTGTAACCTTATGCACAGGGAAAAAAAACGTGGTAGTGTTAAATACAACGTCAGTAGCAGCAGAGGTAAAAACAGAAACCTTGTGGGTGTTGTTTCTAGTCTCAGCTTCTTAGACTCCACATAGATGTTTCTACAAGTTAGACTTCACCCTTAGTTTACATAATGTTCACAAAAGAGTGTGTGCATATGTATATGTGGGTCTTTAAGTCAGGAGGATGAGCAAACCATGAGACGTGTGAACAAGAAGTCACACGAGTTTCTGAATTCTTAAAATACATTCAGGCTGCCTCCTATAAAAACATGTTTATGTGAAAAACATTTGCTTAAGACGAGCGCCTACTGTACTTCCAGTATTAGTACAGTATTATCAGGAGGTTTTTATAACTCCCATCGCTGATGTCTTGCTGCTAGGGTGGAGAGAGATCCTTGTAACCATGAGAAAATAGAAGACAGTGAGAGTAGTTCTTTGACAATTCATTAATCGGTTGGTTTTACGTTTCCCCCTCCAAACAGTCCTTAATGGCATTAGTTGTTTTAAATTCTCTTCCTCACATTTTAATTTAATAGAATTTGTCAGTTTTAACACCAAATACAAATTACTTTTCCAGCATTGCTTTATCTAACAACATAAAGCAAAGACATGGCTGGGGTAGTAAAAAAATAAAAGATCAGAATTTGATTGTTTTGTTAATTTTTGCAGCAGTCACTTTTCGTACTGTAACAAACTGTGGGCAAAAGTCAATCTTCAATTTTAAATGAACAATCAAGAAATGACTGAAATAAATTTAGTTTTTGTGACTTTTCCTACTACTAACTATGTTAGTGTTCATACGTGTTACTTTTATTTTGTACATGTATGGTGTCCTTCCTTTTTCCATATGCTCTCATATCTAATCTTAATAAACTTTTCTGTTTTTGTTTTGTTATTTATTTTTGTGCGAGAGTCAGTTTTTTTTTTCTTTCCACCTTTTTGACCAGACACCTGACACAAGCTTTATTCAACAGAATAGAGCAAGTGACATCACAGGTGACTGAATTGAGCATGAGTTAGGAATTAGGTGGGGGAACAGCATGGATGACCAGGGTGGATGGCTTGTATTTTGAACTGGTAGGTAATTGTCTCTGTAAGTCAAAGTCGCTATGAACGTTATTAGATGCGTATGTGGAAGAATCTTTGGAGGTGGTCAAATAATCCTATTACTGCAAAGTTCATGCTGTAGAAACATATCTATAAGCCTGATGCCTACAAAAAAAAAGATAACCCTATGAAGAGCTACATGAGGCCAGTAACAGTAATTGACCTACAGAGGAGATACAACCTTGAAGTGATTCCCTCAGAATTATAAAAAGACTCTGCAGACTCTGACACAGACTCTGTCTGTAAGTTCAGATCAGCCAGACAATTCTTATGTGCCGTTAAGTATTACATCATGATGAATGCATCTTCTTCACCTGTACAGTATAACATTTATATCGTTCTGATTAGATTATTATTGTGGGTTATGGGTGTTTATGGTTGACTCAGGTATGTAAGCACCATCTGTGGAAACAATGCAGTCTATAGCTCAGGAGTTCCCTTCTCTCCCAGTCCTGACTTCCACAGCATTGCATATACATGTATAAACTGGAATGAGAAGTAATTGAAGTAATTACAGTATCTTGCCCTCCATTCTAAATCAGCCTCATTCTATCATTTGACAGTTGTGCCCCTCTGTGAAATCACTGGAGGCCAGCTGGTGTCACCTGCCATACTGATGGATGGAGGCTCTATGGGATTGTTGCGTGATGCTGATTATACCTGCCACCGCTGTTTAACACATCACAGCACATTAGTCAGTAGAAGACATTTTTTGTTCTCCTTGTTTCATTATAAAAGTGCATCTACTGAATTTTGAACATCATGATCTAAAAAATGAACCTGTCCATGAGAATGAGATTTTACACTGGAAATATTGAGTGCTAGCTTTGTCTAAATCACCTTGATGATATCAAAACGTCTCCTGTACTCATCTCAGTTCAGTTGTTCCTGATAGGATGAAGACCAGACTCCTTCACAGTTCTGACCGAAACACTGCTGCTGCTTAAGATCCCATCCCCTTAAGGGGACAAGACAGGAACACAGTGGCCCCCCTTCAGTCAAGTAAGCTTTCTGTCACCGCTTTCCATAGTCAGTTCAATCCAGCTCCAAGCCTATCTGTTCAAGTCAGCTGTCGGATCATGGAATCTTCAGCGATTCCTTTTGAGAATTCTTTGTTCAAGAAGCATCTGCACCAGCAGCCATGAAAAGACCAACGTATCTTCTCCCACCCTATTCTTTGCTTTATAATCACAGTGAATGCTGCAAAGCATTCACTGTGATTCTTTACTATAATCTTTATTATTATTTATTATTAGTTCTTGTAATCTTTATTATTATTAGTGGGAGAGCTAAACAGCTAACAGCTAACAACAGCTAAAAAGTGGGAGAGCTATTTAAAAAAGACTCACATAAAATACTTTCAGCTACAAACATTCTATCAAAATGTTCAGCTTTTTAAGAAGAGGGAAGCTATTACTTTTCCCATTAAAATGAATGGAAAACCATTTTGAAATCCTCTTGAACTTTGTCTTGCTTTAACTACTTCAACATACTTTAGGCTACAGACACAATTTAAACTACAAAACAATCTTCAACTATTCAACTATTAATGTATTGTTTAGCTTATAAATATCTTTAACACTTTCTGACTTATAGCAGTTTAAATACAACCTGTTTTTTTCTGAATTCTCAGCTTTTCCAGTAGTGTGTATTGCGTGAGCTAGAGTGCGAGATGTCACAGGTAGAGTGTGAGGAAACTATTTTTTAAGACAGAACTTTTCTCTTTCTCGTCATTACAGCCACAGTTTTCACTCTATGAACATATTTCTTTCAATCCAATTACTTATTAGCATGTTTTCTGCCTTTGACCAGATAGTTACTGACAATGTTTTAAGTTTACCAGTTAAGCACACACATCCCTTCCTTTCAGAATGAAAGCATAAGTCAAAATCATTAGCTTTTTTAGAAAAAGTTTCATCTACTTCAGCTTGTTCCTCATCTACCAGTCATATCCTGTGGCTCAATGGTATAAGTCCTTGACTCGGGAGTAAGAGATCTAGTTTTGATTCCCATTGGAGGCATGTTTATGCATTCAGTTCTTAATATAGCTACATTGATTTCCTTCAAGGATTTGGGTTCCAGAGCCCAGGCTGTGTGTGGAGGTGAGCCCGACCATTTCTAGCCGGTACCGCTTGACCTCCTGCACAAGCTCAGGCTCCTTTCCCCCCAGTGACGTGACATTCCATGTCCCAATAACCAGATTGGTTATCCAGGGATTGGGGCGCCCAGGCTCCCGCCTTCGACTGCTGCCCAATCCACTCTGCACCGGCCCCCTACGGTTCCTCCTGCGGATGGTGGGTTCACTTGAGGTACTGGAGAGGAGAATTCGGCCGATAGTCGAACCTCAGATACAGGAGGAACAATGTGGTTTTCGGCCTGGTCGTGGAACGCTGGACCAGCTTTATACCCTCAGCAGGGTGCTTGAGGGTTTGTGGGAGTTTGCCCAACCAGTCTACATGTGCTTTGGGGATCTGGAGAAGGCATTCGACCGCGTCCCTCGTGACACCTTGTGGGGGGTGCTCCGGGAGTATGGAGTCCAGGGCCCTTTGCTAAGGGCTGTTCAGTCTCTGTACAACCGGAGCAGGAGCTTGGTTCGCATTGCCAGCAATAAGTCAGACCTGTTCCCGGTGCATGTTGGACTTCGGCAGGGCTGCCCTTTGTCACAGGTTCTGTTCATTATTTTTATGGACAGAATGTCTAGGCGCAGCCAGGGGCCGGAGGGGGTCTGGTTTGGGGACCACAGGATAGCATCTCTGATTTTTGCAGATGATGTTGTCCTGTTGGCTTCATCAGGCCAGGACCTCCAGCGTGCGCTGGTGCGGTTTGCAGCTGAGTGTGAAGCGGCTGGGATGAGAATCAGTTCCTCCAAATCTGAGGCCATGGTTCTCGACCGGAAAAAGGTGGTTTGCTCTCTCCAGGTTGGAGAAGAGTTCCTGCCTCAAGTGGAGGAGTTTAAGTATCTAGGGGTCTTGTTCACAAGTGAGGGAAGGAAGGAGCGTGAGTTTGACAAACGGATCGGTGCGGCGGCTGCAGTAATGCGGTCGGTGTATCGGCCCGTCGTGGTGAAGAGGGAGCTGAGCCGAAAGGCAAAGCTCTCAATTTACCGGTCAATCTACGTTCCTACCCTCACCTATGGTCATGAGCTTTGGGTCATGACCGAAAGGGCAAGGTCACGGATACAAGCGGCTGAAATGAGCTTCCTCCGCAGGGTGGCTGGGCGCTCCCTTTGAAATAAGGTGAGGAGCTCTGTCACCCGGGAGGAGCTCGGAGTAGAGTCGCTGCTCCTCCACATGGAGAGGAGCCAGCTGAGGTGGCTCGGGCATCTAGTTCGGAGGCCTCCTGGACGCCTCCCTGGGGAGGTGTTCCGGGCATGTCCCACCGGTAGGAGGCCCCGAGGAAGACCTAGGACTCGCTGGAGAGACTACGTCTCTCGGCTGGCCTGGGAACGTCTTGGGGTCCCACCGGAAGAGCTGGAGGAAGTGTCCGGGGAGAGGGAAGTCTGGAACTCTCTGCTTAGACTGCTGCCCCCGCGACCCGGCCCCGGATAAGCGGATGAAAATGGATGGATGGATGGATGGATGGATGGATGGATGATTTCCTTCAGATAAATTGAGTTATATATTTAATATATCAGTAACTTTCAGCTATATTATAAAAGGATCAACTGTGACTAGTCATTCACACTGTTTTACACTTTAGCAATTAACCACACACTTTTCACGGACGCCGCCGGCGAAAGCACGGATCCAAGGCCCAGGCTCCAGAGGACTCGGCCTCTGTAACCAAGCAACCCTCTCCTCCAGCAGAGGGCCTCCTCGTTTCACAAGACACCTCCACCTTCATCGCAGGCATCCCGGACAGCATCTTCCAGAGGATCCGTTCCCTACTGTATGTGCACCTCCAGTTCTGTTCCTGTTCGCCCACTACTTAAACTGTGCTGAGGCAACGTCCGACCCAGACATCAAAGACAACCTCTTCCGTGAAGCAACTGCGCTTGCCATCAGAAAACCTGCATTGCGTGAGGCCCTGGGATTCACTGAGCTGCAGCCACGTCACACTCAAGCTCCAGCTTCGTGCCAGCCAGTGTGCACCCCAGCCAAGCCGGGCCGCTCATGCCCCTGTCGACCCGGAAGGGGTCGCTCATGCCCCTGTCGACCTGGAAGGGGTCGCTTTTGCCCCAGTTACTGTCGGCCTCCCTGAGGTCGCTCCAGTTCCTGTCGGCCCCCCTGAAGGGTTCGCTCCAGTTCCTGTCGGCCCTCCTGAAGGGGTCGCTCTCTCTGTGCAGGTGTCCACTCCGAAGGGCGTGGGGGTGCTCAGGTGACCACAACTGGGCTCGTCTCTGGCGGTCCAGTATCCGATGGACAGGAGGTGGCCGCCCTGCTCCTGGTTCCAGTGTCTGTTGGTCCATTGTGTGCAGGTGCAGCTCCTAGCGGTCGGGTCCCGACCACGTCTGCTTCAGGTCCTGGAGGTCTGGATCCGGCTACGTCTGTCTCGGCTCCTGGTGGTCTGGTCTCATGTCTGTCCTGGTCCTTGGGTCCGGCATCCCACGGGCTCTTGTCTCGTCTGCCTGATGGGTGGCCTCGCCCTGACGCATTCTGTACTTACAAGTCAAACTCCTAATGCTCAGTGTCCACAGCAGCTCTATGCATACAGTATTACTGAAGAGTTCATTGCACTGTTCATTCCCCATAAGAGCAGTTTTAGACATTAAGCTTTTTAAACTACCTGGTCTTTCATATAGTTGAAGGAGTGTTTTTAAGGAATTAATTCAAAATTACAGCATTCAACAATATATGCAAATTTATAGCACAATGCATTGGGGGTGACGCACCATAACAGGAACTGGTGATGATTAATAAACAATTATTGCATTAGGCTCTTCATGTTGGCATAAGAGACCAATCTTTATGTTTAATTGTTATTATTTATGTGTTATGTGTATGTTGATATTATCAAAATTCTATTTAAATTGTTTTTTAATCACAATGCTTTTTAGATTTGTCCTTTTGCTTATACAGTAGAAAAATAATTGATGCATGATTTTGTGTTAAAATATTCACATAGGTTTGCATTTTCTACATTGTAGCAACATTCAGGACTGGAACAGTCCCTCTGGACTGATTGGAACAAGAGTTACGTTAGGTCAAATAACTGACTGTCCAGTTAATTCCCATGCTTATGTATAGGTAGAAACAGTTAAACAGACAAGGGAGATAGCCTCTCTTGGGGAGCTCCCTTAGTGGAAAGCAAATCCCATTCATTTTTCACACACCCAACAAATCACTGCTTGTTGATGGTTACTCCCACACGCACTCTCCTCACTCAGGATGTGTCACATTTCACGTCACGTAGTCACGTTTCTCACTTATTTCCGGTTTTATTTTGTACCACTTCCTGTTCAGTGCCCATGTTTTCAGTTGCAGTTTTACCTCCGGTTTTAGTTGACTCACCTGTGTCCTGTTAGTAATTACTCACCTGCTACCTATCTAGTCATCATCACTCTGCATTTAAGCACCAGCTCTAGCCCTGCCCAGTTGCCAGATTGTTTGTTGATACACCCGTGACAACTCTCCAGCATCTCCCTGTAAGTTCATCGTGTACCATTTCCTGCCTGCTTTCTTGACCGTGTCTTTGCCTTGTCCCAGTCTGTACCTTCGCTGGAGCTTCTGGATTTGCTGTGTATTCGACCCGAGCCTGTTCTTTGACCACCGATTGCTGGATCCTTACCTGTACCTGAACTGCCTCAATTGTGTATTGACCCTTGCCTGACTACAAGTTCTAGTAAACCTTCTTCATCACCGAGCTTTGTCTCCGCTGTGCATGTACCTACAGTAGAGCGCCGTGACAGTACAATCTGGCCAGACTTGGACCCAGTCAGTGCCCTGTTTTGTCAGCCGGAGATCAGGGATTTTGTTTTTTTCCATGCATGGATATGATGAAGACAAAGGCAATGACGTTTTCCTGCCTGGGCTTACCGGAGGACCTCCGCTGGTGCTTCAGGGAGCTCGCCAAGCAAACCGCGGAGGCATCCAGTCCAAGGATGCGGCTCCGCACGGTCAAGACGCCGATCGCTATCCTGGAGGAAGAGTATTGGTGGCATGAGTATCCTGGAGTACAGGCGTTGCCCCTCAGTCAGATCTAGCTCACGTTCCAGACGCCAGTCATTCAGATCCAGCTCATGTTCCAGACGCCGCTCAGTCAGATCCTGTTCCAGACGCCGCTCAGGCAGATCCAGCTCATGTTCCAGACGCCGCTCAGGCAGATCCAGCTCATGTTCCAGACGCCGCTCAGGCAGATCCAGCTCATGTTCCAGACGCCGCTCAGGCAGATTCAGCTCATGTTCCAGACACCATCTCATCAGCCCAAGTCCGAGCCCACGCTACCACCATAGTTCTCCAGTCTGTTCTCCGTAACTTGGCCCCCGATCCTGCTTCAGCCCCGGCAGTTGAGGAGATGGAGTCCACCTCTGGTTGTCAGCGGCCTAGAGGGCGTCGACGAAAGCCGGTTCCCACTGTCCAGGGTCCAGAGGACTCGGCCACTGAGATCAAGCAACCCTCTCCTCCAACAGAGGGCCTCCTCACTCCACCAGACGACATCCCCACCTCGATCGCAGGCTTCCTGGACAGCACCTTCCAGCGGATCCGTGCTCAATGTGCCCCTCCAGTCCTGTTCTCGTTTGCCCATTACCTGAACTCCGCTGAGGCAGCGACTGACCCAGTCACCAAGGAGCATCGCTTCCGTGAAGCAGCCGCGCTTATCGTTAGAAAGCCTGCACTGCACGTGGCCCTGGGTTACACTGAACCACCGTCAGAGCCTGCATTGGTTCCCGCAACCAGTCCTGCCTTGGCCTCAGCTCAACCACCTGGCCGCGCTCAAGCTCCAGCCCTGTCATGTCGCGCTCAAGCTCCAGCCCTTCCTGTCGACCCGGAAGTGGTCGTTCTAGTTCCTGTCGGGTCCACTAAGGACGCCGTTCTAGTTCCTGACGGCTCCACTGAGGCTGCCGTTCTAGTTCCTGTCGGCTCCACTGAAGACGCAATTCTAGTTCCTGTCGGCTCGACTGAGGACGCCGTTCTAGTTCCTGTCGGCTCCACTGAGGACGCCGTTCTACTTCCTGTTGGCTCCACTGAGGACGCCGTTTTAGTTCCTGTTTACCTTGGAAAGGTCGTTTCAGTTCCTGGCGACCTCCAGGAGGAGGTCGCTCCCGCCGCACTTCCCGACGGCCTCCAGGAGGAGGTCGCTCCCGCCGCAGTTTCCGACGGCCTCCAGGAGAAGGTCGCTCCCGCCGCACTTCCCGACAGCCCCCAGGAGGAGGTCGCTCCTGCCACAGTTCCCGAGGGCCTCCAGTGCCGGCCGCGGTTATCTCAGCTCCTAATGGTCCGGCACTGAACACACCTACCTCAGTTCCTGATGATCCAACACCAACAGCTTCCGCCTAGCCTTCCCGTCAGGGGTCGTCTGGCACCTCATCTGGCTCCGTCCCCACATCTATCCTTGTTGGGGGTTCTGGCTCCACCTGCTCGTCTGTCCTCGTCTCTGATCCGTGACAGGATGTACCACACAAAACAACAACAAAATATTACAACTACACATGAACAAAAGGCTAAATTAATTTCACCAAAGTTAAACAATTTTTAAATCCTAACTTTAACTATAACACTATTTTGGCACATTTTGTTTTGCAGACCCAATCAAAAAAACCCAAAACTGGTGTTAATAAGAGTGACCCTTGCAATGAATAATAACCAAGTTTTGGATTAGGCTCTTCATGTTTAAATAAGAGATGAATCTTAATATGTTTAATTATAATATTTTAAGTATGTCAACAATGTCATTGTTTTATTATTATTTTTTTTTCATCACAGAATGCTTGTCTGCTTTGACATTTTCCTTATACAGTAGAAAAAATGATTGATGCATGATGTTGTATTAAACTATGCACATTTGGCCTAGGTTTACACTTTCTAGACTGTAGCAACATTCAATAAAATGAATACTGAAGGAGTCCTTCTTGACACACGAAGCAAGGGCAATTAATTGACTGTCCAGCTAAGTCCTGTACTTAACTATAGGTGAAACGATCTATGTCTCAATTGCTGCAGGAACTCATTAGTCTTGTAGGCAAACAAACATGAAAAGACGGTCTCTCTTGGGGTGCTCTCTTAGTAGAAGGCAAATCTGATTTATTTGTCACACACCCAACATATTACTGCTTGCTGACGGTCACTCCCACACACACTCTCCTCACTCATGGTGTACCACACAAAACAACAAGAACAAATTACAACCATAAATCAACAAGATGCTAAATTAATTTCACCAAAGTTATAACATTTTTTGAATCCTAACTTTAACTATAACACTACAAACACAAGAACGGTTGTTTTACCCATAACTAACAGCTTCTTCTGTACTGACGCTGAAAGCTCACCTGTGTATGACCCTGCTTGCCTGACCACAATTGTGCCAATAAAGACTGTCATCAGTTAACTACCAACTTGTCCGCGCTGTGCATGTGGGTCCGATATCTGCGTAATCCTGACAGGGCCACTACGTTAAAATTTACCCTTTTGGGACTGTTGCAACTCTCAAGTCGTTGTTTGAACCAATAAATATGTTATATTCGCACACACACATAACTTTCTCCATGTGTAGAGAGCGCTTCAGCTACGTCCTCTTTCAGCTACAGTAAATCCTGTGGTTCAATGGCTTCAGTCCTTGGCTTGCACCTTTTGTTTTGCAGTACCAATCAGCTATACAGTACATTCAACTCAACCGCTCGTTTCAGTAATATTTTAACTGATTATTTATAAATAATTAATTAGATATAATATAGCAATATTTCTGCTTTCTGTCTCTCGCTTTCTGTCTCTTTCTCTAACTGGTTTGTTATGACTTGTTCATGACACATGTTACATTTGATTAATTAAGCACATTTTTTTTGACAGCTATTATGGTTTTGCTGTAACAAGCCTGTTTAGCAGGGGTGCAACTCCTGATGATCAGTGTAGCAGCTCTATGCATATTACTGATTACTTCACTACACGGTTTGATTGTTTAGTAATTAATCACACACCTCCTCTAAATCCTTTCAAAATAAAAGCACCATGGTCTCTGACAATGTTATGGAAGCACATCTACTTACTATCCTTACACACAATAATATACAGTCCTGTAGCAGCAGTTCCACTGGAAGTTTGTTATTTAATTTCATACAACAATAGAATGGGTAATTGTGACAAGTTAATGAGACTATTTTACAGTTTAGCTATTAAGCACACACAGCTCCTCCAAATCCTTTTGAAATCTTAAGCTAAAAATTACAATATTTCTGCTTTCAACTAGTTTATAAAGACTAATTAATAAGACTACTTTACTGTTTAGCAATTACCTGCACGGGCAATTACTTACACATGCTTCTTCCATATTCTTTCAAAATAAAAGCACCAATTTAATATATTAGCTTTTATTTATTAGTGATTTTTTATTATCATTTTTATGCTTCTGATTGGGTAATGACTGCTAATTAATAACACTGTTTTACCCTTTATCAATTGTCCAAACACCTTTTCCAAATAAAAATAAAAAGGTTGACTGGTTAAATATGACTATTTAATGAGACTACTTTTTAGTTTAGTAATATTACCTGCATGTTTTGTCCATATCCTTTCAATAAAAGACCACCAATCGAAATCTTTAGCTAAATATAGCAGTATTTCTGCTTTCAATTGGTGTGTTGTGAGTAGTTAATGAATCTATTATGCTTTACTGTTCAGCCATTACCTGCATGGGCTTCCTTAAGATATTTTTAAAATAAAAGCACCAATCCAAATTCTTAGCTAAAAATAGCAGTATTTCTGCTTTCAACTGGTTTATTATGACTAGTTAAGACTCTTTACTGTTTAGCAATTACCTGCATACTTTTCCTCTGCAGCTACTTTCAGGTGTATTTAATGTTTCCATAACTTTAAGCTATTCTTTTAACTCTTAAAACTTAAAACTATTTATTCGAGATTTAGCAGTTTTTGTTTTATTTAGGTATATTGTGTATTCCTGTATTTTCCGCTTTTTCTGCAAACATTCAGCTCTGTTTAAAGAACTCATTCTCTTCAAATTCATTCATCTGTGCTTTACATGCTTCAGCTATTTTCAGCTGTCTTAAGTGTTTCAGCTACTTTCAGCAATTCGCCAGGACTACTTTCAGCATGGGAGCCTTCACTGGGCATTTTCCAATGGAAATGCTGTGTCC
This sequence comes from Betta splendens, assembly GCF_900634795.4. NCBI lineage: Eukaryota > Metazoa > Chordata > Actinopteri > Anabantiformes > Osphronemidae > Betta > Betta splendens. The sequence continues at coordinate 3,132,621 of NC_040891.2, forward strand.
ATACTGCATTGTGTCTGTTTATCCTTTTAGACCCCGCCTCAAGGGGTCTAAAAGTGCCTGACTTTCAAGTTGCAGATGTCTCTGGTACATACATATTTACAGAGAAATTCAAAGCTACTGTACCATTGCACTCTTGTTTTATTGTGTATAAATGTATAGCTATGAGCTAAACTTAAAATTGTTTTGTAAGGTAATCTCTCTTGATAAATAAATGGCATATTTTCATAAAAAAACTATGCAAACACATGAAAAAAGCTGTTGTGATTCGGCTCTCCGGCCTCCTGGAGGAGCCTTACTTTAACTTATCCTGATGTCACGCGGTTTCCTGTGTTGTTTTCTGTCTTGTGATTAGTGTTATTATGTCTACCTGTGTATTCAATATTTAAACTCCTAGTTTGAGTTTAGTTTTGTTGGTTCGTCAATAGATCTTACCTGTAGTTACTTTCTCGGTTCACCTCATGGTTCTTTCATGTCCTTGTCCAGGTTTGTTTGCTCGTGCTGTGAATCTGTATGGTGTCTCTTTGCTCTATGTTTAGATTACTAGTTATTCGTTTGAGCCAATTATCCTGCTAGTGCAGTGATTGTTAATTAGTTATTATTTCTTGTTTCGTTTGGTGCATGTGTATGTTTTGTTGTTTCTATAAATCATTGTCATTGTTACTTAGTATGTGTATGGGTCTTTGCGTTTGGGTTCTCCTCTTAGTCTAGTTTGTCCCTGTGTATGTTACAAAAGCTTTACCATTATTTTAGACCTTACCATGATAGACCTAATGCTGAACCCCCCCACTACATTAATATTCTTGAGCTTTAAATACAGCTAGCTATCTTTGACTTTCAACAGACTTTAAAATGTAATGTGCTGCCATTTCCCCTGTGACCTTGTGAGAATGCTCAGTAACCATGTAATCTCCTAAGACTTGAAAATGAAAGTTATTAATTCCTTTATTGAACTGAACTACAGTATGCCAATGAAGGATAGAAGGTACAGTAGCAAAACATTTTGTCATGTAGTTTTCACAGTTGAATGATTTAAGACCTGTAAGGCATGAAAACAATTTGGCCAAGAAAATAATAAAAATAATAGATAAAAAATAATATAGATTACTTATTAATATTAACACAATAGACTACCACACAAACTAACAATAATATCAAGGAACTAGAGATCTAGGAGTAGGACAGGACGTAATCGAACAAATGAGGACCAACAAGAAAGAGACACTAGCATATAATAAGGAAACAAAAAACGGTAAATGTATATGAATATATCAGCAGCACCTGCAGTCAGACAGATAATTGGGACCTGCCTCGGATAAGCTAGCGTGCAAAATTAAAACCAAGCAGTCGAAAAACACTGGCTATCACAGTTCCTTCCCTGGAAGCCCCAGAGCCTTGATTAATTAATGCCATGGTCTCTGACAATGTTATGGAAGCACATCTACTTACTATCCTTACACACAATAATATACAGTCCTGTAGCAGCAGTTCCACTGGAAGTTTGTTATTTAATTTCATACAACAATAGGACCCGTGTTTTAGGACCTTTTGATCTGTAATGTACTTAACAATAGTCAGGGACTACAGCTTTAATAAAGACACGTTTTTTTCAGTTTCTCAGATTGAGGCAAAATAAAAATTATAACACAATATTAACCTTGGGATTCTGTATGTCTGCTTTATTTGAGATGAAATTGTAGGTAAAGTAAGGACAGAAGCCCTACAGGGTGTAAAGTGATTTTTACAGTTATATCCAAGGAGACAACACACAGTTTCACCGTTGCTACATTCTTATAGTTACAGCGCCTGCAAACTGAATTTCCTTTTGTTCAAGGGGATAACTTGCACTTTGTCACATCAAGTACACTAGCAGAAAATCATCTTTGTAATACTTTCACACTATTTATGTAGATTTCACAATATTCTTTCTACTTTATGTTACCATCTGGGTTTTTGTTTTATTCTGAAGGACTCTGGTTTTATTTTGTAGTACTTTCGGTTTCTGTTTCCATCTGGTTACTTCTCGCTTCATGTTCCGGTTGTCATTACTCGCAACTGCCCGTCATTTAGTAATCAGTCCTCAGTATTTAAGCACCAGTATTCACCCAAGCAAACCGCCAGATTGTTGAGTTTCCAAGACCACTTTCCAGCGTTCTCGTATAGCTAACCTGTTGCATGATCCTGTTTGAACCTGACCGCCGATTCCTGCCTGCACCCTGTCTGTACCTACGCCTGGAGATCTTGGTATCGTTCCCGACTGTCTGACCACGTCTTTGTCTAGCCCTAGTCTGCATCTCTGCCGAGCTCACCTGTGTACCGAACCCTGCATGTTTACTGGACCTGATCTTGCCTGCTCCCTTTGTGCCTTAAACTGAGTCTTCACGTTTTGATCTGGATCGCCTGACTACATTTTGGTCAATAAACATTGTTCGTTAACCATAATCCTCGTCCGTACTGTGCATTTGGGTCCTCTCTCTGCCGTTCCTGACAGAACAATCTGGCCAGACTTGGACCCAGCCAGTGCCCAGCCTTCACCCAGGTCAGTTACTGTTTTTCCTTTTTCTTTTTCTCTGTTTGTTTTTATCCGTGCACGTACCACGCACCGGAGCAATGGATTTTTGTTGCCCGAGTTTACCGGAGGATATCCGCGGAGATCTCCAGAGACTAGCGAACGAATATGCGGAAGCACCCAGCGTTGAGGCACGTCTCCGTCTAGTGAAACTGGCCATTGAAATACTGGAGGACCAGTTCTGGTGGCGTGAGTACCCCGGAGTGCAGGCGTTTTTTGATGGACTCCGGCTAATGCGGAGGGACTTGACGCGTGCTCTGCCGCTCCAGCAGATCAGGTTCCTGTTCCTGTCACCGCTCCGGCGGTTCACGTCTCCCTTCCTGCCGCTGCTCCGACGGTCCCAGCCCAAGCTCCAAACGCCGCCGTCTCCGTTCGTCCCTCGGACCCAGCTGCAGACACCCAGCCCGCGCCGCTCCCAGCGCCTCGAACGACGGTCAGTCGCAGGCGCCCCAGACGACGTCGGCGAGGGCACGGTTCCGGGGTCCAGGGTCCAGAGACCTCGGTCGCGGTGACCAAGCAGCTCTCCTCCCCGGCAGAGGATTTTTTTGGTTCCCCTATTGACTGTTCCACGGCCATAGCAGGCATCCCAGACGGCGTCACCCAGCGGATCCACCTCCCTTGTCCCCCCCCGGTTGCGTTCCTCTTTGCCCACACTGCTGATTCGGCAGCAGACCAAGGCATGAGGGAACAACTGTTTGAGGAGGCAGCCGCTCTCATCCTGAGGGAACCTGGCCTGCGTGAGGCCCTGCAACTCCCAGGCCTGCAGCCAGCAGCAACACCAGATCCTGCGTCTCAGTCAGGTCAGCCCTGTCACGCTCAGGTTCCAGTGCAGCCCTGTCACGCTCAGGTTCCAGTGCAGCCCTGTCAAGCTCAGGGCCCAGCCCAGCCGTGCTCTGCTCAGTTTCCAGCCCAGCCATGCTCTGCTCAGTTTCCAGCCCCAGTTAAGTCGTGCTCTGCTCAGGCTCCAGCCCCAGTTAAGTCGTGCTCCGCTCAGGCTCCAGCCCCAGTTAAGTCGTGCTCCGCTCAGGCTCCAGCCCCAGTTAAGTCGTGCTCCGCTCAGGCTCCAGCCCCTGCTCAGCCTTGTCACGTTCAGAGTCCAGTCCAGACCTGTCACGTTCAGAGTCCAGTCCAGCCAGGCTCGGTAGCTGTAAGCAGCCCCGCCGGCTCTAGTAAGGAGTCCGCGAGCAGCACTGCCGGCTCCGGTAAGGACGCCATTCCAGTTCCCGTCGGCCCGATAGAGGTCGTTCCAGTTCCCGTCGGCCCGGTAAAGGTCGTTCCAGTTCCCGTCGGCCCGGTAGAGGTCGTTCCAGTTCCTGTTCCTGTCGGCTCCCGCGAGGACGCCGTTCTAGCTCCTGTTCCTGTCGGCTCCCGCGAGGACGCCGTTCTAGCTCCTGTTCCTGTCGGCTCCCGCGAGGACGCCGTTCTAGCTCCTGTTCCTGTCGGCTCCCGCGAGGACGCCATACTAGCTCCTGTTCCTGTCGGCTCCCACGAGAACGGCGTTCTAGCTCCTGTTCCTGTCGGCTCCCGCGAGGACGCCGTTCTAGCTCCTGTTCCTGTCGGCTCCCGCGAGGACGCCGTTCTAGCTCCTGTCCCTGTCGGCTCCCGCGAGGACGCCGTTCTAGCTCCTGTCCCTGTCGGCTCCCGCGAGGACGCCGTTCTAGCTCCTGTCCCTGTCGGCTCCCACGAGGACGTCGTTCTAGCTCCTGTCCCTGTCGGCTCCCGCGGGGACACTGTTCTAGTTCCTGTTCCTGTCGGCTCCCGCGGGGACACTGTTCTAGTTCCTGTTCCTGTCGGCTCCCGTTCTAGCTCCTGTTCCTGTCGGCTCCTGTGAGGACGCCGTTCTAGTTCCTGTCCCTGTCAACCTCCAGGAGGGGGTCGCCCCTGCTGCAGTTCCTGCCACAGCCCCCGCCGACCTCCAGGGGGAGGTCGCACCGGCTGCGGTTCCTGCCGCGGCCCCCGCCGACCTCCAGGAGGCCGCACGGATCATATCTGCCTCAGCTTCTGGTGGCCCGGTCTCGGCCACGCTCGTCTCAGCTCCTGATGGCCCGGTCCCGGCCACGCTTGTCTCAGCTCCTGGTGGCTCGGTCCCGGCCACGCTCGTCTCAGCTCCTGATGGCCCGGTCCCGGCCACGCTTGTCTCAGCTCCTGGTGGCTCGGTCCCGGCCACGCTCGTCTCAGCTCCTGGTAGCTCGGTCCTGGCCGCATCTGCATCGGTTCCTGGTGGCTCGGCTCCGGCCACGCCTGCATCGGTTCCTTGTGGCTCGAATCCGGCCACACCTGCATTGGTTACTGGTGGCTCGGCTCCGGCCACGCCTGCATCGGTTCCTGGTGGCTCGGCTCCGGCCACGCCTGCATCGGTTCCTGGTGGTCCGGCTCCGGCGTCCACGTCTGTCCTCATCTCTGGTCCCTGCTTCGTCTTTGGTTCCGGCCTCGTCTCCACGTCTTTCCTCGTCCGCCTCGGCTCCGCCGTCGTCGGGGCCGCTCGCCTGGGGAACGTCCCCTCCTGCCACGACAATGGCGCGGCCTCTGCCGTTGTCGTCCGCTGCGACTCTGGGATCCCCAGAGCATCTCCGTCGGGAGGAGGTTGGACTCAGCTCCGCCCTCCCGTACCGCGCCAGCCGTCGTGGTGGACTCCCCTGCTACCTCCCTCTAGAAAAGGGGGTTTCTGGGTCCCATGGGGCCATTGGGGACGAACTCAGATGGACTCTCTGTTTCTGGTTGTGGACTCATAATGGACTTTTGTTTAGACCCTCCTCCAGTCCTCCCTCCGCCCACCCTGCTTGTTTGCCTTGAAGGGGTGGGATTCGGTCCCTCCTCCTGAGACCACCCTCCGCCCGCCCTGGTTTGGGGGGGGGGGCCTCCGTGGGCCGTGGAAGACGCCCTAAGGGGGGGGTACTGTCACCATCTGGGTTTTTGTTTTATTCTGAAGGACTCTGGTTTCACTCGCCACGTTTCGGTTTCCTGTTTTATTTTGTAGTACTTTCGGTTTCTGTTTCCATCTGGTTATTTCTCGCTTCATGTTCCGGTTGTCATTACTCGCACCTGCCCGTCATTTAGTAATCAGTCCTCAGTATTTAAGCACCAGTATTCACCCAAGCAAACCGCCAGATTATTGAGTTTCCAAGACCACTTTCCAGCGTTCTCGTATAGCTAACCTGTTGCATGATCCTGTTTGAACCTGACCGCCGATTCCTGCCTACACCCTGTCTGTACCTACGCCTGGAGATCGTGGTATCGTTCCCGACTGTCTGACCGCGTCTTTGTCTAGCCCTAGTCTGTACCTCTGCCGAGCTCACCTGTGTACCGAACCCTGCATGTTTACTGGACCTGATCTTGCCTGCTCCCTTTGTGCCTTAAACTGAGTCTGCACGTTTTGACCTGGATCGCCTGATTACGTTTTGGTCAACAAACATTGTTCGTTAACCATAATCCTCGTCCACACTGTGCATTTGGGTCCTCTCTCTGCCGTTCCTGACACTTTACACTTGACAAGCTAGAATATCTATAGAACCTGGCAACGAAAAGTCAAGCGTCACTGCATCCATGATGCCTTTTACAGTATATAATATTCTAGCTAAATGGTAGGTGGCCCTGCATCAATTTACTAGATCCCCTCGCTACATTGTTCATTTACAGTCATAGCCACGTCGATAAAAGAAATGACCATAAACCAATGCATACTTTCTTTATTTAATATTTCTTTTCATGCCATTACAACACAACCATGATAGTCAGTGCTAATATTTTCATTCTCAGCTGTCACTCAGTCTGTCTCACACACACACTGGTCTGTGCACGGACAACTTCAGACAACACTATAATTTAGTGTGAAAGCTTGTTACATCAACATGGTGGATATGTTTTTTTTTTCTTGCTTGCAAAGTAAAACCGAAATGACAAATGCACTAAGCAGTGAGATCATACATGGAAAAAATGAAGATGTCACTTTTAAAGTGGAGAGAAGAGAAGTATTCAGGCACTTAGAAATACTCTCGTGTCCTTGGCTACACTGTGCTTCTTTACACTGGACATGCATATAGACAATCCTAATGCTGTCATGAGGAGTATGAGGTTGCCTCTACAACACAAGGCTAAGGGATGGAGCACATTTAAGAACAACTAATTAAAGGGATTTCAAGTATCTCACACAACATCAAAGTTCCTATTTACACCTAATTCTAGTCTTCTATTCCTATTTATTCTTGTTGCATACAGAATCCCCTAAGACACCAGTGTAACAACCAGTATTGTACAAATTCTGACAAACATTTAAAACGTAAACTTTTACAAGATACAGTGTAAAAGTGTTTTACAAGATAAAGTAACACCAACACCCAGTATCAAATATGTCGAAGATCTTTTCAAAATGTCATTTGAATTAAGTAGGTTTAGTCTGGGAGAAAATACAATAAAATTATTTCTTTTTCAAGATCATTTTGATTCATTTGAGAAAATGGCAGTGTTAGTTTTCTCTTCAGACGTTGCCTGGACCACTATTGCACGCGTCATTACAAGAACACAACGCATGCGTTGGAAACCTGACTTGTAATAGCGAGGCTTGTATGGATTTACTAAAGCTGAGACTAGTGTATGCTGTTGGGTAGTTTGAAAAACCTGCCTCCCCTTTGAAATGTAGGAAAGGAATGGAGCTGATAAAATGATGATGGTAACAACTCTAAATCTGAATGTGATAGACCTGCTTAACCACAAAGAATTAACAAGAACAAGCCACATAAACTGACATTTATTCTTGTGCTTACCTTTGACCATCAGTACAAATGATGGACACAAAGACTGACTAACAGCAGTTGACTAGTGAACACAACAGGAACACACATACAGTAGACTTCACAAACCGAAGGGTGAAATATACAGTGCAGCCTACCCGAACGCACTGTTGAGAGAAATCCAGAAACCTTGGATATGAGAGTGCATGGACTAAACAAGTGATCTCAGACAGACTGTATTGATTAGAAGATTACTGACTGGGGCACTTGATGAAAGAAGCAAATGAGTGTCATAAGCATGTGAGTCATCAAGTCTCTCAAAGGCAATGACAACAGGTTTGTTTGTGTCTGGCACATTATTGACCTCGACAAAGGTTGGAGTTCAATCCTTGCCTCCACTTTTCACACAATCTCTCTTCATCTTTGCCTTCTCTTTAGCTACCGTGTGTTATTTGGACAATCCATCTAAGTCAGACATGCTACAAATGCTTGCTGCTTTAGTGGCATATTACTGTACTGTATATCCAGCCTATAATTTTAAATGTGAGGAGGAAAATCATCCAGTGTCATCATTAGTTCTAGGGCAGTGGATTGGTTTAAAGATGGCCCCTGATGTTCAATAATCGGTAACTGTTCGATAATTCTACTGTCCATGGCCCAGATAAAGCGGGTATACGATGCCTTGCTGGCTGTATCAAAGTTACTAAACCAGCACTATTTTTTGAGCCACTTTAGGAGGTAGTGTCAGAGTGGTTGACTGGCATAAGTGTAACAAACCTGTTTGGTTTGTAGGAAGCTTTGTAATGTTTTAATGGTTTTTTCTAGTAATACCTGCTACATTCAAGTACAATTTTCATACACTGTGTTTGTGTGTTATTACTGATACTTCTAGCTTCGTTTGACAAACGTCACTATAACACACAACGACATAAAAGGGGTAAACAGAAAGGATAACCATCTCACAGTTACACAAGGGTTTCTGTCTTATAAAAAAAATTTCCAGTCATGGTAAAAGCAATGTAAAAACTCATATTTCCAATGTTTTTTGTTTTTCATTGCACATGATTCTCACTTTTCACAAATGTATTCCACACGTGTTGCACAGAATGGACTTTTGTTATTACGCTACGTGGCAGAAAGCCCAAGTTGTTGAGTGAGTTCTGGTTAATTTTGATTCTCTCTTTTTGTAATAAAGTTTCCAACAGCTGAGCCACAGCTGTTGGACACACAGCCTGCAAGTGGTTCCTGTGAACTTAGCGCTGATCATTCTTTTATTGTCATCACTTGTTCCTTAAGACTACATACAATACGTGACCAATTGAAACCAACCCCTTAACCTTAAAAAAGTTACACAGGGTAATTGGGAAATTTGAAAACAATTTCACCCCTTTGTGATATCAGTTACAGTTTCATTATAAAGTAACAGAATACATACATATGTTTTTTTTTTTTCATTTTTGGTTACTGCACCTGTTTTGTCAACCTAATGCCAAATACAGCTCCCTATAGACAACCAGCACTGAAATGACACAGCTATAGTTTCATGGATGTCTGTGCAAAGCCCATTTCACAAAAAATATGTTAAGTTGCAGGTAGTATAAAGAAGGTCTTAAAACTACTCATGGTTTTTGAAAATATGACATGCTGACTGCTGCCAGGCTGTTCAACATGTATTCACTTAGCACACAGATGATGGTAAAACACAATCATGTTAAGTCTAGGCCACACATGTTGAAAAACAGAACACACCCTGATTTCTATTTCCCATTGCAAATTTGCAGTTTATTTTTTAGGAATCAAAATCAGGGTTAGTATGAAGACGTACGTCCAGCATTGTTTTCAGAATCAATGCAGTTGTGGAGCTTTATCACTTTTATGTTAGTATATTGCTGCCTATAGAAACAGTTTTACTGTGTGTGATAAAAGCGTTCCAATAAACAAAATTAGACACAACTTTACACAAATTATAGCAATCTAGTAAGACCTTATTGGATGTTTTGGCTGCATTATTTGGTTGCATAAAAACAAATAACATAAAACATAACGTTTGTGATAATACAGTAAATGACAGAAGAAATGAATAATGCCTTATCAAAATAAAATGTCTAATTGAATATACCAGCATTAAGCTCTGTTGTCATTAGTGCATCTGAATTTATTTTGTCAGTATCTTGTGTAGTGCGGCTGATACTTAAATGAACACGTGTAAATGTGTGAATATCATGGTTCATGAGCTAGTGATTGAGAACTTATTATCTAACATTTAGAACTATTTACTGCTAAAATGCTAACCTAATCCAGTATATGTTGTGGAAGGGTTGGTTAATCTGACCTTCAGTCAGATAAAAAGTCTAACTAGTTTAGGAATTAGATTAGTTAAGACATATTCATTTGTATTATTAAAATGGAAAATCAGTAAAGTGCAGTATAGATGTATTTCTCTTTCTTGTGTTCTCATTAACATGTTTTTCTAAATTGCCTATTTACGTTAATGACAGATTTGGTTGCCTGTACATGTATAGTTAACATGCATTGTGGCACATACTGTATAAACTCTCCCCCGTGCTCTAACTTGTTTAATTGAGCACCCCACCCAGCCTTGCACAGAGCTACACAGAAGGCTGGCAACAGGCAAGTAAAAGAGTAGACACCCCCAAACTTAGAACTGCGTCTGTAGTCTAAAAGTGAACAGAGACAGAAGGTTTCAGCTTTAATTTAGCCAAAATTTGTCCCTTCAAATGTGCAGAATTGGCCCCAATACCAGTTCTAAGGATCATCTTAACACAGAACAAGCAGAGATTTTCATTGACATTTAAGTAGCATTTGTTTTCTGGGATTAAATATCATGTTTTAGAAATATATTACCTTGTTGATTTTTAACCTGAGATTGATTTTTTTAAAGATCTCATAAGATATTTTGTACAAAAAAAACAAAAAACAATATTAGTGCCTAATAAACTGGTCTCCCTTCTCATCCTTTCTCAGTCATGGACAAGTAAATGCAAAGACATACAGTACCACAAAATTTTCAAAATACAAAGATTGGTCTGAAGTTTTGGTGCTCACATAAGCTTAAAGTCTGAAATAGGAAACAATACAAATGTCAATACTGTTACATAAACATTTTGGTGTTCAGTAGGTTTGTTTGTCATTTTTGACAGTCACATTTTTGACTGTCAGACAACAGTGCTAATGTCATCAGCCTCATCTGGTTTCTTGGGTTTGCTGGGAAGAGACTTGAGGTACTCCAGGTGACGCCGGGCATCCTCCTGGTTTTGACGAACGTAATACACTACATAGGAAATGACCATGGCAAACCAGCCAAACATGGTCACAAGCATGGCGTAGTCTGTGGTCCTTTTGGCTAGGTTACAGAGATCAGTGTCTACTGCCAAGAATGGTCTTCCCTCCAGGTCATGAAGCTCGGAGCTTCTGCAGAGGACTCGGGCAGTGGCCTCACGATTGTGCGCCATTCCACTAATAGCCTGCTGGAGGGCACAGTCACAATGCCAGGGGTTATCATCCACAATGACTCTGGCCTTGAGCCGGGCAAAGGCATCCTTGTGTACGCTAGTGATGCGGTTGTGGGAGAGGTCCAATACCTGTAAGGTCCCCTCTATACCACTAAAAGCCCCTTCCCCTAAAGTCTCCACTGCATTGTAGGAAAGATTGAGCTCCCTCAAGACCCTAAGTCCATGGAAAGCTTGATCAGGCACAGCTCCTATCTGGTTATGGTCCAGCCTCAGCAGGACGGTGTTAACGGGGAGGGTAGGGGGGATCTCTTTGAGTCGTGACTGACTGCAGGTAACGTTGAGCCCATGAAGGTGTGGGTCAAGCTGGCAGATGCAACCCTTTGGACACATGCTGGCCGAGGGGAAGCACAAGGCCATAAGGACAAGGCTCTGAAGGAGCAGGCACATGGGGATGGAGCGTGACAGCCACAAGTCCAGCAGATTCATACTGACCAGCTGTCAACAGCATCCCGCCTGGGGTCACAACACCAAAGATGGTCCCTTACATGCATTGCATATTGGCAATCAGTCCTTAGTGGTTATCCACTGGAGATGCGGGAGTATGAACATATGTTACCATACTGCACTGAAGCCTGAAATCAGATCAAAGAAAAAAAGAGTGAAACATTTTATCCAAGCAAGATACTTATTAAGCAAGATATTTATTTTAGCTATAGCTTAAAGTCATATACTGACTACTGTATATTAAACTAGTTTTCCTCTAAACACATTTCTAAACACATTACCTATATAAAGATGTGCATTTTCAGTACCTAAACGTAACCCTTCCGTAAGTCCCAAATCACAAACAGACCACTACAACCAAAAGCAATGACTGATTTCGATTAAGTGTCAAAGAGATTCAAGCTTTCAATTTTGTTAAACAATTGTTAGCAAATTCTAAATAAGTAAAATATAAGTGAAGCCATCCTTTAAGGCAGTAGTTCTCAACTGGTCTGGCTTTGGGACCCACCATCACCCCTTAATAACAAGCTGTGACCAAAATCAAGGAAGCTTATCAAAATTCATAAGGCTGACATACAGTAACAATCATTATCATTTCAGCAACATTTTTCTAAATTTAATCATTTTTATAGACTCAGTTGGTGTTTTCAATGTAAAATACATTTACTGAAATTATATAGTTTTAGCTATGAATATTCAATTTCAATTCAATTCAATTCAATTTTATTTATATAGCGCCAAATCACAACAAAGTTATTTCAAGGCACTTTACAAAGTAAGGTTTAAAACCTCACACAACTAAACCCAACAAATCCCACATACAGCAAGCATTTAATTTGACAGCAACAGTGGAGAGGAAAAACTCCCTCTCTAACGAGGAAGAAACCTCCAGCAGAACCAGACTGGATGTGGGCGGCCATCTGCCTCGACCGGTTGGGGTGAGAGGATAGAGAGATAGAAAAGCACAGCAACAGCAACAAGCAACAACAAGCAACAACAGAGCACAGGCAGGATGGTAGGACCAGGGACTGGATGCAGGCAGGATGGTTGGATCCGCAGCTGCCCATCACAGACACCAAACTTTGAGTCCAATGATACCTGTGGGTGAGGACAGAGAGGGAGAAAGAGTGGGGGTGGGGGGGGAGAAGCACAACTACTGGACAGAAAGAGACAAGGTTAGTTAAACATGGGACAATGATGGGTTATGGGACAGAGGAGGTAGAAGGAAACAGAGGAGCTCAGTGTATAAATTAAGTCCCCCAGCAGTCTATGTCTATTGCAGCTTAACTAAGAGATGGTTCCTGTGACTAACAATAATTGCCAGTGACCTGAACCATCTCTAACTATAAGCTTTATCAAAAAGGAAGGTTTTAAGCCTAATCTTAAAGGTGGAGAGTGTGTCAGCTTCTCGAACCTGAAGAGGGAGCTGGTTCCAGAGGAGAGGAGCTTGGTAGCTAAAAGCTCTGCCCCCTGTTCTACATTTAAACACTCTAGGAACCGCAAGTAGCCCAGCGCTCTGAGAACGAAGTGTTCTGCTGGGAGCATAAGGAACTATAAGGTCTTTAAGATAAGAAGGAGCTTTATCATTGAGTACTTTGTATGTGAGTAGGAGAATTTTAAATTCTATCCTACATTTTACAGGCAGCCAGTGCAGAGAAGCTAATGTAGGAGAAATGTGATCTCTCTTTCTAAGTCCTGTCAGAACTCTGGCTGCAGCATTTTGAATGAGCTGTAGGTTTTTTAAGGAGCTGTTAGGACATCCTATGAGTAAGGAGTTACAGTAGTCCAGCCTAGAGGTAACAAATGCATGGATCAGTTTCTCTGCATCGCTCTGAGAGAGGATGCTTCTGATTTTAACTATATTTCTAAGGTGGAAGTAGGCGGTTCTGGAGATTTGTTTAATGTATGATGTAAAAGAGAGATCCTGGTCAAACATGACACCAAGGTTCCTCACAGTAGTGTTGGGGATATGCGAGGAGCACAAATTATAATAATTGGATTTATAGCTCCTGAGTGGAGATACCAATTATGTTTATAATTTAGATTCACAAATCTTGGTTATTAGCTTAAATATATATAACTATATGACAAATGTCTATAGTTTGGCAAGTGAAACACTTACTATTATTGATTTAATAATCATTAATTGAATTAATAATTACTTAATTTACGGGGCACCACCCTGTTTCCAGGGACCAATAACCGATTTGGAATAGCCAATACAGTCTCATTTGTATTTAAGTTAGTTGAAGGGTGAACTCCGTACCATAGCCGACTCAATTCACTAGTGCTGCAAAACCATATACAAATAATCACAAACAACGACTAGTTAAATTATGAACGCTTTATTAAACAGTTAATATTAACTCTAGTGTCAACACTATCTTGAATAACTCAGCAAATCACAACTTAATTATATGGTGTGTTCGTCTAGCGTTCTGTATGTGTATGCGCGTTACCTGAGATAAGAGGTGTGTGTGTGTGTGTGTGTATGTGTGAGAGAGAGAGAAAGAGAGAAGAGGAGGAGGAGGAGAGCGCCCCCCTTTGGGGCGTGGTGAGGTGGCACAGCTGCGCGCGTGTGCCGTTGAGCCCTTTGAATAGAGCGCGCGTGTCTGGCGCTCACAGGGAAAGAAGCGTGTAAAGGAGTGTGAAGTGGGACTAGCGTGGATAAGGCTCGTGGTCACACAAACACGTGGGGCTATATTCTGCGATATAGTCACGTGATCGCGGAAGCGTGCAGTGGTTGAAACGTGCGCTTGGCGTGGTCGCAGCAGAAACAGAGCACTACACAGTGACACAATAAAGCACTTAAGCTAGCGAAATCACAGGTTACAACACTTCAATGTGCACCTCTTAGATTCACGTAGATCTGTAACAGCGTTACAGTCACGTGATCGCGGAAATACACAGCGGTCAGATCGTGTGTGCAGGAAAAGAAACACAACAATAAAACAATTACTGATACCCTAAGAGTTCTACTCTGCTCAGACTTAAGAATGCCTCTGCCTTACTGCTCAATCCTGGTGAGAAGCTCCGGCGTTGCGTGCGTGCGTGCGTGCTTGCGCTGTTGCGGTCCGGTCCGGTCCAGGTGTGCGTCGCGGTGATCGCGTCGTGATCAGCTGATGCGGCGGCGAGTGAGGCGGTTAAGCTGGCGGTTTCCTGCCGTATGGCTGGAAGTAGATGGGTGATCAGGCCCGTTCTCTGTGACGACGTCTCCGTTGGTTCAGCTGCTGGCTGCGGTGGAGGCTTCAGGCGTGCTGGTGCCGAGGGAAGCTCCAGGTGGGGCAGCGAGAGGGTCGAAGAGAGGAAGGGGAAACGGGAGATCGAAGAGAACAAGGGAGAGAACAAGGGAAGGGGAGATCGAAGAGAAGAAGGGAGAGAACAAGGGACGAGTCTTCGGTCACAGCGACTTTTATAACCGTGTTTTTGGTCACGCCCGTCCTATTGTTTGGTCCAATCAGGACGGCTGACGTCCAAGTTTCTCCTCCGTTTGTCGCTTGTGTCAGCGGGAGTTGGATGTCAGCGGGGGAGCCAGGTATGGGTCCCCAGCCTGGCGCCTGGTTTTGGCGCTGAGATTTGAAATCTCTTTGTTCTCATTCACTACTATCAGGATGAGGACTTTACATGCAGGCCGCAGTGCCTCCTTTGTCTGAGCATGTGGGACCTTATGTATAATCTGTTATGAACAGAATTATTATTATGAGGTCCCCCAACATCCCCCCTTTTTGTTCCGAATGATGGCGTGTCAGCCGTCGCTTTGGAACAAGACGTTGAAAGGGTCCATGTGCTCTGACAGGTTCGTTGAGGTCCTCAGTGTACTTGTCATCTCCTGTGGGCATTATCAATGTTCATTGACAGTCCATGTATTCCAAACAGTCCTTGTTTGCTAGAGTTGGAGGCAAGTCTGAGCATTTTAGAGGCATGTCTGAGCAGAGGCAATAGCATGTCTGAGCAGAGGCAATAGCATGTCTGAGCAGAGGCAAAAGCATGTCTGTCTACAATCCTAAACCATATCATTTCCTATGTATTTCTTAGGTGAAAGAAAACACGAGAAAAGAGAGGGATAGATGAGTGAAGAGAGGTGTGGTTAGTGTTTGCTGGTCAACTCGTGAAAGAGTTGTTAGCTGGCAAGGCGTTGCCAGGTTGGTGTCTTTATGAAGTGTACATGTTTGTGTCTGGTGTGGACTACAGTGTGTACATTCTCTCGTTGCATGAGATCTATAAAGACATGGACCTGCTTCTAGATTAATCTAACCACAATTGGTACTGCCAGGGTTGTGGTACCTGAAAGGGATGCATAACCGTGGTGGTAGTGGACACAAGGCTTTCCTTTAAAAGGCTTCAACAGAAACTCAATAAGTTGCTACTGACTCTGACCGAGGAGCTAACTTGCAGATGAGATTTCATTAGCCTACCTAGCTACCTGTACCTGAATTATCTTCTCTGATTGTCCTGGAGGGTCTCAGGAGGCTGCAAAATCATTTAGGAGAAGAATGAACTATGTGTGGCTTACACATTGTTTAGGCTCATCCAGAGATCCAGCTATTCCTACCAGGTTGCTGATAAGATTTTTGGGACCTACAATGGATGCGGACTAGTTCTCTTTATACATATCACGTTGTGGCATGGACTAGTCTACCCTCGCCTTTGGGAGCTGGGACTGCTCCCCCCTTTTGGTATGTGGATGTGTTTGACGCAGGCTTGGTGCCTGGTCTAGGCCACCTATGTCTTTCATACCTAGTGTGATAGGGAAATACGCCTGGTGTAATCCACTAGTGGGGAGTCAGTGTCTGGCTTCTGTTGAGAGGTCTGAAGGAGCAGCCGAACTGTTAGGCCTGTCAAGTTCTTTTAGGGCTTCCTCCACGCATCTCCGTACCAGACTTACAATGTCCACCTCTGAGTCTTCCCGTGACAGGTGAACTGGACTGTGGTCCCTGTACCTACGGTTCAAGTTCTGTCTGAACCGACCTCTTCCCCCTCGTGGGTGGGAACGAGGTTGTTTTGGCCTTGAATTACAGCATTGAAGAGGCTCATCTTCCCGGTTGACTGTGTCAACCTGCTGGCGACGTGACCTGCGGTTTTGAGTCTTCCTTTGCCCTCGTCTGCTTCTCTTAGCACGAGGCATTTCGTGGCCTTCAAGTGTTAAGTCAGACTTTTGATGGGTCTGGATACTAAAAACTCTGGCGTCCGCTACAGGTCTCCTAATGGGGCGTACACGCGTTTCCCATACCAGTTGGGCATATCTCACAACTCCCTGCATTGTGCGCCTGCCTGTCTTACAGTGCATGGCGACATCAAATTGGATGCTGTCATGGAGATTATGCAGGAATAAGGACTGGAATGTACTGTCTTCTTCTAGACCTGGTGTATTCCGTCCTTGGAAGTAGGCCTTTCTGAGGCGTCTGTAATATTCTTTGGGAGGTTCATTTCTTTTGTGTAAGACATTGAACGCTTCAAAGATAGTTGCTGCCGGGTCAGAATATGGGGCATATTCTTCTCTTAAAGCTCGACAGAGTGAAGAGTATTGATCCCGAATGGCAGGCTTGAGTGTTTCCATGAAGACATGGACACTCCTGGGTGTAGTCTTCCAGATTAGCTTTAGTTTCTCGCGAGCTGTTGCATGAGGGAGGTCCAATAAGCAACGATCGACTTCCTGCAAGTAGTCGTCTATGGTAGAATCATGGCTCTTGGGGTCAAAGCACTCAATGTCCTTGGCTAGGGATTCAAGCTGGCGTAGGCGCAAACCTAAGTTTGGGGAAGGATAAGCACTATCAGAGTCACTTGAGCCTGTGTCGTCCCACTGGTCGCTGTAACGTGGGTGAACCCGACGCTGCTTCCTGCGTTTGAGACGAGGTGCTTTCTCCAACAGGGGGCTTAACCTACCACTGTCACTCTGGTTCTCAGGTGAGTTTTCCCTCCTCAGAGTGGGGGCATTCCTGTCCTCAGTGCATGAGGGGGAGTAAAACAAGTTTGCTCTGGATGCTTTCCTGTGCACTGGAGTGCTAGTGTCCCTGTACTCAGCCACTGTAGTGGTCTGAAAACCTTTGCCTTTGGCTATCTCACTGGTAACACAAGTAGCTGTACTGAGCTGGTGCTCGTAAGGAGGTGGCTGGGGGGTCTCTAGCCTCTGGGCGAGAGCCACTGCGCCTGCTTTGGGCATCTGCAGCTTTGCATGTGATCGGTTTGTTTGGCTGTCAAGAGGCAGGGGCTGCTCAGCCTTCCTGGGAGCTAGCCTACTCTCACCATCTACGCCTGACTTGGTCAGCTCTGGTCTCCTTGGACTGGCTGCCGTGTCTACCTGATCACTCTGGCTCTTCCTCCTGGCTTTCTCAACCTCTTGATGGGCCACTAGGAGACTAGATTGTAGGGCGTCATGGTCCTGCTGCAATCTCTCCTTATCTTCCCGGAGCTGCTCCAGCTCTTGTTTCGTTACCCAGAGACTCTGCTTGAGGCGGGAAACGGTCTCCTGCTCAGCTTTGTAGCCACTGCACACAAGGAAGAGCTTCTTTTCGTACTCTGCAGCCTTCAGCTGCACCTTGCGGTGGCAGAGTAGAGCTAACTCACCCATTACCTCTTGGGCCAGGTGAGTTTCCGTTGAGGGCTTGGTCATGTAAGATAAATACCTCTGCAACTCCGCTTCACATTCATCAATAGTATAACTATTGAGTTCTTCTAATTCTGTTACTGACACATCTAAGATCTTTGCAACAACTCCTTGAAAGTCTAAGTTTCCCTGCTTGGGGGAACGTTCAGCACCAGATCTCCAAAGATTCACGTTGCCCATTCTGGTTCTGAGGAGCAATGTGGTTTACAACTACAGCTAAAACAGTGGTGCACAGGTGACACTTCAACCTGTGGCTTACTTGAATGTTTATTATGTGTTAGCGGTGGAGGCTTGTCTGGGTTTTTCTTGCTGAAAACCAACCTTGGCTCCCGTTGCTAACTGAAAAGGTACTAAGCCTACTCACTTTGGTTTCAGTGACGGCTTGGCACAACTTATTCTCAATCTCTGGGGTTGCTATGCTAATGGTAGCATGCTAACATGCACACACACAAGCTGACATGTGGTAGCTCATTGCTAAGCTAACGTTAGGCTAACAAAGCACAGCTTGGTAACACTGATGGCAGCTAACCCTGAGTTAATAGCTAAGATAGTAGCTAGGCTAACACTAGTACCACTGGTGGTTTGGCAACCTATGCTAAAGCTACACTTGGCCTCTTAATGCAAATTGGAAGCTAAGTTTCTAGGCCCACTCTTCCTACTGCAGTTCTCAGTAACTAGTGTTAAAGCAAAGGGCACCTTGGTTTCTGCCACACACAGTTATGGATTCTTGCATCCACCAGTAGATTATTTGTACAGATTTACAGCACGGTGAATAATCTTTGTCGGCCTCACACGGGGCACCAATTATGTTGGGGATATGCGAGGAGCACAAATTATAATAATTGGATTTATAGCTCCTGAGTGGAGATACCAATTATGTTTATAATTTAGATTCACAAATCTTGGTTATTAGCTTAAATATATATAACTATATGACAAATGTCTATAGTTTGGCAAGTGAAACACTTACTATTATTGATTTAATAATCATTAATTGAATTAATAATTACTTAATTTACGGGGCACCACCCTGTTTCCAGGGACCAATAACCGATTTGGAATAGCCAATACAGTCTCATTTGTATTTAAGTTAGTTGAAGGGTGAACTCCGTACCATAGCCGACTCAATTCACTAGTGCTGCAAAACCATATACAAATAATCACAAACAACGACTAGTTAAATTATGAACGCTTTATTAAACAGTTAATATTAACTCTAGTGTCAACACTATCTTGAATAACTCAGCAAATCACAACTTAATTATATGGTGTGTTCGTCTAGCGTTCTGTATGTGTATGCGCGTTACCTGAGATAAGAGGTGTGTGTGTGTGTGTGTGTATGTGTGAGAGAGAGAGAAAGAGAGAAGAGGAGGAGGAGGAGAGCGCCCCCCTTTGGGGCGTGGTGAGGTGGCACAGCTGCGCGCGTGTGCCGTTGAGCCCTTTGAATAGAGCGCGCGTGTCTGGCGCTCACAGGGAAAGAAGCGTGTAAAGGAGTGTGAAGTGGGACTAGCGTGGATAAGGCTCGTGGTCACACAAACACGTGGGGCTATATTCTGCGATATAGTCACGTGATCGCGGAAGCGTGCAGTGGTTGAAACGTGCGCTTGGCGTGGTCGCAGCAGAAACAGAGCACTACACAGTGACACAATAAAGCACTTAAGCTAGCGAAATCACAGGTTACAACACTTCAATGTGCACCTCTTAGATTCACGTAGATCTGTAACAGCGTTACAGTCACGTGATCGCGGAAATACACAGCGGTCAGATCGTGTGTGCAGGAAAAGAAACACAACAATAAAACAATTACTGATACCCTAAGAGTTCTACTCTGCTCAGACTTAAGAATGCCTCTGCCTTACTGCTCAATCCTGGTGAGAAGCTCCGGCGTTGCGTGCGTGCGTGCGTGCTTGCGCTGTTGCGGTCCGGTCCGGTCCAGGTGTGCGTCGCGGTGATCGCGTCGTGATCAGCTGATGCGGCGGCGAGTGAGGCGGTTAAGCTGGCGGTTTCCTGCCGTATGGCTGGAAGTAGATGGGTGATCAGGCCCGTTCTCTGTGACGACGTCTCCGTTGGTTCAGCTGCTGGCTGCGGTGGAGGCTTCAGGCGTGCTGGTGCCGAGGGAAGCTCCAGGTGGGGCAGCGAGAGGGTCGAAGAGAGGAAGGGGAAACGGGAGATCGAAGAGAACAAGGGAGAGAACAAGGGAAGGGGAGATCGAAGAGAAGAAGGGAGAGAACAAGGGACGAGTCTTCGGTCACAGCGACTTTTATAACCGTGTTTTTGGTCACGCCCGTCCTATTGTTTGGTCCAATCAGGACGGCTGACGTCCAAGTTTCTCCTCCGTTTGTCGCTTGTGTCAGCGGGAGTTGGATGTCAGCGGGGGAGCCAGGTATGGGTCCCCAGCCTGGCGCCTGGTTTTGGCGCTGAGATTTGAAATCTCTTTGTTCTCATTCACTACTATCAGGATGAGGACTTTACATGCAGGCCGCAGTGCCTCCTTTGTCTGGATTTGATGTCTTTTAAACAACCCTGAATTTTGACTAGTTGATCTGTTTCATTTGGTTCCAAGGACATGTATAGCTGAGTATCATCTGCGTAAAAATGAAAATTAATAGAATGCTTTCTAATAATCTCACCTAGAGGAGACATGTATAAGCTAAACAGAATTGGACCCAGCACAGAACCCTGTGGAACTCCATAGCTAATCCTTGTGCGTGTGGAGAATTTATCATTAACATGAACAAACTAGAATCTGTTCAACAAATAGGATTTAAACCATCCCAATGCTGTTCCATTAATCCCGATTCTATGTTCTAGTGTCTGTAATAGAATGTGATGATCAATTGTATCAAATGCAGCACTAAGATCTAACAGGACAAGGACAGAAACTAGACCATTGTCCGAAGCTAATAGAAGATCATTAGTGACTCTAACCAGAGCTGTTTCTGTGCTATGATGTTTTCTAAATCCTGACTGAAAATCTTCATACAGGTTATTCCCACTAAGGTGGTCAGATAATTGTTTAGCCACGATTTTTTCCAGAATCTTGGAAATAAAGGGTAAATTTGAAATGGGCCTATAGTTGGCTAGTTGTCCAGGGTCAAGGGTTGGTTTTTTCAATAGAGGTTTGACCACAGCCACCTTAAAAGCCTGTGGTACATAGCCTAGTTGTAAAGATTGGTTGATTTGATTTAATATGGATGAGCTGATTAAAGGTAGAACTTCTTTGAGTAATCTGGTTGGGATTGGATCTAAAAGACAAGTGGACGACTTGGAAGAGTTAATTATTGAGGTTAACTCCATATGAGTTATGGGGGAGAAGCTGTCTAGGTAAGACAGAGGATTTAATAAATTTAAAGTTAATGGATCTAGACAGTGCTTTCTGTCATTTGGAAGAAGTCGCTGCTGAATGTTTTTTCTAATGATAATAATTTTATTAGTAAAGTAGTTCATAAAGTCATTGCTGCTGAGATTTAAGGGGATAGTAGACTCAATACAGCTATGACTCTTTGTCAGCCTGGCTACAGTGCTGAAAAAAAAACCTGGGGTTGTTTTTGTTTTCCTCAATTAGGGAGGAATAATATGTTTTTCTAGCAGCACAAAGTGCTTTTTTATATTTCATTAGACTGTCCTTCCATGCAATGCAGTTTACATTTATTTTGTTGGAACGCCACTGTCTTTCTAGTTGTCTAGTCCTTTGCTTTAGACTGCGGATGTCTGAGTTATACCACGGAGCTAACCTCCTCTGATTCACTGTCTTCTTCTTCAGAGGAGCCACTGTGTCTAACATTGTACGTAGAGAAGCTGCAGCATCATCTACAAGACAGTCAACCTGTTCATAAGGATTAAGGTGACTGTTCTCTGTGTATCTGCAAGACATTGAGGCAAAAGATGATGGAATCATCTGCTTGAATCTGGCAACAGCATTGTCAGATAAACACCTGCTATAGTAACATTTCTTTCCAGCTGTTATAGGGTCAGTTGTGCTAAATTCAAAAGTTAATAAGAAATGGTCAGATAACAGAGGGTTTTGGGGAAGAACTATTAAATTATCAATTTCAACTCCATATGTCAGGACAAGATCTAGAGTGTGGTTAAAACGATGAGTGGGTTCATTTACCTGCTGTGTAAAACCAATAGTGTCTATTAAGGAGTTAAAAGCAGTGCTGAGACAGTTGCTGTCAACATCTACATGAATGTTAAAGTCTCCCACTACAATGACTTTATCTGTGCTAAGAACTAAGTCAGATAAGAATTCAGAGAATTCAGTTAAGAACTCTGAATATGGAGCAGGAGGACGGTAAACAATACAAAACACAACTGGTTTCTGAGTTTTAGAGTCTGGGTGAGAAAGGCTCAGAGTGAGGCTCTCAAATGAGTTATAACTATGTTTAGGTTTAGGAGTAATTAATAAATCTGATTTATAAACTGCTGCTACTCCTCCACCTCTACCTGTACTTCTTGGAACATGATAGTTGATGTGACTCATTGGAGTCGACTCATTTAAAGTAACATATTCATCCTGCTGCAGCCAGGTTTCAGTGAGACAGAACAGATCTATGTGATGGTCACTTATCAAGTCATTTATTAAAAAGGATTTAGATGAGAGAGATCTGATATTTAATAAACCACACTTCATTAGCTTACTATTACTTTGTTCCGTAAGAGGAACTGTTTTGATGTTTATTAAATTCTGGTAAGTCACTCCTCTTTGATTTGTTTGTGACTTGTATAGTTTAGGTGGTCGAGAAGCAGACACAGTCTCTATGCGATAACTAAGACTAAGAGTGGGTCGCGGCTGTAGAGAACATGCAGAGAGGCGTGTAAGACTGCGACTCTGCGTCCTGGGCTCCACTCTGAGTTGTCACGGAGTGGGGGGATTAAGCAACATGGCCATGTTACTAGAGAGCAGAGAGGCTCCGTTCAACGTGGGATGGACGCCGTCTCTTCTAATCAGCCCAGGTTTTCCCCAAAAAGTGCTCCAATTAGCCACAAAGCCCACATCGTTTGCAGGACACCACCTAGACAACCAGCGGTGGAGCGATGACAGCCGGCTATACATGTCATCGCTGGTCACATTGGGGAGGGGTCCAGAGAAAACTACGGAGTCCGACATTGTTTTGGCGAACGAACACACCGACTCAATGTTAGTTTTAGTGACTTCCGATTGGCGTAACCGGGCGTCATTAGCTCCTGCGTGTATTACGATCTTAGCGTACTTACGTTTATCCTTAGACAGGAGCTTAAGATAAGACTCAATGTCGCCCGCTCTGGCCCCAGGCAAACACCTAACTGTGACCGCTGGATTCTCTAACTTCACGTTTCGGACTATGGAGTCACCAATGATCAGAGTGGGTTTCTCAGCGGGTGTGTCGCTGAGTGGGGAAAATCTGTTTGAAACGTGAAGCGGTTGGTGGTGCACCGTGGGCGCCTGCCTAAAGCTACGTTTCTTACGAGCCGTGACCCAGTCGTTGCCCAGCTGCCTGGGACCTGCCGGGGGACTGGTAGCAGCTAAGCTAGGAGGCTCCGCACCGGCTAAAGGGACCTGGCTAGCTGGCCTGTTTTCT
Organism: Betta splendens; assembly: GCF_900634795.4. Lineage (NCBI taxonomy): Eukaryota > Metazoa > Chordata > Actinopteri > Anabantiformes > Osphronemidae > Betta > Betta splendens. The sequence continues at coordinate 3,156,056 of NC_040891.2, forward strand.
AAAGTGCGAAGCCGAGACTCTAAGTCTAACAACCTCGCCTCCAACCCTGCAACTAGCGTACACCTATTACAGATACCATTACCATCACTAAAGGAGGCGGAGGATAAGCTAAACATAAGACACACCGAGCACCGAACAGAGCGAGAGGGAGAGGAAAAGGGGGAAGCCATAGCAGGAAAGTAAGCTAGGAGCTACGCTAGCGGAGAAAACACTTAGATAACAGTGTAAATTAGCAGGACGTTTAATGAAAGGAAAAGATGCTTGAGTGTTACAAGCTTGTTTTGAAACTTTTAGCAGTCGCTATCGGATATAAAACGATAATATTTAGAGCGGAGAGTAACGCTGTACACACACAGCGGCAGCAAACCTCAGTAACCGGAAGTGACGCGATACGCTTACCGTCAGTCAGCCGTCAGTCAGTTGGCATCAGTGTAACAATTTGGATCCTGTGGTGGGTGTATAGAATTCTCACTGAACCTGTGACAACCAACACTACATTATGGAACAATTCAGTTTTCTAAGTTGCTGTTTTTAGGGAGACATATTAGCGTTTTTCCTATGTTCAATTAGTCAACTGGCAGGTGCCAGCTAGCATTAGGGCATAATCGCCACCTACAGTTGAGGAGTGTGAAGACAGCACACCAAAAAACCACCAACAAAAAAAAAAACCCTGGCATAGGCTGGGTTATTATGAAAATGTACGTCCAGCATTGTGTTTAGAATCAATGCAGTTGTGGAGCTTTATCACTTTTATGCTAGTTTATTGCTGCTTATAAAAACAGTTTTACTGCGTGTAATAAAAGCTTCATAATAAACAAAGTTAGACAAAACTTTACACAAATTATAGCGATCTAGTAAGACATTATTGGATGTTTTGGCTGCATTATTTGGTTGCATAAAAACAAATTACAAAACATAACTTTTGCGATGATACAGTAAATGACAGAATAAATTAATAAGGCCAAAATAAAATGTCTAATTAAATATACCAGCATTAACCTCTGTTTTCACTAGTGCTGGCAACCCAGTCATGGTTCAAAACCCATTTTTGGGTCCTGACCCCGGGCTGCATGAATGACTGTCTTTACATAGTGTACATGGGCCCTGGACCAAGGCACTGTTTGACACAGTATCTTGACAAATGCAATTGTAAAGAGTGGGAAATAGACAGACAGCGATTTTACTATTCCCATGAAAATGTTCCTTTAAAAAGACAAAATACAGACTGGCGACAGTAGGATGTCATGTGAGGGATGGCCTGATGTCATTATTGGCAACTTGACCTCCTAGGGCTAAGGTCCTAGTATTCTGGCCTATGCTTGTAACTAGACCCATTCATTTCAATGGGTTTCATCTACTGTACATATTGTAGCTGCAAAATATCTGCCATTTCTAGCCTCATACACTGCGCTCCAGTTTGAACTTGAAAGCTTGTTTGTCTCTACGTATCAAGATAAAGCTCCTTCAAATGTTTAGCTCTGTGCTCTTCAGGGGTTGGTTGCAACACACTGCAACTGCTGCACATCTATTTTCTTAGAGTGAAGTCTCCTTTCAAAAGCTATGTTTGTTAGACAATGAACTGAGATGATTTTTCCAAATTATCTTAAAAACCACTGATGGAGAGTTAGAGTAACTTGCTGTTTTTCTCGCAGACCATGCCATCTGCCTCGATCGATTTGGGCAAGGGGAGGCGGAAGAGAGAAAAGGACAAGCAGAGTGCAGGTGGATCAGCTGGGTCAACAACTGCAATACTAAGTGATTTGGAATCGAGCCATATCCTTAAACAGGTCCCTTCATGGCCACCACAGCAAGCAAATGAAACCTCTGTACTCTTCTACCACTTTAAATCAGTTTCACCTCATTGCACAATTACTGTTTCCACCCTCAACTATCAAAACAAAATAAACGAACCAGACGTATACTGTAGGCTGCATGCGAACTGTTTCAACAAGACAAACTGATTTTCCTGCTGATCACCTTGTTCAGGTGTGTCAGTTAGCTGCTGATTGACTGAACACCTGGTCAAGGAGATCAGTATCAGCTGGGGCAGGGAGAGTTGGACACCAGCAGGACAGTGGCTCTTGAGGACCAGGGTTGCAGACCCCTGCAACAGCTACTGACATAGGACGCTGTAAACACTAGCAAAACGAGCCCAAATGCAAAACAGACAAATGGAAGCGGAGGCAAATGACACACACAGACCTGTAAGAAACTTCGGTGGCCGGAGGAGTTAACCGTCACAGTATTCGCTATGCATCGTCTCCTTTTTAGTAATCTCATTAAGATATGCAGTTTTTATTTTACTTTTATACTTCCAACCAAATATTCTTTGCATCATAACAAGTTGTTCAGCAAATATGTTTTTTTATGTTTTAAAGACTCCATACTGTATACACTATATATCTGTCTGATTTGGGACAATTTGATTTCATTTTACAAATTAAGGAAGCAGTTCTCTTAACATGTACATTTACACAAACATTTAAACAACATTTTTCTGTGTACCAAGAGGTTTTCTATTGGTTTAAAAACCTACATGTAGCATGTACTTAAAGCACCGTGCTTCCAATGGCAGTCGACAATCTCAGACAATTAGATCTTTTGTTTGAAACTGTCATAAATTCTACGGTAGCAGCCATAGCTGTTGGGATAGGTTTAAGCAGAAACTAAATATGGCTGCATGCTACAGGATAACACCTAAAAAAACCAAACACACTAGATGCACAAATCTTGAGTCAGGAAGTACGATTACTGCATCAGATGGTCAGATGTTCAACTGTACGACATGTTTGAAATGAGTTGGACCGGCAGGCAGAATTCCTCTGTGCCACTGACTCGCATGGTTCTGATTCAAGATGAAGCAATTTAGAGGTACAGTAAACGCGATTGTTTCTACACACACCAAACTGCTTGCAATCAGTATGCCTTTTTTTGGAGGAGCTCACAATCAAAGCATAATTAGTCTGCTGGTGAGAAGCACTCAGACTATATTAACAGGGATGTTTTCCCTGCCTAAAAGCAAAGCATAGTGTTTTCGAGCATGTGTTGCTCCATGTATATCTTGTAGACAATGAAATATGATGTAGAAAATCCAGCAGGAGGAAGAGATTTGTGTCTTTTAAAGGTTATTAAATATCAAGACAGAGCAGGGGGTTTGTAATACTGCCAGACAACATTTTACAACTTGGCATTGTTTCATATTTAGCTGTACTGATGCCAAGGTACGAAGGGTGACAGATGATATTACTTTGCAGAGAAAAGGCAGAACCAAAATCTGCTTTTACCACCCATGCCATCTGCAGTGTTTTAGATGGCCTCTCCTCATTGTCCTCACTGGAGATTATTTTAAAGCTCTATCAGAATCCGCCTCAGTAACACTAGCCGATAGGTCGGGCATATAGACAAACTTCAAAATGATCGCAAAAGGTCCAATTTTCCCAGTGAAATGACCATATAATTGGTTAAAATATGCTAGATATTAGATTATTTCCTTGTTTTAAAGCTGCACAAAGCTGGTGTTGGTGACTGGACAGCCTGCTCGGTATCATCTGCCATGTCGGCGGATGGTGAACTGAATGCTGTGTCTATATCGCTTTCTAGTCTAGAAAGAAACTAGACAGCATGGCCTTATGCAACATCACATAACCCTATAGTGATAACATGTAGTATAGTAAAAGTGTTACCAGTGCAGCAATTATGTGAGTAGTTCAACAACCCAGTTCAGAGGGCAGCAGCGGCAAGTGGTGCTCATGGTCACAGTGATATAGTCGACACACGTCTCCTGTTGTTCTCTTCTCTCTTCTCTAGCCCCTCAGTTTGTAAAGTGCCTTGAGATAACTTTTGTTGTGAATTGGTGCTATATAAATTAAACTGAATTCAATTGAACTAAATTGAATAATCAGTTTATTCGGTAGTCACAGATGTGTTTCCATCGACCATTACTTTTTACTTCACAGTTGCTTTACTAGTGTGTTTAACTCTACACTGCAACACTGGCTTTAAAGTAAAGCTTCATCCATTTGCAGTACTGTACATTCTTACTAGAGCAGAAAACAACTGTAATACTCAACATTTTTTAAAAATTAGAAACACCAAGCTTTTAATGCTTAGTATGACAATTCATACGTAGCTCTAAAAAGAAATAACTATTTTCATTATAAAAAGTATAAATAAATGTAAAATAAACAGATTTTTTTTTTCCTCTAGGTGTGAGTGATTCTCTGCCTCTACACTGTATATGGCCCTGATGGACCGCGATTCTGTCCTCTTGCCCAACCAGTAGATGGTACAGTATAGGCTCCAGCATGGCCCTTACAAGTACAAGATGAGCACAGAAGTGAATCCCCACAGACTGAGCCTTGTTCACGTGAGCACATCACATTTGGGCACTTTCACAAAATGTCTCTGGTGATTAGTAGTCAATGTTAAATGATCCTCTACACTGATAATGTTGAGACTATCTGTGCATTAACCTGCATATTTGTCCCAGTGGTACAGTACATTAGATGTATAAAATCAGAACAGATTTGGTGTGGCTAAGAATGGCTAATAGATGCGGCTGTTCAAGAAAGTCAGTTTTCACTGTTATCCAACCAGAGGATACCTCTATGAGGGCAAAAAGGTCAGATGCCTGTATTGAAGTAACCACCCTCTCCCTATCATTTAGTCCCTAAAGCTGTTAATGACTGATTTTTTTCCTTTGCCCACAACTGTGTCCAAGCAAGTCTGAGTTGTCAGAGTCAGAGTCCAAGTTGTCTGGTAGATTGTTAAAACCTAACAGATGGGAATGGAAATGAAGTCGCTATTTTTGTTGTTTAATTTCTAATTTGGTATCCACTTCATCTGTTCTTTCAGTCCCTGGCTTAGCTGTGCTTTTGCAGCAAACATGCCAAATCGGTAGTTAAAAAACATCTTCATCAAAGAAAAGAAAGCTGCATTTCAGGAACTGTTAATGATCCTGTCATTGAATGTTTGCGGAACTATTCTAATTAAAGATTCAGGAAACTGTTCCAGATTTGGATCTCCGGCAAAATGTAATTGATCAAAATTTTGACTCATAAGGTAATCTGCTGTTGTCTCTAAGAGATCCTAAGAGATCCCTTGTACCATTTTTGATATACGGTGGTATACAACACATATATATATATTGATATACAAAGGTATATAGATTAAACTTTTTGCCCCGACACACAAAAGATTAAAAGGCATCACTGGGAATGGACTGTGTGTTTAGCATAAATAAATTATCATCTGAGCCTCTTACATTACATGCCAATAGACAATCCTATTGCACAGTCACCTACTGTATGAAGGATGGCACTGAATTTTAATTTGTCCCGTTATTCCGTTGTTCTCAACGCACAGCAATGCACCAGGCTTGGCCTTAAAACGAGCCATAGAAGAGTCTGGATGCTCTAATTGATGCTTTGCTTAATGAGAAGAGCGTAAAAATGAGAATGAAATGAGGCAGGACTCCATGACTGTGGTGGGTCCATACCTCGTCTGTCAGTGCTGTCGGTGCCGTCTTGTGAATGGAACAGGCTGTGGAAAAACAAAACATGAATCAATTCCTTCTGACCGCGGGTAACAACGGGGGGATACGAGTAGAAACCCCGGAGAACCAGCTGTTCGCTTACATATGAAAAAGCTCGGTGCCTTAACGCAACTAATTAACTGCCGCATGCATGTCATCCACGGAGACAGACGCGCCTCTGCAAACACAGTTTGCAAAAACTGGGACATAAAATATCATCACTGCAATCAGTGTATCTGTAAAACGTAATCCGGAAAACCTGAGACTGTTTCAACTGTGGCCGCCGCCAATGCTCATTTTTACGGGAAAGAACGTCACGCAAAACACAATGGAATCGTTTTCAAATCCTATGTGTTCATCGTCACTGGCAAACGGTACATTAACTATACGTAAAATACTATGGAGCGTATGAATCTATAGATGTCATAATATAATTCGGCATCAAATTAAAACGCCCCAATGCAGGTCCTTTCACAATACTTTAACTTTTCCAAATGGTTCGCCCTGGTCGCTCCCACCTCAGCAGTACATTTCATTGGGACGCGATCGCAATAAACTACAGGAGAAACAGTCATAAAGCTGCAACTACGCAAAGAAACGATAACTAATTTGGTTTTCATTCAATGCCGAATTAATGCTAGGTCTCTGTTGACTGGAATCCCACGTTTGTTTTTTGTGTTTCACGGTGTGCGATTCCAGTAATTACCAAAGAAACGTGAAAAAAATCTTCTTAGAATGGCGCCTGGCGGAATATCCTCCGTGAGAAAACATCACGCACCAGTCTGCAGCACCAAAGCTTAACTGTGAGAAAAGCCACAATGCCGAAAACCACCATATGCATCCAGTGTATAGACGTCAAAGATCAAAACCTCTTCCTCTGTGACAAAATGAATGAAGGCAGGCAGCAGAGCAGCGGGCAGGCAGAACAAACAATACAGCAGGGGCATGCATAGGAGCAACAGGCGACACAAGTCTCCCCACCTGCAGTCAGACTCGGCGGCGGATGAGAAAGTGTCCATATCACGACAAGACGTCCAGACAGGAGGTGAGGGCAGGCTGCGTCCTGGGCGGCCCGCTCGCCTATGCACAGGTCACGGCGTCAATTTGCATCACTACCTTTCAGTATGAAACACCGCAAAGGACTGAGTGTAGAGAAAGGGAGGGGTTCGCCGCGTGAAGTCACGGTGTATCGGAGACAACACCACTTCCGGTGTTATGCCGAGATCTGCGTCCTAGCACCTTAACCTGCACCCACCTTGGTTCGCTGCACGGAACAAGACAATGGTGACTAGATTTATCATGCTTTTTATTGTTAGTTCCCAATATACTTACAGCTGGCTGCTAATTCAAAATGTTGCATTTAGTATATAACAGCTGCAGCCCTGCTAAGTATACCCATGTAATAATAAGGCATAGGGCTTGTCTTAGTGAAAGGGCCTTACTGTAGGTTTAATTCACTTTGCAAAATGAGTTGTCTTGATTGATCTTGCATTGGTAGGTCAGCTTTTAATTACAATTTTTTGAACCGTTTGACTAACTCTGACCATTGAGTTATTCATATGCTCATAAGAGCCGCTGCTTGTCTTTTTCACAAAAGCAAACAAACCTTGATGTGAGGTATCATATTATTTCTCTAATTATATATTGTTGATTAAGGAACAACGAAGTTAACAAATGTGTGTTTATGCCCAAAAGCTGGAATCTGGCTTCTCTTTTCATCTTTCTTTAATGTTCAATCTTCGTTTTTATTGTCATTGAATCCACTGCACCATGAAAGGAAAACTTATGTTCTGGATTTAAAATACAAAAAGTCACATCTTGCTATTAAAAACATGTTCATCTTGATGACATTGTAAAGTACCTTTATGTGTAATCTTTTCTTTTTTTCTTACTATTTATTTTATTCAAGTTTAAAAATAATTTATTTCTGTATTTACTATATTTTTCTGTAAATTTTAACAGATTATAGATTACTTTTAAATGCTGTGCTTCTTCAGTCACTTCCCATTGGGCGTCAGGTTCTTTATGTTCAACATTGGCTTGTAGAGGAAAATCAGTAGTCAATCTAAATTCCAATTCTTTCCTTCTGGCCTTGTACGCTGGACAACACCAATGTATCAAAAGGAATTAGCCTAGGAAATGCCCATTCCTCCTCTTTATTTTAAATACTGACTGATTCTCTTTTTAGCTCTACTGGCAGAAGCTGAAAAAACGATGCGGTGCTATAAAGAAGAGTGTTAACTGTTGGATTAAAGCAGGACGCCCATGACGAAGATGAGGTGCACAGCAAGCAAGTGTTTATTCTCACTGACACTGAACATACAATGAATTGACTAACAAAACAAAGCACTGACAACCACAGATGGCATGAGCTCCTACCAGCAGCACAAATCATGTGAAGCAACAGCCACGGCTGCTGAGGGAAGCTACAACGAAGATAATCAAACGCTGCAAGTCCACACCAGACTTGAGAGATGAATCGAAAGGTCTCTTGCAGGTCAGCCCTTCATCCTCTCCAGCTGAGGCATGGTCTAACAAAAAATATATTAATCTATAAAATACATAAATATGTTTGTGGTCTAAACATCTTTAAACCTCTTCCAATCCTTAACTTGTAGTCTCCTGATCTCAAACAGGACATAAATTCTGAAAATGATATTTTATTTATTCTGTCCAATCACTGCCGTCCAAATTTGTTTAATACTTTATTCTGTCTTATCCACTGACTCAGTAGGTCAATAAATAAAAATGTATTATACATAAAAATAAACATTTAAATAGATTCCTGCTACTAAATCTTTATCAAATTTGTAAAGCATTTTGGTACCCATAATCAAAGCTTCCAGTGTCTATTATAAATAGAAATACCTGACAGGCTTTTTTGTGGGAACTGGATCGGAGTTGGCTACAAAACAATATCTTTAACCTAGAAAAACTGTAACAATATTCATCAAACAGAAGCAAAAAACTATTGAACTAGAAGTATACCATATAACTAACAAACGTCACCAAGAGCTAGGGGTCAAGAGCAAACAGAAGGGATTAAAGACAAATACATCACTCAAGTTTTATGTATTTTGCAACAAAATGGCAGTTCTAGTCTTTGAGTGTTCGTTTGGACCCAAAGAGAACCCACGAGGGAAACACTCCTTTAATTACACATAGAGTACAACCGTAGCACAAGTTGAACAGAAAACACTCCTACAAGCTGTTACTGTAACTCATACTAGAAGGGAAAAACAGACCTCAGCACACAAAAGAAAGCATAACTATGACATGACAAACAGGGCTTAACAGACCCAAACAGGACCAGACAGAACTAAACAGAACTACAGTAGCAAAGACAGTAGCTTAGATGAGGGCCCATAGGAAGCATGCTGCAAGGCACTGGTCTGGTGACGGACTACCAAGGGATGAGTGGATGAGGTGGAGTATTCAACCAAAGGCAGGTGAATTGAATGACTATTCAGAGTAACAGAAGGCAAAGAAGATCAGGGAGTAGGTGTCCAGAATCAGGGACATACACAGAGCAAAAGCGTGAAAACAGGCAGAATAAATATTAACATACTGTATATTAATTGTTGGAAAGACTTCCTGGATCCTGTGTTTAAATGTACATTCAGCATCAGATGTTACTGAGTGAGTTAGTCTTTTCAATTATGGAACTAGCAGTGACTCCCAGAAACTGTTAGGGCCAAAAACAACTACCTAATGTTTGTCATAGGATCGACAAGACGGTGTTCTACTGACATGCATGATGACTCAGGCCAGATTGAGTGGTGGTGAATCAGCTCAGCAGCGTACATTGATTCAGACTTTGTTGGGAAAGCATTAATAAGATAACAGACTCATTATGATGATGATGCTTGGTTGTCTTCTAAATTCTTCGGCAACTCTGCTTTTGACTCTGTTCAACATGAGTCATTATCCATAAGTAGAGGCCCAGCACCCTGATCTGCTATCCAATAATATATGTGCTTTATATGTGCTGTTATTACTAGAGACATTAGAACAAAATACATTTACAAATTCACGTCATCTTACAGAATGAAATGGACTTGGTAACATTAGTGAATGAGTGAACTAATTTATAAATCATTAGTGTATTTGAATGATACGATGGCCCCCTTTTTTAGCAGCACCAGTCCAGTTTCCAGTTGATGTGGTGGTGTGTGTTTGGGTTCTCTCTGGGTAGACTGGCTTGAAGGTTCATTGGAGACTCTATATTGATTGGCTGCCCAAATGACAGCTGGTATTCTGAACGTCATTACTGGGGTTTTATACTATATCATTTGAATATGCAGTATTTTGATATTTTCTGAAAGAACCCTGAGATTAATATTTGCTTCAATTTTCTTGCTTCAATTTCTCAATAATGGAAAGTAAGGGAATATCTTGCCTCATTAAAAGTTAATCAGAATGACTTAATGAATGGTTGCATCTAGTCTAGGCTCTCATGCAGTATAGCTAAACCTGCCCTGCTGACAGAAGCTAAAAATAAGCTGCCCTCACACAGCAATTAAATATGAGGAGGACATAATTATTCAACCATTTCATTCTCATTTAACCCCTTTCACCAAAACTCACATATTCATCCTCTGCCTGGATCCAGTAAAAAAAGAATGAAGAACACCTTTCCAGACATTTACAGTTCATTAACACCTTACAGAGCTGAAATATATGCATGTCTGGGTCACATTTCGATCTGCAAATAAGCTTTAATGGATGGAGGTGGTTTTCATTCTATCTTTATTTAAATCTTGTTTCAAAGCATGATGCAGGGGAAAATTCTGTAAATCTGTGCCAGAAAAGCCAAGAATGTAGGAATTCACTAGATCAAATCTATTCAAACTAAGGAAGAAGATTAAATTTTGTAAAATAAATAAAATTATAAAAAATCTGAAATGTAAATCACCATATGTGAATCAACCTTTTCCACATTACACCAAATTAGCTTTATGTGATAATTAGCCATTTTCAAGACCGTATATTCAACTATGCATCTCAATGAGTTATCCTTATACATTTGAATGCTACCAAATTAGGTTTCTTCTAAATCTAGTTCACCTTTTGTAATCTAAGCATCACTTTCTGTAAGATAAGATTCACCTTTTGGAATCCAAGCGCTGCCTTCTGTAATCCAAGTGTAACATATGTTATATGTCTGTAGCTAAAGCTGAGATGTTATGAGTGTTCATAGTTCCTTAATTACTTTAGCGGTGTTCTGTCTTGTTTCCAGGCTTTACACAAAACTCCACTAACCACATCCTGACTACAACTCTGTATTTAGCACACAGACCACACATGGTCTTTTTCAGTCAAGGTATAAAAATAATCATTCAGTCCCAATGAGCAGAACTACTTCCTAATGTATAAATTAACAATATTTTACGTTTCTAACAACAGCAGTAATGTAATGAGTTTGCCCTGTCAGCATCACTACGGAAATGTAACACATCACCATGGGAACGTTGAAGTGAACTTCCTATTTTACTGTAGGTTTAATTTAGGGCAAACAAGCAATAGAGATGATCACATACCCTCTCCACTTTGGCAGAAGCACCAATTAGCACATTCATGTAAAAATAATGACTCTGCAAACACACAGAGTTTAATTGAAAAGAGGAGCCAATCAGTCCTCGAATCCTTTTGCACACTGAGTTGGATTTCTAATCCAGCTGGTGCGCTGATCCTCGGAGCTGGGTCAGGACTGACAGATTGTCATGCCGAGCAGGGCAGCCTGCCTCCCCTGGTATTTACTGTAATAACCACTGCATTGCCTTCTCTGACAGGTGCAGCTGTGTCTACCTACTCTGTTCTCCAGTTGAACAGTAAGAACAATAGAGACGGTGGCACTGAGCCACAGAGAGGCCGCTCTGTCAAATGGAAGTGACAAAATACTCTGCTCTGTTGCTTGTCGCCTTTAATATCATTGACTAGAATGACTGAGCCTTGCTGATTGGTATTATTATTAGGTCTGATAGCATAGCAGGGTTAATAACCAGGGCTGTTTTTATGGTATCCTGCTAGGTCTTCAGTGGTATCTGAATGGGGGAATTTATCAACTTTAATCTGTGGCTTCAATCCTCAGCTCTCTGACCTGTCTTCTTTCAATTACTTCTGGAGCTTTCTAAGAAAAATGGTGACATTCAGCACAATATTTTAAAATGACAGTATAGTCAAAAAAGGAAAAAAAAATGTCACCTTAAAAAATTATTAGTGAAAATCGAGTGTAATGTTATGAGTTTTCACAATTATCCGAAGAACCCAACAAATCACTCCGAACCAGCTGTAGTTAATTATTGAAGTATAAAACGGCATCAACAACAAATATGTTACTCTCCACTACCCTGAGGTCACTTTAACAATATCAGTCCTATATACAGTAATGGTTCACCATGATCTATACAATAGGTTGTCCATCATGTTTTTATTAATAATTTGTACAGAGAAGAGCTTTCTGATGAAATGGCCTTTACGCTTAAAGGTAAGTAGAGGTAAAAGTGAAAGCTATGATAAACTACTACAGCTTTCTGCATCTTAGACCTGCCAGTATTGTCATGACATGACATAACACTGGTGTGACAGATACAGTAAAACCTTTTTGTAAACCTGACATAAATAATAAATCCCAAAGTTGCATGTTACCCACACAATACTAAAGAGTTGACATTACAGTAAAGGTTAATTAAGCAGTAGGGTTCATCAACGTTTGTGTTAGAAATATTAGATTGTGCCATAGTATTTTATTTCCATATGTGCTTCAGTATGTGAGCATCTGTTCAGTTCCTGACAGCTTGTGTGAAGACTGAGGGAAGATGGCTGAGACAGGCTCTGCAACCAGACAGCTGGTAAGGCTGCGTCATCTCATGCATGGCTGCAATATATTTGGCCTGTCTGGCCTGAAAGTGCAGTAAGAAATGTCTAGGGGGGCCATATTGTTTATTCTAGTCTTCGTTTTATATCGATTATGTGTGTAATTAAGACAGTTTGGACTTCATAGTGAATCCAAACAGCAACAGTCTATAAAAGCAATTTCTTTCTCATTTGTAAATCAACCCCATCAGAAGCTATTTAAATGAAGTCAAAGTCAGTCTTTGTAAGATAGGTATATATTTTTATCATTTGCTATCTCAATGTTTGACCCTCCTTTGTAAATCCATAACATCATTGTATTTTTTTTAATCCAACATCAATTTTAGATTTTGAGGAAGGTGATTGTGTCAGACTCGGGCAGGCGACGGACCCACATGCACGGCACAGAGGCGCGATGATAGTTGAACACAGATTTATTTGCCAAGGCAAGGTCAGACGGTCCAGGTCATACACAAGGCTCAGCGATAAAGAACAAAGGGGAGCAGGCAATCTCGAGTCCGGTATACAAGCAGGGTTCGTTACACAGGTGGTCACGGCAAAAGTACAGGCAGGGATAAGGCAAACTCACGGTCAGATAGTTAGTCCGGGTACAGGCAGGAAACGACGGTCAAAGCGAAACAGGAACAAAACACGAGGGTCACGGAACACGAAACACTAGAACGAGGAAGCTCAGGAAACTCGGGAAACTCAAGGGACTCAGGAAACTAAACAATCTGGCGGCTTGATTCTGTGCAAGGTGGATGCTAAATACTGGTAGGTGATTACTTGATTACTGACAGGTGTGGATACTGAGAACCGGTAAGTGAACAGCTGACTGGAACAGGAAGTTAACAAAATAAAACAGGATGTGGCGTGACAACAAGACATGGCGTGACAACAAGACATGGCGTGAAACATGACAGTACCCCCCCCCCATGGCGCCTTCCACGGCGCCCACGGAAGCCCCCCCCCTCCCCCAAACCAGGGCGGGCGGAGGGTGGTCCCAGGAGGAGGGACCGAATCCCTACCCCTCAAGGCAAACGAGCAGGGTGGGTGGAGGGAGGACCGGAGGAGGGCCAAAACAAGAGTCCACACGACAAACCAAGTCCCGAACCGGGAAAAACACAAGGTCCAGGGATTCCTTCACGGAGGGTGAAGGCGCGGCGAGATCCTGCTCAGCCGCCGCTGAGCCCGGGTGGCCCTCTTAGTGCCCTTGAGCTGGGCCGACGTCCCCGGGAAACACCCCGAATGGCGACGTCCTCCAGGCGGACGCTGATCCGAGGGGCTGAGGAGTCGAGGCGGACGTCGCCACAGGAGGCAGCGCCATCCACGAGACAACTATGCAGCTCCGGACTGCCGCCAGAGTGCAGGGAAATCAGCGGCGTCCACCTTGGACCACCGCGACGAGAAACCGGAACCAGCGGCGTCCAACTTGGACCACCGCGACGAAAAACAGGAACCAGCGGCGTCCTCCTTGGACCACCGCGACGAGAAACAGGAACCAGCGGCGTCCTGCTTGGACCACCGCGACGAGAAACGGGAACCAGCGGCGTCCTCCTTGGACCACCGCGACGAGAAACGGGAACCAGCGGCGTCCTCCTTGGACCACCGCGACGAAAAACAGGAACAGACGTGGCCTCCTCCTTGGACCACCATCGGGAACAGATGCAGGTGCGGCTGGGGCCGGACCACCATCGGGAACAGATGCAGGTGCGGCCGGGGCCGGACCGCCAGGAACCGATGCCGGTGCGGCCGGGACCGAGCCGCCAGGAACCGATGCCGGTGCGGCCGGGACCGAGCCGCCAGGAACCGATGCAGGTGCGGCCGGGATCGAGCCGCCAGGAACCGATGCAGGTGCGGCCGGGACCGAGCCGCCAGGATCCGATGCAGGTGCGGCCGCGACCCAGCCGCCAGGAACCGATGCAGGTGCGGCCCGGGACCGAGCCGCCAGGAACCGATGCAGGTGCGGCCGGAGCCGAGCCGCCAGGAACCGATGCAGGTGCGGCCGGAGCCGAGCCGCCAGGATCCGATGCAGGTGCGGCCTGTCTGGCCTGAAAGTGCAGTAAGAAATGTCCAGGGGGGCCATATTGTTTATTCTAGTTTTCGTTTTATATCGATTATGTGTGTAATTAAGACAGTTTGGACTTCATAGTGAATCCAAACAGCAACAGTCTATAAAAGCAATTTCCTTCTCATTTGTAAATCAACCCCATCAGAAGCTATTTAAATGAAGTCAAAGTCAGTCTTTGTAAGATAGGTATATATTTTTATCATTTGCTATCTCAATGTTTGACCCTCCTTTGTAAATCCATAACATCATTGTATTTTTTTTAATCCAACATCAATTTTAGATTTTGAGGAAGGTGATTGTGTCAGACTCGGGCAGGCGACGGACCCACATGCACGGCACAGAGGCGCGATGATAGTTGAACACAGATTTATTTGCCAAGGCAAGGTCAGACGGTCCAGGTCATACACAAGGCTCAGTGATAAAGAACAAAGGGGAGCAGGCAATCAAGGTGCGGCCGGAGCCGAGCCGCCAGGAACCGATGCAGGTGCGGCCGGAGCCGAGCCGCCAGGAACCGATGCAGGAGCGACCTTCTCCTGGACGTCGGCAAGAACTAGGACGGGTGCGACCTTCTCCTGGAGTTCGGCTGGAACCGCGGCAGCAACTCCAGCTGGCGCAACCTCCTCCTGGAGGTCGGCTGGAACCGCGGCAGCAACTCCAGCTGGCGCGACCTCCTCCTGGAGGTCGGCGGGAACCGCGGCAGCAACTCCAGCTGGCGCAACCTCCTCCTGGAGGTCGGCGGGAACCGCGGCAGCAACTCCAGCTGGCGCGACCTCCTCCTGGAGGTCGGCGGGAACCGCAGCTGGCGCGACCTTCTCCTGGGGGTCGGCAGAGACTGCAGCTGGCGCGGCCTCCTCCTGGCGTCCACCTTGGACCACCGCGACGAGAAACCGGAACCAGCGGCGTCCAACTTGGACCACCGCGACGAAAAACAGGAACCAGCGGCGTCCTCCTTGGACCACCGCGACGAGAAACAGGAACCAGCGGCGTCCTGCTTGGACCACCGCGACGAGAAACGGGAACCAGCGGCGTCCTCCTTGGACCACCGCGACGAGAAACGGGAACCAGCGGCGTCCTCCTTGGACCACCGCGACGAAAAACAGGAACAGACGTGGCCTCCTCCTTGGACCACCATCGGGAACAGATGCAGGTGCGGCTGGGGCCGGACCACCATCGGGAACAGATGCAGGTGCGGCCGGGGCCGGACCGCCAGGAACCGATGCCGGTGCGGCCGGGACCGAGCCGCCAGGAACCGATGCCGGTGCGGCCGGGACCGAGCCGCCAGGAACCGATGCAGGTGCGGCCGGGATCGAGCCGCCAGGAACCGATGCAGGTGCGGCCGGGACCGAGCCGCCAGGATCCGATGCAGGTGCGGCCGCGACCGAGCCGCCAGGAACCGATGCAGGTGCGGCCCGGGACCGAGCCGCCAGGAACCGATGCAGGTGCGGCCGGAGCCGAGCCGCCAGGAACCGATGCAGGTGCGGCCGGAGCCGAGCCGCCAGGATCCGATGCAGGTGCGGCCTGTCTGGCCTGAAAGTGCAGTAAGAAATGTCCAGGGGGGCCATATTGTTTATTCTAGTTTTCGTTTTATATCGATTATGTGTGTAATTAAGACAGTTTGGACTTCATAGTGAATCCAAACAGCAACAGTCTATAAAAGCAATTTCCTTCTCATTTGTAAATCAACCCCATCAGAAGCTATTTAAATGAAGTCAAAGTCAGTCTTTGTAAGATAGGTATATATTTTTATCATTTGCTATCTCAATGTTTGACCCTCCTTTGTAAATCCATAACATCATTGTATTTTTTTTAATCCAACATCAATTTTAGATTTTGAGGAAGGTGATTGTGTCAGACTCGGGCAGGCGACGGACCCACATGCACGGCACAGAGGCGCGATGATAGTTGAACACAGATTTATTTGCCAAGGCAAGGTCAGACGGTCCAGGTCATACACAAGGCTCAGTGATAAAGAACAAAGGGGAGCAGGCAATCAAGGTGCGGCCGGAGCCGAGCCGCCAGGAACCGATGCAGGTGCGGCCGGAGCCGAGCCGCCAGGAACCGATGCAGGAGCGACCTTCTCCTGGACGTCGGCAAGAACTAGGACGGGTGCGACCTTCTCCTGGAGTTCGGCTGGAACCGCGGCAGCAACTCCAGCTGGCGCAACCTCCTCCTGGAGGTCGGCTGGAACCGCGGCAGCAACTCCAGCTGGCGCGACCTCCTCCTGGAGGTCGGCGGGAACCGCGGCAGCAACTCCAGCTGGCGCAACCTCCTCCTGGAGGTCGGCGGGAACCGCGGCAGCAACTCCAGCTGGCGCGACCTCCTCCTGGAGGTCGGCGGGAACCGCAGCTGGCGCGACCTTCTCCTGGGGGTCGGCAGAGACTGCAGCTGGCGCGGCCTCCTCCTGGAGGCCGGCGGGCGCTGCAGCAGGCGCGGCCTCCTCCTGGAGGCCGGCGGGCGCTGCGGCTCCGAGGGTGACAGGGACTGGAACGACCGCTACAGGGCCGACAGGGACTGGAACGACTGCTACAGGGCCGACAGGAACGGGAACGACCGCTACAGGGCAGACAGGAACGGGAACGACCACTACAGGGCCGACAGGAACGGGAACGACCGCTACAGGGCCGACAGGAACGGGAACTGGAGCAGCCTCTACTTGGCCGACGGGAACTGGAGCAGCCTCTACTCGGCCGACGGGAACGGGAACTGGAGCAGCCTCTACTCGGCCGACGGGAACGGGAACTGGAGCGGCCTCTACTCGGCCGACGGGAACGGGAGCTGGAACGGTCTCTACTCGGCCGACGGGAACGGGAGCTGGAACGGCCTCTACTTGGCCGACGGGAACAGGAACGGCCTCTCCTTGGCCGACGGGAACAGGAACAGGGACAGGAACGGCCTCAACATGGCCGACAGGAACGGCCTCAACATGGCCGACAGGAACGGCCTCAACATGGCCGACAGGAACGGCCTCTACATGGCCGACAGGAACGGCCTCTACATGGCCGACAGGAACAGGAACAGGGACTGGGACGGCCGCAACATGGCCGACAGGAACGGCCTCTACATGGCCGACAGGAACAGGAACAGGGACTGGGACGGCCGCAACATGGCCGACAGGAACAGGAACGGCGTCCTTACTGGAGCCGACAGGAACAGGAACGGCGTCCTTACTGGAGCCGACAAGGACAGGAAGGACCCCTAACGGGTCGACAGGAACTGGGACGACGTCCCCTCCGGAGCCGGCAGGACTGCTTACAGGTGCCGAGCTCGACGGGGTAGACGTCGGGCCTCATTGGGTGGGGCTAACACTCGACAGACGGACGGTGCCCTCTGGCTGGGACAAGGCCTGAGCATGACTGGACTGGACTGGGACAGGAACGCGACTCGACTGGACCTGAACATGACCGGACTGGACTGGGACGTGACCGGACTGGACTGGGACCTAGACTGGGCTCGACTGGGCTGAAACCTGGACTGGGCTCGACTGGGCTGAAACCTGGACTGGGCTCGACTGGGCAGGGCTCGACTGGGCGGGGCTCGACTGGACGGGGCTCCACTGGACGGGGCTCCACTGGACGGGGCCTGGTCTGGGCTCGACTGGAACGGGGCCTGGTCTGGGCTCGACTGGACTGGGACCTGGACTGGGCTCGACTGGAGCGGGGCTAGAGCCCGGACTGGGCTTGGCTGGGCTGGGGCTGGAACCTGAGCGTGACAGGGCTGCACTAGAACATGAGCATGGCGAGGCTGAACTGCGACTGGAGACTGGGCAAAACACGGCTGAACTGGAGACTGGGCAAAACACGGCTGAACTGGAGACTGGGCAAAACACGGCTGAACTGGAGACTGGGCAAAACACGGCTGAACTGGAGACTGAACAGCTCGCGACTGGACTGGAGACTGAACAGCTCGCGACTGGACTGGAGACTGAACAGCTCGCGACTGGACTGGAGACTGAACAGCTCGCGGCTGGGCTGGAGACTGAACAGCTCGCGGCTGGGCTGGAGACTGAACAGCTCGCGGCTGGGCTGGAGACTGAACAGCTCGCGGCTGGGCTGGAGACTGAACAGCTCGCGGCTGGGCTGGAGACTGAACAGCTCGCGGCTGGACTGGAGACTGAACAGCGCGCGGCTGGGCTGGAGACGGGGGACCGCATGAGTGCAGGAAATCCTCCCAGCGGGGCAAACATGGAGCTGGGCAGGTTGAAGCAGACACGACGGTCCGACGGGGCTGGGAGGAGGAAACCGGGGCCATCGGCGGTGCGTCCGGGGCTGGTGTGGTGCGGAGCGCGTTGCTTAACTCATCGAACCTTGCGCACAATCGCTCATAGAGGCGACGAACACTGGGGCGCTCTAACACGCTGTCCTCGTCCTCCAGAGTCAATACCGCCACCTCCACGGCGCTGCGCTGGTTTTCCGGGTTAAGCGCCCGTCGGTAATCCTCCGCGAGGATTTTAAAATAAACTTGTAGGTCGCTAGGTAGCTCGGCGCAGGTAAACTCCATACTCCCTCGGGTGAATAATACTCGCCGTCAAAAAAAAAGAAACAAGAAAAAACAGTCACTGACCTGACCGGAGGCTGAGTGCTGGCTGGGTCCAAGTTTGGCCAGATTGTTCTGTCAGACTCGGGCAGGCGGCGGACCCACATGCACGGCACAGAGGCGCGATGATAGTTGAACACAGATTTATTTGCCAAGGCAAGGTCAGACGGTCCAGGTCATACACAAGGCTCAGCGATAAAGAACAAAGGGGAGCAGGCAATCTCGAGTCCGGTATACAAGCAGGGTTTGTTACACAGGTGGTCACGGCAAAAGTACAGGCAGGGATAAGGCAAACTCACGGTCAGATAGTTAGTCCGGGTACAGGCAGGAAACGACGGTCAAAGCGAAACAGGAACAAAACACGAGGGTCACGGAACACGAAACACTAGAACGAGGAAACTCAGGAAACTCGGGAAACTCAAGGGACTCAGGAAACTAAACAATCTGGCGGCTTGATTCTGTGCAAGGTGGATGCTAAATACTGGTAGGTGATTACTTGATTACTGACAGGTGTGGATACTGAGAACCGGTAAGTGAACAGCTGACTGGAACAGGAAGTTAACAAAATAAAACAGGATGTGGCGTGACAACAAGACATGGCGTGACAACAAGACATGGCGTGAAACATGACAGATTGGAACTATTCACCCTTTTAATAACGAATAGTATTCTATATTAATTACTATGTGCTGATGTGTAAAATATGGCTGGTTTTCATATCCAGTCAGACTGTGGCTTTTTGGTTTTCTTTTTTTATTCAAGAGTAGGAAAAAAAATCCAATTGAGATCACCAGTGTTTGGAGTTGTATTCGCACTGGAGGCACTGATACTATTCAATATCATTGAAAATATGGATGAATGAATGGCTGCCTCAGCTTTCTTTCCTGGTTAGCTTGCACATGCCATACAATCACATTTTAAGTAATGTGAGGAATCAGACAGCATATAAAACATGGTTTTGTTCGAGAACACCTCTCATTGATACTGTAACAAACTCATGTTTAGATAGAGGGTGAATATATAATGAGGAATCATCTGCTGCAGTCCTTGACCTTGAGATATGCAGTTAAGTATATAGAAGGTTATTACAAAAACTATACTAAACTAAATTACAGTTTTTAAACCACTTCTGAATGTAAAAAAGCGCCGTCGCTTGGCTGCCACAAGCCAGTTATCCCTGCAGTAACACCTCCTGCTTAAAACCCCAAAAGTCAGGAGGATCATGAGGCCTAAAGTACAGTTTATAAACCACTCCTGAATGTAACCTGAAACCAAAAATGAATATAAGTCAAAGTTTATTTTTCAGAATGTCCTAAAATCTGCTTTTAAACCTTTACTTTTCACAAGTGACTAAAATTGCTTTTAAGGTGTAGACTAGACACTGGAATTAAATGTCAGCCAGAAAGTAAATAGTGTCATGACGCAATAGAATTAGGACAAAAACAATACATGAAAAGTTCAATCTAGAGAGAGGGAGATTGTTTTCATTGTTCTTACACCCTTTGAAAACAACTAAGGGCGAGTCAGGGAGAGGAAGAAAAGGACTTAACTTGACTCCAGTGTCATGTGTTATTAACCTTACTGTCCTCTTGAAACCAGTCCTCAGGATGATAAAAAAGAATGTGTCGAGATTTGGAGAGCAGTCCTCTGAGATGACCAATAGACCATATGCATTCTGTATCGGCGATGAAGCTGTTTATAACGATGTTTGATATTGACATAATGCCTCCAACACTGAGGTATTAAACACAGCTGTTTCTTTTCTTGGATGTTCTGAAGGAGCCAACTTGAATACTGGCAAACACATTCAAATAACTATATACATGCAGTAAATCGGGAAAAAAAAATGACATGAAAAAATAGGCTCCCAGCGTTATATCGATCAACAAAAGGCTAATGGAGAACTTAAGTAATGGTCAAAGTTGAGGTGGGAATTCTCTCTGCTATGTGCCACAAAGAAACAGAAAAGGTCTAATTTTAGAACCTGGTGATAAGCTGTGCTCCCTGTGGGACAGGGTGATATCAAAGGGAATGCATGCTGACTCTGTTGCCATGGCAATCACATTTCAGCTTGGATATCTCTTAATTAGAAGGGAGTGATATAAAAAATATAGGGGAATAATGAATAACAAGAACCTCAACTCCCATGAATACAAGAGATCAATAGTTCCTGTTCAGTTAGTGCATGTTTGATGAGGAGTGGTGGAACAGAGGGAAGGGAGTCGTTAGGAATGATGATGCCGTGCTGCAGATCTGTCATCCTTGAGTGTGCACCTCCTAATGCTGTTATGTGTGAATTGTACAATATGCAAAGAAGTAAATCCCAACCATCCTAATCATGGTGTGATTATAATTTCCTATTAGATGCAGTACAAGGCATCACAGTAAGAAAGATGAGCAGAACAGAGGGCGGTGCATGTATGACAGGCTCAAAACAGCCCCCATGAAGATGTTGGGTTTTAAGAGCGCGTTTATCTGTGTCATACATTCAATACTGCTTTTACAGCAGCAGCCAGAGTATTGTTCTGCCTAATCCAGCGCTAAGTAGATCAGTGCAAGGGTTTGTGTTTGTGTGCCCATGTTGTGTGCCGCAGCATGTGAAATCGACAAAGTAGCAAAATCAATGATGTGTTACTCAAACAGCTTTGTATGACGCCGTGAGAGCCTCCAAACAACAGAAAACAACAAACATAAAAATCCAAGGAACTCCAAACCAAAGTCTGAGCACAGAAGTCATGTACTGTAACTCTAGCCAATTCTGCAGTTCTGTGGGACCTTATGGCTATTGTAAAACCCTCCCTTAAAAAACGTATCATCTTTGCATTTAAAGGTGCTGAGTCGGGATGAAAAAATATTCTCTCTCCCTCTCTGTTCTTCCTTTAAGTCTAATACAACTTACTTGGCTTCCTGTCTGTACTGACTGTACTGACTGTCCTTGTGTGCAGGGACAGACACAATGTTCACTAAACTACTGTACTCGCTTTTAAAGGGAAATAAATTCTGATTCATTCATTCAAATTCATGATAGGTTTCTAATTGACTGTTTTCTGATTTACTGTAGGTGTTTTCCTAAATTCATTTCCCTTCACCTTCATTTATAATTAGTCTTGAATCATTTTTATGGGCTGCCCAATGAGAATTTTTATGAGCTTGAGCTCTGATGGCTAAGTTAGTCATGACAGGCTTTGTGATGTGTGAGCTCCAATGTTCCAACGACTTGCATAGTAATTGGTTCTGTTCGATGTACCCCTCCAACACTCTGTGTTTTTGTTTTGTCTTGTGGTACATCGCTTCTATCTGTAGCAGTGAGGCCCTTGTGCCCCTGAAACCTTAATCATAAGTAAAGTCAGCAAGAGTGAAGGATGTTTGAGTGTTTGAGGAAGTGGCTGGAACACAGGCTCCTTTGGACATGGTGGGCATGGTGTGCCCTAACACCTTTGAGTCTGTTGTAGCATCAGTCACCCCACTGCTCCATGAGTGCCCGTTGGCGTGGATGATACTGTAGTAGCAGCTTCTTCATCTTCTGGAGGAGGTGTGTTGATTGGCAAGCAGAGCCCAGGTCCAGCTTCACCTTGGAAAGTTCAGATGAGACAGGACAAGTGTAAGTGTCAGTACAGTCTTTGTTTTATATTTAGAGATTTGATTTGTCTACTCATAATGTCATCTAATTGTTCTACATCCTTCCCACAACATTCATGCTTTCACACATCTAATGTTTTTCAGTCACACTTATTGAATGCTTTCCTCTATCCTCTTGTCTCGTGGACCGAATGGGTAGGTGGGAACTAAGTAATATAAAGGATTGCATTTGTGTAAGTCTTGTGGCTCAGCTTCTTTCCTAAATGGTGGCTGTCCTACAGTGTTTACAGTGTTATCGCTGGGTTTTCTCCAGGCGACTGTGAGGGTCCAGGTGTCCTGTTGGTGGCTGGGTATTTAAGGAGCATTGCATAGTTCATAGAGATCTTGACAGGAATCTGCTGTCTCATGAACAAAAAACACGAACATTCCCATCACATGTCACATTATTTCTATTTTTAAAAAATCAATGAATTATTGATATATTCATTATGTAGATGTGATAACCAAGGAGGTTCAAAGTGTAATAAAACACAACCCATCTAAAAATGGGCCTGGAAAGACATCCCAGCTGAGTAATTATTCATCTTGGTCCAGTACCACCATCAGGCTGCGAAATTCAGTTGGATGGTTGGAGGTTTTCATTAAATAAAACACCATGCTCATGCTGCTCATTTACTGTACACAGTTTATATACTGTAAGACCATGACATTAGTCCCTCACAGCTGATGCTATTAAATGTGGCATGGATATTAATGATCCCATATTAATCCTCATAATTTATTGTTCAATGAAATTTACTAGTGGGTAAATTTCAATGACATTTGCTATTCATAGTCCCAGTTCACAGACATACACGGTTCATATTTTATACAGCTTTGCATTTTAGAACAGTTGCTGAGTACTGCCTGGACAGTGACAGATATTGAATGAAGTAACTGTTCAAATTGAACCACAAATAAACTAGTTAAAGCGGCTAACAATGCACTGCATCACACCTTACAGCACCTGGACAGACCAGGGGCTTATGCCATGGTTTGTAGACTTCAGCTCGTCTTTTAACACCATCCTTCCAAACCCCCCTCTGTCTAAGCTTACCAACCACCACCTGTCAGTGGATTATTAACTTCCTGACAGACAGGAAGCAGCTAGTATGGCTGGGTGAGATTTACATCAAGCACTGGAGCTCCTCGGGGCTGTGTTCTCTCTCCACTGCTCTTCTCGCTCTACACTAATGTTTGCACCTCCACAGACTTTTCTGTTAAACTCCTGAAGTCTTCAGGAGTTTCCTTCAGGAGCTCCGTTATCGCTGAAGACCTAAAATGGGACTCCATTGCAAAAAAAAGCACAACAAAGTTTGTACTTCCTCCATCAACCTGTCACAGGAAATACTTAAACTGTTCTATTCAGCAGTTTTTAAGTCTGTTCTGTGCACTTTGATAACGGTCTGGTTTGGCTCAGCCACTAAATCAGTCCTACAAACACTACACCGGACAGTTCGTAGAGCAGATAGAAGATTTTTGGCACTCCTTTGTCCAATCTTCAGGACCTATATGAGTCCAGGATGAAGAACCAGGCTAGAAAAATCAATTCCGACTCCTCACACCCTGGGCACACTCTATTTGAGTTGTTGCCCTCTGGCTGGCGCTTCAAGGCCCTCAAACCAACAACTACCAGGCACAGATCTATTTTTTTGGCCTCCGTATTAGACACTTAAATGCTATGCAAAATATCACACTGTACTAGTCCTCATGCACATTAGAATACCATCATTCATCAAAAATTCTTTTAGGGCCACAAAAAATTCCTTGTATGTGCAAGCACATGCAATAAAGCATTCATGATTCCTAATAAAGGTTCTCCGGGTTCTCCGGCTTCCTCCCACAGTCCAAAAACATGCATTAGGTTGATTGGCCTCTCTCCATTGCCCGTAGGTGTGAGTGCATGTGTGAATGGTTGTTTGTCTCTGTTTTGCCCTGCGATGGCTGGCGACCTGTCCAGAGTGTACCCTGACTCTCGCCCATAGCCAGCTGGGATAGGCTACAGCACCCCTGCGATGGATGGAAGATAGATAGATGGATGGATGTAAATTAAGAAGCATGAAACATGTTAAACTATGTTTCAATCACTGCATTTTTCCTAAAGAAAGTGCAGTGATTGCCCTGGCCTCCACAATAATATGATCTACATCCAGTTGATATGCTGTAGCTAACAATGAGTTGGAGTAAAAAAGAAGCCAACAAATACTCACCTTGAAACTGCTTCAAACACTTCAGGTCACTACCACATTTGTACAGGCTTTGAAGAAACATACACTGGTCACTCAAACATTATGACCAGTAATTGTCATGACCGGCTGGAGTGAGCAGGAGTGAAGGACCCAAACGCACAGCTCTTGGGACAGGACTTGAGCAACAGGGTTTTAATAGCAGTCAGTTTCAAAGAACAGCAGGCAGAAGAGTGGTCAGGCAGGCCACGGTCATAATAGAAAATCCAGGGCAGGCAGAGGTACCGACAGGGACTAGGCAAAAAACACGGTCAGATTTCGAAGAACAGGTACGTGGTCATGCACAGTCTGGAAAACAAAACTGGACGCTTGAAAGTGGTAATAACACGCAATCTAGACTATATACAAAACATAAGTAAATTAACATAGGTAAAGCATTTCCACAAGAAGATGCACAGTAAATGCTTCCATGCTAAATGTATTCCTGAAGAATTGCTGAAAGTAGCTGAAACGTTTAAAACATGAAAATAGCTCAAGCATAGTTCAATGTATCTGAAGAGAGAGTTGTTCAAACAGAGCTGAATATGTGCAGAAGAAGCTGAAGTAGTTAAATTGGAAATGGAGGAAACTTGAAAAAGATTTGCTGAATTGAAACAACTGCTGAAAATCAAGAAAGTGTGTAAAGGTTTGCTTAATTTGATGAATTATAGCTGAATGTATCAAAATGGCTAAATATTGTAATTAAATAGTTTTGATTTCGAGAGCTGAATGAATAGCTCAACATATTGGAAATATTTAATAAAATTACTACTTGTTCTTTGCTGCAGAACAAGTAGTAAATTGAGAAAAGTTGAAGCTTTGAAAGAGGTGTGTCACAATCTGGGTTTTGTTTCTCGTTATTTCCTGTTTTATTTTGTAATACTTCCTGTTCAGTTGTCACGTCCCGGTTTTAGAGCCGCCTTTATGTTAAAAGGACTTCCGGCTACGTCACATCACAGCTGTTCCCTGTTAGTACCGGCCCGCATTATCCACACCTGCACTTCATCTGCTATTAGTTCACTTTGTACTTAACCACCACCTTTGTCCTCAGTTCCCCGCCAGATCGTTGTTTGTGTGTTACCGTTGTTCCAGTTCGTTGTCTCTGAGCCTGCCACGTCTGTCTGGATTATCTACTGTTACCTGTGTATGACCCCGGACCGTTGTGACCTGAGTTTTGGATTAAATATCAGTTTGACCGCATCTCCTTGTCTATCGTCTCATCGCTGTGCATGTGGGTCCGTTCATTGCCGCTCGCTGACAGAACGATCTGGCCAGACTTGGACCCAGCCAGCGCCAACCTGCACCCAGGTCGGTTACGAGTTTCGTTCCCGTATTTTCCTTTTTTTCCGTTTGTTTGGCTCCGTGCGCAAGTCACTCGCCGGAGCAATGGAGTTTTACTGCCCGAGTCTGCCGGTGGATATTCGCGGAGACCTAGAGAGGTTCGCTAAGGCATACGCGGAAGCGCACAGCCTTGAGGACCGTCTCCGCCACGTAAAGCAGGGCATCGAATTGCTGACGGCTGAGTTTTGGTGGCGTGCGTATCCCGGAGTGCAGACGTACTACGAGAGACTTCATTCGCTGCAGAGGGAATTGGCGTGCGAGCTGCATGCATCGTCCGCCCGTGTCTCCGCAGCTGCTCCTACCGCTGTTTCATCGCTTTATGTTCCCGTTCCTGTTCCTGTCGCCGCTCCGGCGGCTCCAGCCCAAGTTCCAGTCGCCGTGGCCTCGTTTCACCATGCGGACCCCGTTACAGAGGTCCGGTCCACACCGCTCCCAGCGCCTCAAACGACGGACAGTCGCAGCTGCTCCGGACGGCGACGGCGGAGGCGCGGTTCCAGGATTCCGGGTCCCGCGGTCTCGGTCATGGGGACCGAGCAGCCTCCTTCTCCGACAGAGGAGCCCCTTGATTCTCCGACTGACTGTGTCCCTCTGATAACAGGCATCCCAGACAGCGTCGCCCGACGGGTCCACCTCCTCTGCTCTCCTCCAGTTGCGTTTCTCTTTGCCCATCTCATGAACACCGCCGATTCGGCAGCAGACCAGGGCACGAGAGAACAATTGTTCGAGGAAGCAGCCGCTCTCGTCCTGAGGGAACCTGTCCTGCGTGAGGTCCTGCAACTCCCGGTCCTGCAGCCAGCAGCCGCTTCATGTCCCACCTCTCAGTCAGGTCAGTCGAGCCCTGTTCAGTCTCCAGTCCAGCCGAGCCCTGTTCAGTCTCCAGTCCAGCCGAGCCCTGTTCATTCTCCAGTCCAGCCGAGCCCTGTTCAGTCTCCAGTCCAGCCGAGCCCTGTTCAGTCTCCAGTCCAGCCGAGCCCTGTTCAGTCTCCAGTCCAGCCGAGCCCTGTTCAGTTTCCAGTCCAGCCGAGCCCTGTTCAGTCTCCAGTCCAGCCGAGCCCTGTTCAGTCTCCAGTCCAGCCGAGCCCAGTCCAGGTCTCAGTCCAGCCGAGCCCAGTCCAGGTCTCAGTCCAGCCGAGCCCAGTCCAGGTCTCAGTCCAGCCGAGCCCAGTCCAGGTCTCAGTCCAGTCGAGCCCAGTCCAGGTCTCAGTCCAGTTCAGGTTCCAGTCCAGTCGAGCCCAGTCCAGTCGAGCCCAGTTCAGGTTCCAGTCCAGTCGAGCCCAGTCCAGTCACGCGCAGGTCTTATCCCAGTCAGAGGACTCCACCTGTCGAACGGGTGCTGTGCACACCCGATCAGGCCCGACGTCTCCTCCGTCGAGCTCGGCAGCTGTAAGCAGTCATGCCGGCTCCGGAGGGGACGCCGTCCCAGTTCCTGTCGGCCATGTTGCGGCCGTTCCTGTCGGCCATGTTGCGGCCGTTCCTGTCGGCCATGTTGCGGCCGTTCCTGTCGGCCATGTTGCGGCCGTTCCTGTCGGCCATGTTGCGGCCGTTCCTGTCGGCCATGTTGCGGCCGTTCCTGTCGGCCATGTTGCGGCCGTTCCTGTCGGCCATGTTGCGGCCGTTCCTGTCGGCCATGTTGCGGCCGTTCCTGTCGGCCATGTTGCGGCCGTTCCTGTCGGCCATGTTGCGGCCGTTCCTGTCGGCCATGTTGCGGCCGTTCCTGTCGGCCATGTTGCGGCCGTTCCTGTCGGCCATGTCGCGGCCGTTCCTGTCGGCCATGTCGCGGCCGTTCCAGTTCCTGTCCCTGTCGGCCATGTCGCGGCCGTTCCAGTTCCTGTCCCTGTCGGCCATGTCGCGGCCGTTCCAGTTCCTGTCCCTGTCGGCCATGTCGAGGCCGTTCCAGTTCCTGTCCCTGTCAGTCTCGGGGTGGCAGTCCCCGCGCACCTCCAGGAGGGGGTCGCGCCCGCCGCAGTCCCGGCGGACCTCCAGGAGGGGGTCGCGCCCGCCGCAGTCCCGGCGGACCTCCAGGAGGGGGTCGCGCCCGCCGCAGTCCCGGCGGACCTCCAGGAGGGGGTCGCACCTGCATCGGTTCCTGGCGGCTCGGCCGCACCTGCATCGGTTCCTGGCGGCTCGGCCGCACCTGCATCGGTTCCTGGCGGCTCGGCCGCACCTGCATCGGTTCCTGGCGGCTCGGCCGCACCTGCATCGGTTCCTGGCGGCTCGGCCGCACCTGCATCGGTTCCTGGCGGCTCGGCCGCACCTGCATCGGTTCCTGGCGGCTCGGCCGCACCTGCATCGGTTCCTGGCGGCTCGGCCGCACCTGCATCGGTTCCTGGCGGCCCGGCGCTGACCGCGTTGCCACGTCTGTTCTCGCTTCGGCAGCTGGACTGGTGGCCTCGCCCTCGGTGCTTCCGGCCGTTTGGGTGGCGCTGCCTCCTGCGGCGACGTCCACCTCGACCCCTCGGTCTCCAGGTTCGGGGGGGTCCCCGTGGACGCTGGCCCAGCCCAAGGGCGCTGGGGGTGCCCTCCTGCCTCAGCGGCGGTTGAGCAGGATCTCGCCGCGTCCCCACCCTCCGTGAGGGACTCCCTGGACTCTGTTGTTTTCCTGGTCGGGGACTTTTGTTCTTGTTTTGTGGACATTCAGGTTTGGTTCTCTTGATTATGAGACGTGTTCTTTGTTTTTTTTTTGGTCGGTCTGTGTTCGGGCGTGAATTCTGTTTGATAGGGGTTCCCGTTTTGCCCTCCCCCGGTCCGCCCTCCGCCCGCCCTGTCTGTGTCCTGTGCGGGTTGTTTTTGGTTCTGTCCCTCCGCCGGTCCTCCCTCCGCCCGCCCTGCTCGGGTTTGTTGGTTTTTTTTGTGGTCGTCTGGACTCCGCCCTTGGGAGGGGGGTACTGTCACAATCTGGGTTTTATTTCTCGTTATTTCCTGTTTTATTTTGTAATACTTCCTGTTCAGTTGTCACGTCCCGGTTTTAGAGCCGCCTTTATGTTAAAAGGACTTCCGGCTACGTCACATCACAGCTGTTCCCTGTTAGTACCGGCCCGCATTATCCACACCTGCACTTCATCTGCTATTAGTTCACTTTGTACTTAACCACCACCTTTGTCCTCAGTTCCCCGCCAGATCGTTGTTTGTGTGTTACCGTTGTTCCAGTTCGTTGTCTCTGAGCCTGCCACGTCTGTCTGGATTATCTACTGTTACCTGTGTATGACCCCGGACCGTTGTGACCTGAGTTTTGGATTAAATATCAGTTTGACCGCATCTCCTTGTCTATCGTCTCATCGCTGTGCATGTGGGTCCGTTCATTGCCGCTCGCTGACAAGGTGTGTGCAGGTAATTGGTAAACAGTAAAATAGTTTCAATAACTAGTCATAATTAACTAGTCAAATGCAGAAAATCTAAAAAGATAGATTGGTGACTTTATTTTGAAAGGAATTTGAGGAAGTGTGTGTCCTAAATTGCTAAACTGGAAAAAGGGCTTATTAATAGTCATAAATACTGTAGTCAAAAGCGGAAATTTAAAAAGTTTAGATTAGTACTTTTATTCTGAAAGGATTTGGAGAAGGTGTGCGGGCAATTGCTAAAGTGTAAAATATTCTTATCAATTAGCAGTCATTAACCAGTCAGAGATATAAAAATGACTAATAAAGCTAATAAATTGAATTATTGCTCTTATTTTTGAAAGGATTTACAGATAGTGGGTGTTTTTTGTTTAATTGTGAAATTGTCTCATTAACTAGTCATAATAAACCAGTAATTACTAGATTGTAAAAAAGACTCATCACCGATTCTCAATTAACCATTCAAAACCTGAAATTATTCTATTAAAGCTAAAAATTTGGTTTGGTGCTTTTATGTTGAAAGGATGTAGAAATGCGTGTGCTAAACTAAAAATCATTACTTGTCACAATTAACCGTTCAAAAGCAAAAACTGCTATTAAAGCTAAAAATTTGGTTTGGTGCTTTTATGTTGAAAGGATGTAGAAATGCGTGTGCTAAACTAAAAATCATTACTTGTCACAATTAACCGTTCAAAAGCAGAAACTGCTATTAAAGCTAAATATTTGGATTGGTGCTTTTATTTTGAAAGGATTCAGAGAAGGTGTGTGATTAATTATTAAAAAATTAAACAGTGTAATGAACTAATCAGGAATATGCATAAAGCTGCTACACTGATCATCAGGAGTTTGATCTGTCAGTCAAAGCTGAAGCTGCGCCGTTGTCATGGAGATGAAAGGCGGGGGAAATCAGGATCATTCTGCTCTGAGAAAACAGAGCTATCTCTGCTAAACTTGTTTGTTACAGCAAAACCATAACAGCTGTCAAAAAATAACTTCACTTTATGAATGCCAATGGTTTAATGAAGACAAAAAATTGTGGCAACAGTCGCGATTTCAATACAGTATGTCGTACCTCTGCGTTTCTCACATTTTCACAGCCAAATGCCTTAGAGTAAATGGGAGGATTTCTGGAAATCGGTGCTTTATAGCAGCTACAGACTAAAGTATAGTTCTGAGGGCTTAACTTGACATATCATTAGAAAGAAGACAAGTTATGTATGACTACGGACGAGTAAAAAAATTTAATAAATAGCTTAAAAACTGTGGCTGTATTGATGAGTTAAAGAGAGAAGTTCTGTCTTAAAAAAATGTTCTTTCACACTCTAGCTGTGACAAAAAAGTTGAAAGTTGAAAATTGACCAAAAACCACACCATATTTAAACTGCTATAGATTAGAAAGTATTAAAGATATTAAAAAGCTGAACGTAGGATTAGTAGTTGAATAGGTGAAAGTGAATGCTTCCAGCATTTACTGTGATTACAAAGAAGAAAACAGCTGAGGCAGACAAATGACAGGGGTGCAGGCACCTAAACATGGCAGAAGCAAAACTGGAAGTGGTACCAAAATAAAACAGGAAATGGCCAAAACAACAACTGAGATTATAGGTTCATGACAGTAATAAATTATAAGGTCTAACTTGTAATGACAAAACTCAACCAGAAATGGGGATGTTGTAAAGCCAACCAAGACAAATATTGTTTCCCGACAATAACATCATCATGTGTTTCTTTCTTGCAAGTTTTCAAAAAATGTATTTTTCAGTTTCAATAATATAAATAATGATATAAAATCATCCTTTGGTTCTAATTAATACTGCAGCACAACTTGCTGCAGTGTGAATAACAAGGCTGTACATACTGCATTTGCCCAGTGTTATGTACAGGACTTTTTTTATGACAGGGTTGCACACTATTGCATGAGGAGAAGGTTTCAGATTGGAAATTGCTTTCATACAGTAACAGTAATAACAGCTTGCTGAACTGAAGCTTGTAATAAGATGAAAACAGCCAGCTGCACACAGACAGTCATGCCTAAGACATGTTCAAATTGTATTAAGCTAAAAAAAGTTTCATCTTTGTACCAGTTTTAGACGCCTCGTGTCTTTACATGGTGGGTTCACTGCGTAACTGCATACAGTATGTAACACTTGCACTAAAACCAGATAAAGGTCGTTTATTATAATTTCACAGCATATAAATATTGTGACTGGAGCACTTGTCTACTGATGTATCATATACTGTGACTGAGTGACACCTGCTGGTACTTTTTAGATGATTACAAACTATGAATTGTTAGGTGGAACTATAGCTTACAAGGCAATGTACCATATTCCAGCTTTTCCAGAAATACATTGTAAAATGTTCCTGAATATTTACAGAGGTGCTTCAATAAAAAGTAAAACATGACAAGCGCTGAGTTCCCAAAACAGATGATTTAATCTCTGCACATGAAAACCTTCCACTACATAATCTGTGGTAGTAAATCACCACGGGTTAAGCAGAATATCAGATATGACTTCTTTTAATGTCAGGATTTAATGTCAGTCACGCTGCCGAGGCATAATGATGCATTGGTGCCACCAAATCCAAATGAGTTAGTAAGGGCGACTCGCTGGCCGCGAGTTCGCCACTGCTGTGCAGTGCATGGAACATAATTTAAGTCGAACTGTGGGTCAGTGCGATCCAGGTTGAGGGTTGGAGGTAGGATGCCGTGGTAGCAGGCCAGTGCGGTGAACGCAGCCTCCAGAGCTCCTGCAGCACCAAGCAGATGTCCTGTGGCTCCTTTGGTGGAGGAGACAGACAGACTGTTTGCACTGTTCTGGAAGAGCCTTTTGATGGCTGTGTTCTCGGCAGCATCACCTAAGGGTGTGGACGTGGCATGAGCATTCACATATGTAACATCTGATGGTGAGACACCGGCATCTCTGAGGGCTGCAGACATGCATCTGTGGAAACAGTGGCCGAACAGTTACATTCAAATCTGAATCTCACTTTCACTCTCTCTCAGTAATAACAATATTACCACAACAAATCAAATTGGAAAATTTCATTTATTGTAGTAGTTCGTCTAGCTCCCTCATCATCTAAACCACTTTTAAAGGGTCACACTAGGTTCTGTAGCCTATCCCACCTTGGGAGTTTTAAAGTGTCAAGTTCATCCCGGTGGCACATAAAGGCAGACAGACAGACACTCACACCTACAAATTCTCTAGTTCATCTAACTGCATATCTATGGAATGTGGAAGGAAGCAGAAGTACCTGGAGAGAACCAATGCACACACAGGGAGAACATGCAAACGCTACACAGAAGGACACCTTCTTTAACCACGTTCTGACAAAATCCTAAAGTGTCACTGTGTTCCTGCCTAAATACATATGCGTTACAAGAGTGATGAGTTTGTCTTATTTTAGTAAGCTATCACCTGAAGGCCCCATCCCCATCTGTAGTGGGCGCAGTGATGTGGCTGGCATCCCCTGACAGTCCATATCCAAGGACCTCGGCATAAATTCTGGCTCCTCTCCTCATTGCATGCTCGAGCTCTTCAAGCAGGAGTACAGAGGCTCCCTCGCCCATCACAAAGCCTTCTCTCTCTGGGTGAAAGGGTCTTGAAGCGAGTGCAGGGTTGTCATTCCATCTGGTGGCCAGGGCATGTGCCCTCGCAAATCCAGCAATTGACAGAGGCCCTACACAAGCTTCTGTTCCCCCTGCGACCATAGCAACCGCATCCCCGTGAATGATGAACCTGGTAGCATCGCCTATGGCATGTGCCCCTGTGGTGCATGCCGTGGAAACAGCATGGTTGGGACCCTTTAATTTGTGTTTAATACTTATGTGCCCAGCAGCCATGTTGACTAGAATTCGAGGAACAAAAAAAGGGCTCACTTTCTTGTAGCCCTTTGATTGGAAGGCAGTGGAAGTGTGAGAGATCTCATCCAGTGACACCATGCCCATGCCAACAGCCACCCCTGTGTTCCACTGCTCTTCTTGGGTTCTGGGGAACCAACCTGAGTCCTCCAGAGCAAGGTGAGCAGCTCCAAGTGCCATCAGAGTGGCTGGTGACATACTGCTGATCTCCCCACGAGAGGCAAACATCTCCTCATTGAACTGACCCTGTCCTGCCCCCCTTGGTACCAGGGCAGCCACTTTACAGGGAAGAGTCTTGTATTCCTCTGAGTCCAGAGCCACAATCCCACTCCGACCCTGAATCAGGCGTTCCCAGGGCAGAGCAGTTCCCGTGCCCAGAGGACACACTAAGCCTACGCCAGTAATAACAACCCGTCTTTTCTGTTGTCCAGAGCTGTGACACCTGGAGTCCTGGTTTGGACAAACACGGGAACTCTTTAGCAAAAAGCTCCGCATGGTCTTTGGACTTAGTCGGTGTTTTGCCCGAAAGGATAACGGTAAAGCTGACATGATCCTATGTGAGTCAACCTCGGCAGATAGCGGTCACGGGCGATTTTATTAAACTTTAAATATATTCGTGAGACAGTCGAACCTCTTCTATGGGCTGTTCCCTAGAAGGAAGATCATGCTCACTTTAACGTTAGTCAACTATGACAGCACAACGAAACCGCGACCAGACGATTAGACTTGCCAGCAGCTGGGGTGGCTTCATCGACGCCACACTAGTTTATCTTCTCGGTCGTTTCAGCCTGAAATGTAACAGCATCAGCAACACGTCAGTAAATTACATAGATGGTTTCTACAAGACACGTACCGCAAAATGCATCTATACGCTGCACGAGATCTTTAAATGAGTACAAATCCAATCAGGCAGTGTCGGGGCAGCTTCTGGCCAAGACTTCCTCACGTTAGCAAAAAGTGTACGATCGCACCGTTAGCATTAGTACTGAACGGACTTTTTGTTTTAAAAAGATACCAGCATGGCGGCGTCGTCAGCAGTCACAACGTTGTGCGAGAATCCGAACGAAATCTTTCTGGACGTTGCAAAGTTGTTACTTACATACGCGGACAATATTTTAAGGTAAGGCTCTGGCTTAAGGAACGTCACTCCAGCGGCAAGCTAGTGCAAATGTCTGAACGCTTGTGTAAGTAAAGCTGGACTTGGTAACGTGATCTGTATACTGTCGCTATATACGGCGTTTAACCAAATTCCATTCAGAATGTTGGCACTCTAATTAACGTAAGTCAAACCAAAGTGACCGGTGCGGTAAATGCCTCCGTGACCACGTTATCTAGTGACCGCCTTCCCGCACTGGTTGTTTGGAGTTACGACAGATCTGGAAAACAGGAATACGGCACATTAGCTGACTTTGTAACATCGGTTGTAACACTAGCTGTGACTGACTAACTTGTGTTGCCTCGGTGATGAGTATTTCTTGTTCAGGACTCGTTTTCTGTCTGAATGTTGCATGTGTTGAATTTTTTTGTAGAGTTCTCAAGACTGTTTACGGTCTTTAGATCATGTAAGAACAAAGTCAGCAAATGTACCTTATTGCCGCTTCAGCAGCTACGTTAACAAGCAAAGCAGTGCCCACGTCGGTCACCAGTTAATGAGGTCACGGGAACATTTGAAACACCTGCCATAACTTCTATTAGCTTGGCGTTACTTTCAGATCATTATCAAACATTAGCATTGTGTGGTTTGTGGTTCATGAGTGAATTAACCAGGAAGCAGCTGCAAATGTTGGCAACTTCCCTTTTCTGTGCTACAAAAAGATACAAAAAAAATGTCAAAAGGTAAAGTTGTCCATTACAGTGCATTTTTTAGAACATACATGGTTTTACATGTATATACAAACTCATGTAACTTAATCCCAACAGGCATCCCAATGAGGAAAAGTACAGGTCGATCCGCATAGGCAATCCCACATTCTCTACCAAGATTCTGCCCATCAAAGGAGCTGTGGAATGTCTGTTTGAGATGGGATTTGAGGAGGTATAAGACACTGCAAGGTTGTTGCTGTAAAACATTCAAAGGCAGTATTACCAAACTGCTTATTTAATTTAGTCAGTTATGTGACCCAGAAATATATTATCTTTTTAGGCAGAGACCCATTTGGTTTTTCCCAAGTCTGCATCAGTGGAACAGTTGAAACTCATCAGAGAATCCATAGCAACAGAGAGGGATCACAGGCTGAATGCAGAACAACTAGTCCAACCCACTGTTCATGCTGCAGCATCAACGTCTGCACCAGAAAGTCCTGCTGTTACTGCCATCCAACCAGTTTCACCACAGCTCCCATTCCTAGTAAGTAAATTCTCTTTCCAGGTTTAACCAGAAAAACAAGTCAGTTTGTGCAATATCTGTAATGAAACGCACCTTTACTCTCCCAACTCATGAAGACGTAGAAATCTTCAAATGGAATCTTTTTGTTTTTGTCAGGAGAACAGTATGAGTTTCTTTTTGACTCTCCAGTCAAACTTCCAACATGTAATGGTTTATGAAAACCCTGAGCTCCAGGAAAAAGCTAGGAGCCACGTACCTCATCAGCAACTGTCTTCTGCTGCTCAGGACAAGCTGCAGGAGGCAAAAGAGGCAGAGCCAGGTGATATCCTTGCACTAATTTATTCACAAAAAGATTATGCATTGCATTTCTTTTTAACAAATCTAACAGATGTTCTTTGGTATTTGGTTTCATTTCTCAAGACTGTAAACTTGGAATAGAAGACTGCCTGGCCATTCAGTTGCTCAGGTGGTTCAAACAGGACTTCTTTTTGTGGGTGAACTGTCTGCCCTGCAGCCGCTGTGGTGGCCCAACAGTTAATAATGGGTCCCTTAGTCCCAGCACTGATGACCTCCGCTGGGGAGCTCAGCGAGTTGAAAACCACTACTGTCAGACCTGCAAGCTTTCGACCAGATTCCCAAGGTGTGTGTGTGTGTGTGTGTGTGTGTGTGTGTGTGTGTGTGTGTGTGTGTGTGTGTGTGTGTGTGTGTGTGTGTGTGTGTGTGTGTGTGTGTGTGTGTGTTACTTTTTGAGTTCTTTTTTCATGCTAGTTTCTGCTGTATTAATGATGCCAGGTACAACAATCCTGAGAAGCTGCTGGAAACCAGAAGGGGGCGCTGTGGCGAATGGGCAAACTGTTTCACTTTGTGCTGCAGAGCTTTAGGCCTTGAAGCCAGGTACATCTGGGACAGCACAGGTGTGTAAATGTTTCTGATATTCTGCAAAACAAAGCAAACAAAAATCTACTACATTGAAAGTTTAAGTTGAGCTGTAGGTTTAGAAAGGCTATTATTAGCAGTCTCATCAGTGTGAATTTTCAATGAAAATGTTTCGCTATTGTAATGTTTTCTGTAATTAAACTTAATAATTAGTTAAATATTAAGACAGTCAAATAAAAAAATCTTTCATTTCATTCTTCAATATCCAGAAATGTCAAAACAATCTATAAATAATCTGATGAACTAACCAAAAGTGTTTCTTTAAACTAAAAATGTATAAATGATGTTTTCCTCTGTTATTTTAGATCACGTGTGGACAGAGATTTACTCTGTCAGCCAGCGTCGCTGGGTGCACTGTGATCCATGTGAGAACAGCTTTGATAATCCCTTGGTGTACGAGGTCGGTTGGGGCAAGAAACTGGCCTATATTCTGGCTTTTTCTCAAGACCAGGTCAGAGAAATCACTACTATGTGATTTAGGTATAATGTCTTCGATTTATTTACTGTGTGTACTTCACTCACTGTGAGATAGTTCCATGGAAACAACCTTATATGTTTTCATTCTACCTCAGTGGTTAGAGCATTGGTCTGGGATGCAGAACAATAACCTGTTCGCTCCCTCTCTGTCAGGTATGTCCTTGAGCAAGATACTTCATTCTAGTGTAAGGTGGCCACTAACAAGTGTCAGGAACCTTCTTACAAATTAATTGGATAATGTTTTAAGAGCTTGTAATTTGAAAACAGGTTTTTAACAAACACAGCTAAAGCACAAGAATATGATTTTTGGGACCCATAAATTGATCAGACTGGGATTAGAGGCATACTGCTTTTTCTTCTGTCCTGGATGTACTTGAACCTGCTACTGCTATTCTATGTGGAGTGGGTGGTTCTTCTAGGTAGGTATGCTGGTTTTGTCCCTCTGCTGTATGGAGATTGTCATGTGACATGCTGTTGGATACATGTAACACATCAATGGAGATCTGTGGCACAGAGAAATTGCCACGCTTTGGACATTAAATATAAAGCTCATTTAGACAGTGATGACCCTACTCTTAAGAAGTTTAAACCTGTCACCTCACACCTGACATTAAGTAAAAGTAAAAAGTACATGCACTGGCGCTTTTTTTTAAATAAACCTGCACTGTCAAAGTCAATTTATTACAGCATCTTTGCCATTCATTCTACATTTAAGTATATAGAGTATAGCCTGGCCAAGTTGCTTGACTTTTATTGCAGTGCATTAGAGTGCGAATTTGTTTTTAAATACATATTTAACATAAGTGAACAAGTCTAAAACTTTAGAACATCTTATAATATAATGCACTCAAGTTGGACC
Source organism: Betta splendens (assembly GCF_900634795.4). Classification (NCBI taxonomy): domain Eukaryota; kingdom Metazoa; phylum Chordata; class Actinopteri; order Anabantiformes; family Osphronemidae; genus Betta; species Betta splendens. Next base: position 3,194,030 of record NC_040891.2, read on the forward strand.
CCACCACCTACTGTGAGCACAATGATAAGCCTTTCCAAGTGTTTTTATAAATTAGATGTTCTTTGTTTTGTGGTAAAGCAGTCTTTTTGGTAAAAGGATCAAAATATGTTGTGTTACTGTGGTATGTAGATGACTTGTTTAAAAAAATATAGAATGTGTCCTATATTACAATGTTTTTGTTAATTAGACATTCACTTGCCTACAGAGGCAACAGGTCGTTCATGTATGTCTGTATTTGAAGCAGGTGGTGGATGTGACATGGAGGTATTCCTGTAATCACCCAGAGGTTTTGTTGAGAAGGACCAGAGTTCAAGAGGCTTGGCTGCTTCACACTATTCATGGACTCAATACTTCAGTAAGCTTTAACCGTACATATTTATATAGACATATAAGTGTAGTAACTCAATGATCTAAGCCATGTTCCATTTACTACTATACTGAAGAGGCAGCAAACCCTGAGTCCAGAGAGGAGGAAGGACTTGACAGAGAGACTGCTTGTTGAGTTGGTAGAGTTTATCTCCCCCAAGAAGCCAAAACCAGGAGAGTTTGGGGGACGTAGCTCTGGCTCATTGTCCTGGAGGATAGCAAGGGGAGAGACTAAAGCACATGAGCCAGGGACACAGGTACAGTATATCATGAACGCTGTGTATCATACATTTTAACATTCTGTCTTTGTTTTGATGGGTTTCAATTGGCCTCATTCTGTTCAAACTATATGATAATGGCACTAAAACTAATAGTATTTTTCCTCAAATCAATATTGTATTACATTACATGTAAAAGCACTATATACACAGTAATATGTTATTTAATAAAATAAGTTACTCAATGTCTTATTCAAGCTGGTATTTCACAAACCATGTGCTTTCCTAGACTGTAGGTTATGTATTTACGCCAACTGCGAAGGAGAAGAGCGACAGATTGCTTCATCTGCGCTACAGTTCAATCAAAGACCAGTACTGTCGTCTGTCCAATAACTCTGAGGTCATTGACAACTGGGATCAATGTGTGTGGAGGAATGAGTCCGTCTTCAGAAAGGTGGAACATGACTGGCAGATGGTGGGTTTATGTTGATCTGAATGTTACCAAAAAGATTAATTTTTTTGTTAATTATTTTGTTGTTGTTGTATAATATGTGCAGCCAGTAGGTTAAACTTAACTGCTTTTTTTAACTTTAGGTATACATATCTCGAACAGAAGGATCCTCAAAGGGAACAATAAGCTGGAAGTTTGATTTTGCTTCCGTGGGGATGAAGATAAAGGCTGTCTCAGTCATGGCCTGTAGTCAGATCTTCCATACAGGGAAGGTCTCCTGGCACTTGCAGTCAGGCCAGATTAATACTGAATTTACTGGAGGTATGGTTAAGTAATAAATACTCAAAAATAGGTAATAAGACACTGTAACATGTCCATTCCAGTAACCCCCCTAATTCTGCATTTTTACTTAAGATGGGGAGATGCATTTGTTGTCCAGTCTGTCGGGCTCCTCGAATTTAATTGTCGTGGCAGAACTCAGTGGAGGAGAAGGGGAGACATCGTGGCAGCACTCTCAACTGTTCAGACAGAGCTTGAAGGAGGCACAGGACACATCATTTGAAATCCTCATCTACCTAGAAGATGCTTAATAAAGATGGGCCTCTAATATTTTTCTACTCAAAATTATAGCCTGGAAAACATTTAAGTATGTAACAGGAGACCATTAAGCCAGTTGTTTCATACAAATGACAAGATTTCATTCAGATACAAAAAGTAAATTAGCACGTTTTAAAGTTGGATTTGATTCCTGGATATGCCATTTATCAAGCAATTGATTGTCTAAGTTCTTATGCTTTGAGACATATACCATTTAACATACCAGGGTTATAGGCAATAAACTAATATTGAACTGTAGTGTTGAATGTGTTATGTTGGCTTGGTGGTGGGGAATAGATGTTAGAAATTTGTGATTATTTAGTCGCAGAATCTTTGTACATATATGTATTAAATACTGTGGTACTTAAATATTTATTCTTTACCTGAATATTGTCGCCATCTTGTGTTCAGAAAAATATCGCTACAAGATGACTTTTCCTATTGGTCGAATCCCTGGTTCTTTGAAAAGCGACCGCCTGATTGGTCGGCTTATCTGAGAGACGATTTGCTGACTATCTTGCAGATGGCGGAGCCGGACAGTGGTTGCTGCTACTAGCTAATATTCGTTTTTTTTCTAAATGAGAAGTACTGAAGTCTATAGTTATAATTACGTTTGAGTTAAAATTCTGTTTTATTCTATTAAGTTTTCCTAAGAAATTGTAAACCTATTTAATGTTCGAGTTTTGCACTGTATTTATTTTGCGACTAGAAGCCCGGTTAGCATCTTTGTTGTAGTAGTCCAGGCCTATTGTGCCACCGCTCGTCGATTTTAACAATAGCCGCGTTACACTCCCCTCCTCTGCTTGTTTGGTACCTTTGCAGGACTATTTTTAGACCAAACGATGAAGGAGCATAGGAAGTAAGCAGGTTTGGGTAGCTTTTAGGGTCTGAGACATTGTTATGTCGACGGACGTTTGATTTCACTGGAGCGGAGTACATTTAACGAGCTGCATCACAACAATTAAGATCACAAAGGAAGATGTCCAACGGCGCAGCAGGAAGCGGGGCTCTGGCATGGATGGTTAGTTACAACAAACTTACACTTCTCTTGTGTGAACGGTGGTGTTATAGCATCTAAAAGTGTCACACGTACTGTAGCTCACTTCACTGGTTTGCCATAAGCTTTTGCGTTTAAATTTAGCAAGCACACAATGTTTGCCCCCTTAACCGCTGTTTCACTTTAACCCTCCAGTGGTGCTTTAAATTTTGATCCGGTCACAGAGATCATTGTTTGAACGCTGTTACAAAGTAACAACGACCAGTCTCGAGAAAACCGACACAATCGCAACTGTAACATTGCTGCTGCAGAGTATCGTTATCCTGCGGGATGAAGTTAAAGAAGAGTTTAACTTAAGCATACACCAAGCCTCTTGAAGAAGAGGAACTTCGCGGCGACGTTGTTTATTACTGTATAACTACAATGATTGACATAAGTGGTAGTTTTCAACCTCATTTCGGTTCTGGGTTCATAATGAGCTTGGATTAAAAAACAGGTTCACATGTGAAATTAAGAATAATTTTTAAAGTTTTCTAAGCAAGCACTTTGCCCATAGCTTTAAATTACATAATAGTTGCTTACCTTAACCACATCGGTCTTACTAGTCATGCTTTAATTGCCTTTAACAGTACAGTGAAGTCTACACTTAAGCAATTTGAAATAAATGTGTTTAACCCCATTGCATAAATTATTTTGAAAATTACATACACTATACGCAATTCTGTATTTTAATAACACAGGAATTTCTCAATTGTGGGATTAAGTCGTATCCTATCATCCTTAACTCTACAGCCATTAATTATCAAAGGAAATGGAATTGTTCATAAAGGATCATTTAAACTTTACACACCTCTGCATGTTTAAGTTATAATTTATTTTCATTAATAAAGCAGATATTATAACTGAGGACTAAATCAGTTCAAATTTAACTTACCTATTCAAATCAGTAAGTTCTGCTTCCTTCTGTCTACACCATAAGCAATATTTTGCCTCTGTCTGCCATCAGAGCCATGCTTCTCCTTATGCAGTGATAATCTATTTTCAACAGGACAACCATTTGCTTCTATGTACTGCTGTTGAAACAGTTTTGTTTGTTAATGCCAACCACAAATCTGTCACAACAGGAGGCTGCGAATGGCAGAGGGGACACTGGCAAGATGGAGGGAGTCAAGAAAGACAAAACAAGCTCCAAGTTGTCTGTGGAGCGTGTGTATCAGAAAAAGACCCAGCTAGAGCACATTCTTCTCCGTCCAGACACATACATTGGCACAGTGGAGCCAATCACCCAGGTGAGTGCTGAGTGCTTTTAAAGCACATCATTAAACTGAACCATATTCAACCATGAAAGAATATGATTCTGAATAATAGTTTATATCATTTTGGTTCAACCTTTAATGTTAAGTAGGTCATTAACTGATTTATCTAGGGCTTGTTTCTGTATTAAAGCTACAGTATGCAGCTTAAGCCGGCTTTCACAAGGCTAAAGAATCAATCCTCAATGCTCTATTTAGCAATTTCTCCCCTTGCTTTTTTACAGTTCTGCTTCATTCTTTACATCCCAAGAATGACCAATAACCTACTGTATAAAACTTATCAAGATTCAAGGTTGAGCCTTGAACAAAACATTTTAAAAGTAAAAACCTCTGTGCCACTGTCAGGCAATGTTTTCTTCATTGAGGTAGATTATGAGGTATATTTGTAATTGCATTGTAATTACATATATAACTATAGCTTTAAATGTGTTTGTTGTTAAATGGTGTTGCCTCTATATTAATGCAATATTTAAACTTGGTTTAATAACCGTAAAGGAAGTAAAGTTTGTTTTAACCATGATGTAAATATTATTGGTAAATAAAAAGGACCACCCACTTGAAAAGCAGAGTAATGCCTTATTATTTATTATTATTAATTCCTTTTATGTTTTGTGTTTTTTACCCATTACATTATAACTTCCATTAACACCTACAACAGTATGGTACATATGTTATATTTTACTTGATGTTAATGATCTTGTAAATGTGCACCACTTATATTTTAATTTACTTCCTTTTCAGCAAATGTGGGTTTTTGATGAAGAAATAGGTATGAACCAGAGGGAGATCACCTACGTTCCTGGATTGTACAAAATCTTCGATGAAATTTTAGGTAAGCGAGTGCAGACTGTTAACAGTCAGTTGTGGGTCTGTAACCTAGTGTATACTGGTTATACACTGAATGGAGATGACTAACGTTAAGAAGTGTTTGTGGAGCTGCAGTATTTATTTTCCTCAGCAAAGTATAAGCCCCCTCACCTTCTCAGCCTTAAGTATATGCAATTTTACAGCTTCAAATTAGCTGCAATGAATTAGGGCACTGCAGGACTTGTGTAAGTGTTGTGCACCTATGTAATCACTTTTTAAATGATCTCCCCATTGGACTGTTGATTGCTTTTATTTCCTCACACATGGCTCTTTAAGGCTCTGTTGTTAAATTTAAAAGAAAGGTACAGAACTGATACTTCTGATAAATTATCCTCAGCCTGGGTAAAATGATGTTTTCTTTCAGTTTTTGTCATCTAAGTGGGTTCATTGGAGGGTTAGGAGATGCAGTTAAAAGCTCATATGATGATTTGACGAGGTTATTCTGTTATTTTCTTTACATACCATATCAAATCACTTTATTTATGTAGCATCAACTCACAGCAAAAGTCACATCATGGCGCTTTACAAAGCAGTTAAAAACTTTACGAAATTACAAAAAAGCTTTACAAAAGACATAAACAAGACAATAACAAGTAATGATAAGAGAAAGTACAGATTGTCTTTAGGTGCAGTAAAACAGCCATAATCTGAGCTGTCCCCAACAAAATGTCAATAATTGTTTTGTTTCAGTTTTTTCTTCCATTTTGCGGCCTATACTGTTTCATATTGACTGTCATAATATATTATGTAAAACAATCCACTGACTGCTACAAACACTTCTTTTCGTTGCCAGTCAATGCAGCAGACAACAAACAGAGGGACAAGAACATGACTGCCATTAAGATCACTATTGATCCGTAAGTACAGAATCATGACCAAAAAGAGTCATCTGTATGTAATCTGTAGTGCCCATGCTAATGCTCTGAGGGTTTGGTAAATGCCAAAGTAGATAATGAATGATCTTTGGGTCACTGATGTAGGCAAAAGCACAGTGCAATGAGCTTGTGCAGAGCAGTCTTGAGAAATGCTTTTGTTTTATATGCAGTTCACCCCTACCAGCATCTATGTCTGACTGCACAAATAGCATCATGTGCTTCAGCTAACATGCTGCTCTCTGCAGTATAAATGATAACATTAACCCTGTGACAGGTCTCTACTGCTAATGTGGTTGTATAAAGATGGAAATGCTCATTTCCACAGCTCCCACAGTCCATTTATGCTTAATAAGCACATTAGAATGTAAATGATATAAAGAAACCCTATTCAATAAAATAAGCCAATCTTCTACATTGTCACTTGTTTCATATGAAAAAGAAAGAACCGTCAACCATTCCTTTTCATACCTGACTTGATCTAATTTGTCTGGTTGCCCAGGTTTTAAGTACTTCTCACTATACTGTCATTCGTTTCTTTTCCTTCTTCCTTCTCCAGTGAGTCCAATACAGTCTCCATTTGGAACAATGGTAAAGGAATACCTGTGGTGGAGCACAAGGATGAAAAGATGTATGTCCCAGCGCTCATTTTCGGTCACCTGCTCACCTCCAGCAACTATGATGATGAAGAGAGGAAGGTCACAGGTGAGTAACGCCTTGTTTGTCATTGTTTTGGTTCACATGTTTGCCAAAAATATTAACCCTCTCTGCCTTCCTTGTATTAAATAAATATAAATATATAATTGTATATTGCTTTTGTTAAAACAAACTAATTGCTCACATCCTTCAGATGGTCTGATTTTAAAAATTTGGCTAAATGGCTAAATCTCAAGACAACTTAATGTGCAGAGGTATTTCAGCTTAAAGCAGATGGAGGTTTCATACAAATTGTATACTTTTACCCCTTAAACTAGGACCACTGGAAGCACCTTGAAAATCAGCTTGGTGAAAGGTGGCTCAGAGCTAAATTGTTAAGTATATTCATGTTTGTTGTTTTCTAGGTGGAAGAAACGGATATGGTGCTAAACTCTGCAACATCTTCAGCACAAAGTTCACAGTGGAAACAGCTTGCAAGGAATACAGACACAGCTTTAAACAGGTGCCTTTCTGTACAGCTAAAGAATGCAAATGTATTTTACTGTACAATATTTTATACTGTAATTTAATACAATAGTAAATATAGCGCATGCGATTTCAGTCTAGCATGTTTTGTACTTCAACTTTAGTTTTTTTAGAGCTACATTTGTGTGTGATTGATAGGATGTCAGACCCCCTTTACTGATTTATCATCACACATTTATAACATACGATCAAACTCTGACAGACTATCATAACTCTTGGGATTAAATTTACTAGGTCAAAGAATTGGCGTTCAGGTGATGCAGTGTGTCTTTTCTTTCTCAGACGTGGCAGAACAACATGACCAAGACCTCTGAACCCAAGATCAAGTTTTTTGATGGGGACGATTTTACCTGTGTGACATTCCAGCCTGACCTTGAAAAGTTTAAGATGGAAAAACTGGACAAGGACATTGTAGCGCTTCTTACCCGTAGGGCATATGATGTAGCGGGTTCCTGCAGAGGTGTTAAAGTTACACTCAATGGAAAAAAATTACCTGTAAGTTTCAATATAATTGCACCACTTATACTATTTGTTTAAATCTTATTTTACTATAATTTCCCCAATCTGTATTGAGATGTTGAGATATTTTAATTTCTGCTTGTTTTATGTGTGTAGTTGTACAACTGTAGTTGTAGTATTAATTAATAGTAACATATTGTTCATATAGTGAGAGCCATATGAAATACTGTTGAGTCTTTCTGGTTTCTAACCTGGACCTGTCTTGTCATTACAGCTGAATGGGTTTCGTAGCTATGTGGATCTGTATGTGAAAGATAAACTGGATGAGACTGGTGTCCCCCTGAAAGTAGTGAATGAAACTGTGAATGATCGGTGGGAGGTCTGCCTTACCATGAGTGAAAAAGGATTCCAGCAAATCAGCTTTGTTAACAGCATTGCTACCACTAAGGTCAGTCAATCAAACTCAGCAGTGATATTCTATGTCATATAATTAGTATGTGGAAGATGAAAAAAGAGAAAAAGAGAGTTATTTATATATATATGTGTGTGTGTGTGTGTGTGTGTGTGTGTGTGTGTGTGTGTGTGTGTGTGTGTGTGTGTGTGTGTGTAGTGTGTGTATATGTATGTATATATATATGTATGTATATATATATGATAATATGAACTTGTGTATGTTTCAGGGTGGCAGGCATATTGACTATGTGGTGGACCAGATTGTAGCCAAACTTATTGAGGTAGTGAAGAAGAAGAACAAGGCAGGCGTGTCGGTGAAACCCTTCCAGGTGTCTTACATTATGTGTGAAGTGTAATGCCAAGTAATTGTGACAGTCGTGTTGAAAGGTGACTGACCTGCTTTTGTGTGCTACAGGTGAAGAACCACATCTGGGTGTTTGTGAATGCACTGATTGAGAATCCTACCTTTGATTCTCAAACAAAGGAAAACATGACTCTACAGACCAAGAACTTTGGGTCCAAGTGCCTTTTGTCAGAAAAGTTCATCAGGGCTGTAAGAAAACTCCTCATTTACCTATACCTCCTCACTCCATTTTAGAATTCTTCAGTCAAATTGTGTCAGCAGATAAACTAACTTGTGTGCTATTCACCTACAGGCAACCAATTGTGGAATCGTAGAGAGCATACTCAACTGGGTCAAATTCAAAGCTCAGACACAGCTCAATAAGAAGTGCTCATCAGTAAAGCATAGCAAGATCAAAGGCATCCCCAAGCTAGACGATGCCAACGATGCTGGTAAGTAACATTATGCAAATTCATTTAAATGTGTCCACTGCTAGTGGTATGACTCTGGTGGCTACTTCTTAAATGACAAATAGTATACTTTTTTACAAAAAGAAATTTTTAAATGTATTGAAAGCAATATTAGCAATAAACGGTTTTATTCAAGTTTAATGTTTGCGCATTAAAGCGTTTTTATAATTATTACTGGAATTTTTAAAATAAAAATAAAATAAAATAAAATCTGAGAATGGGCTTTCCATGTGTCAGTTTTAAAAAAAATTAATAAAATTGCTAAATAGTAATGTGTTGTTTAAGTTCACATAAACATTACCGTGTCTTTTATCTAGGGGGCAAACACTCCTCTGACTGCACGCTGATCCTCACTGAAGGAGACTCAGCCAAGTCTCTGGCTGTGTCTGGGCTTGGCGTCATTGGACGGGATCGATACGGAGTGTTCCCACTAAGAGGAAAGATCCTAAATGTGCGAGAGGCAACACACAAGCAGGTACGACAATTGGGAATTGGGAATTTCTCACATAGTCTGTTACAGTGGTACAGTAGAACCTAGTAGAAACAGAAATGTAACTGATACTTCTGAAATTTGAATTCTCACAGCCAAATCAGGGCCACTTTCCTTCATTAGGGAAGATGTAGCGTGCAATATTATTAAACAAACATGGTTAAACAGGTTAGACCAGCCATACTTCAAAAGACTTGTACAGAAGTCTATGAAAAGTTTCAGCTTTTACATTTTTAATGTGTGCATGCATGCATGCATGTATTGTCTCTGGTAATGTCATAAAATATGTCTGCTCTCTGAGATTCAACACGAGTGATCCAGATCAGACCAAACATTCCTATGACCCTTAGTAGTCTTTGCTTACTCCCTAGAATAAACGACTATCACCTGCATAAATGTTTATTTAGGTAAGTAAGTCCATGTTTATAAGATGAGCCTTTTCTTCAAAAGATCATGGAAAATGCTGAGATAAACAACATCATCAAAATCGTTGGCCTGCAATACAAGAAGAGCTACGACGATCCAGAGTCACTGAGGTCTTTGCGCTATGGCAAGATCATGATCATGACTGATCAGGTAACCTGCCTTATAACTACACTTTTTAAAAATTTTCATAATAGCCATTATTATTAGGTAACAGCTTGTTATTGAGTTTTATAATTAATAATAATGTTCTTTTGTTATAGGATCAAGATGGTTCTCATATCAAAGGTCTCCTCATTAACTTCTTCCATCACAACTGGCCTTCTCTGCTGAAACACACATTCCTGGAGGAGTTCATCACACCCATTGTCAAAGTAATGGAAACATAATGAACTTTAAAATTTATGTCACACCATGTCAAACATCAGATAGGCTGAAGCACTACTCTGCAAATAAAACAGACTGGTAGCATGGGCTGTCCACACTTGTCAACTATGCAGTTAAAAACAACCTACCCCTTTGCTGTTTTTGAAATTGGCATGTTTTACAGCTATTTTTTCAGGTAAAAAACAAAACGTAACACTAACAAATGAACTTTAATGGCATTCACTATGTGAATGTGTTTTCTGCAGGCAACCAAGAACAAACAGGAGCTGGCCTTCTACAGCATTCCAGAGTTTGATGAGTGGAAAAAACAAACAGAGAACCATAAAACCTGGCACATAAAGTACTACAAAGGTCTGTCACTTAGCTGTTTAATATAGTATTACATTTATATACTGTTAGAAACAGAGTTTAAATGGTAACATTTTGCTCCAGGTTTGGGTACGAGTACAAGCAAAGAGGCAAAAGAATACTTTGCTGACATGGAGAGGCATCGCATCACATTCAGATACAGTGGAGCAGAGGATGATGCTGCCATCACACTGGTGAGTAAATGGCACTGACCAGAGGGGTGAAAATCTGTTCTCTGCTCTGAGAAGAGCAGAGAACAGATTCTGCCCCTGCTCCTCTAAAGCTTGTTGACAGTTTGTATGATTATGATTGATTGTGTATGATGCTCACATTTTCACTATGGTATTATTATTATATTATGAAAATACAAATATTATGCCAAAAGCTGATATAACATCTCTATTTAGTTACAAGAATTCTTTGTGTAAAGCATTCAGTAAAATGCTATAAACCCCATCTAGAAACTGTCTGACCCTCAGTGTTTTGCTTTTGTATCAGGCATTCAGTAAGAAGAAGACAGAAGACAGGAAAGAGTGGCTGACAAATTTCATGGAGGACAGACGTCAGCGGAGGATGCATGGGCTGCCAGAGGTTTGTATCTTTAAGTCGTCTTACCATATATTTTTGTTATTATTGTGCTAAATTTACACAGTTGAATCATTATGTCACTGATAAACATATGCGAATACATTTGTATTGTTTATTGAAATGTTTTTCAGCAATACCTGTATGGAACTCAGGCCAGACACCTCTCCTATAACGATTTCATCAACAAAGAACTAATTCTGTTCTCCAACTCTGACAATGAGAGATCCATCCCATCACTGGTTGACGGTTTGTATGAACTATTTCTGTCTGTCTCTGTGTATCACTTCAAGGTTCTCTCTGTAGCATCTGTAACAACTAAGAGGAAAAGGGAAACGGGCAATGTGTACAAACTGTGTTCCTTCAGTCCTCCTGAGACCGTCCTCCTCTGGTGGTCGTCGTTTTGTGTGTATGATTTCCAGGTTTGAAGCCAGGTCAGAGGAAGGTGCTGTTTACCTGCGTAAAGAGAAATGACAAGCGGGAAGTGAAGGTAGCACAGCTGGCTGGTTCGGTGGCAGAGATGTCAGCATACCACCATGGAGAGGTACGGTCTTCCAGACATGTTGACACTAAATCATACAGTGATAGACACTATACCAGCGGGAGAATAAGCTTGGGATTCTGTTTAAATTACTTTCCATGTAAAATACACAGGGATTACATTGTTTGTAACATTGTTACATTTGTTACATTGTTTTTAGAAATGTGTACTACCAAAAGTCAAAAAGATGACAGAAAGAACACAGTAATATATTACAAAGTGTGATCACTTACTGCTACTGATCACTCACCATTTCTTTCATTTGCCATTATAGCAAGCTCTCATGATGACCATCGTGAACTTGGCCCAGAACTTTGTTGGCAGCAACAATGTGAACATCCTACAGCCTCTGGGTCAGTTTGGTACTCGGATAAATGGAGGAAAAGATGCTGCCAGCCCTCGTTACATCTTTACCATGCTCAGGTGAAGCAATGAGTAATGTAACAACTGAGTTTTTTTAATTTCTGCCCAATAATGGTTTCAGTATTAAAGATCATCTTCTAGTAATAAGTGTTTTTTATCTGTTGCGTTGTCTTCATCAGTCCTCTTGCTAAGCTGCTGTTCCCAGCGATAGACTCCAACATTCTCAAGTTCCTTTATGATGACAACCAGAAGGTGGAACCTGAGTGGTACATTCCCATCATCCCAATGGTACTTGTAAATGGTGCTGAGGGCATTGGGACAGGCTGGGCATGTAAAATTCCCAACTATGATGCAAGAGAGATCGTTAACAACATCAGCCGCATGCTCAACCACCAAGATCCTCTACCGATGGTAAACAGTTTGATCAAAATGCCTTTATTCTATAATTGTCTTTGTTGCACTGGAGCAAGCTTAATTTCAGGGTTCTGGTGTCAATGGATTGGCAATGCAATGAAAGGTTAAATACAATTGATTTAGGCCATGTTGGTTATATCTATATTTGACTGGCTGACTTTACTGTTACAGTTGTTAACTGTTGAATTCAGTGACTTACCACAGTAGTTCAGCTGTAAGAAGATTAATATTTAACATCATCTGGATATTGATATACTACTATACTATATAAGATGTAGGAAGCAAAGTAGTCCTGTGATGAGTGTAGGGCTCCAGCTATTGATTATTTTAAAGATACATATAACAGATGGTTTTTTGGGAGCTATAAAAAGGAAGGGGTTTAGGTACCCTACTCAAACAGACAGACAGTCATGTCAATACATGCCACAAGTAGGTGGATTAAAACAAAAAGCCAACACTGCTGGACTCAACATGAATTATTTGGTCATTTATAAATCGCTTTCATTACTAACTGCAGAAAGTGTCTGGCTGTTTTCTAGAGTTTCACTCTCTCAACCCATGCACCACACAGATGTGCATGGATTAAAAAACATAGCTTGTATTGACATTTGTTCATTTCTCAATCCCAATCAGCTTCCCAACTACAAAAACTTCAAAGGGGTGATCCACGAAGTCGGCCAGAATCAGTACCTTGTCAGTGGAGAAGTTTCTGTCATAGACAAAAATACCATTGAGATTACAGAGCTTCCAGTCCGGACTTGGACACAGGTTAGTGTTTTGTGTTTTTTCTCCAACTAATCAACTTATGTTTAATGTGACTTCTTGTCCTATGATTTTTTTTAATTTTTTATTTTGTGTGCAGGCTTATAAGGAGTCAGTGTTAGAGCCCATGCTGCAGGGCAGTGACAAAACACCGGCTCTCATCACTGACTATAAGGAATACCACACAGACGCCACAGTCAAGTTTGTGGTTCGCATGTCTGAGGAAAAACTGGCCCAGGCTGAGGCAGCTGGCCTCCACAAGGTTTTCAAGCTGCAGTCTAGCCTCACCTGCAACTCCATGGTAAACTCTGATTTTAGTTTCACATAAAGTGGAACGTCAATCATTCAGGTTTATTTTTTCCCCAGTTAAAATTCTTATTGAACCGTTTTTTACTACTTTCTTCTCAGGTGCTATTTGATCACATGGGTTGTCTCAAGAGATATGACTCAGTTCAAGACATCCTCAAGGAGTTCTTTGAGCTCCGCCTGCACTACTATAAACTTAGAAAGGACTGGTTATTGGGCAGCCTGGGAGCCGAGGCTGCCAAACTCTCCAACCAGGCCCGCTTTGTACTAGAGAAGATTGAAGGAAAAATCTCAATAGGTGAGAATGCTAAAAATAAGTAGTAGAAGTAGTAGTAATAATAATAATAATAACAATAATAATAATAATAATAATAATAATAATAATAATAATAATAATAATAATAATAATAATAATAATAATAATAATAATAATAATAATAATAATAATGTTCATCTTAATATGTTTTCCGTTCTGACAATTTCTTTAATATTAACAGAGAATAAATCCAAGCGTGAGCTGATTCGTATGCTGGTCCAGAAAGGTTATGAATCTGATCCAGTGGCTGCCTGGTCCAAAGCTCAGGAAAAGGTGTGCAACACACACACATTGAATTATGACAGAAGGTGGAGGAGGCAGCATGACCTACCAGTAGTTTTTGTTGTATGATCTTTCATGTTTCTCTCTGTCGTCAGGCTCAGGAGGAGGAGTACCGTGACGGAAACGAGAGTGACAGCTCAGTGGACTCTGGTTCCTCATCAGGGCCAAACTTCAATTATATCCTCAACATGCCTCTGTGGTGCCTGACTAAAGAAAAAGTGGATGAGCTGCTTAAACAGAGGGACCATAAGGTATTGCTACCATAGTTTAGTGTTTATTTTTCAATAGTGTAAATATTTGTTATTTGGATAGGAATTAGTCCTCATCTCCTAACAGTTCAAAAATTTTAGTAACTGTGATCCAGTTCATTGCTATTTTGTGAAACATTTTATTCATGTGTTATGTTTAACCGAATAGTTTTTTGCTGTTGTACAGAGAGGAGAATTGAATGACCTACAGAAAAAATCCTCAGAAGATCTGTGGAAGGAGGACTTGTCTGTTTTTATTGAAGAACTGGATGTAAGTTTTATGTTTTTGTCACTTGTCACTTTTGCACACACCGGGAACCATTATTTCACCGGCAATCAGTTACTATGGCTTTATTAAAGTCATATTTTAGTGTCATTTTTAAACAATCCAAAATAGAAAAACAATGGTGTGTTTACTCACAGAAAGTGGAGGCTCTGGAAAGAGAGGAGCTGAGTTCAGGGAAGGCCATTAAACTGGTGAAGGGTAAAGTGGGCAAGCCTAAAGTGAAGAAGATGAACCTGGAAGAGACGATGCCCTCACCGTTTGGCCGCAGGGTGGAGCCCCCAACTCAGCCAATCAAATCTGATGCTGCCAAGAAACTGTTTAAGAAGAAGAAGGTTACTGCTGATTTCATTCGTAAAGGTTTGAAAAAGATCAAGATTTAGTTAGATTTGTTACAATATGTAACATGTTTCACTTAGGTTGACGCGGATCTGCTGGTGAAGTTAGAGTTTGATGATGACGGTGCAGGTGGAGAGGGGGTAACAGGAGAAGTCCCTGCAGCCAAACCAAAGGCTCCACGTGTTAAGAAAGAAAAGAAAGAACCTGGTAACTAGTATTTTCCTCTTTTTTTTATTTTTTACTTTTCTTTTGACGATTGCTGTTACTTGTATCATTATAGAAGAGACAACTTCTGGCTCCTGTTCTTTACGTCTGGTTTCAGAGTGGTTTCTACTGAATCCAGCCCTGATCCAGTATTAAACTACAAAGAGTTCCTCCGTCTGGTAATCTTGTTTATTGCCTGGCAGGTGCTCCTAGGGTGAAAAAAACTCCAGGACCCAAAGGTACCCCTGTTAAAAAGGTGAAGAAGAGAAATCCCTGGTCTGACGATGAGTCCAAGTCAGACAGTGACATGGAGAACAGTAAGCCTGTCATCCCCAGAGAGACCAAGTCACAGAGGGCATCAGGTACAGAAGGCCACAAATTATTTTCAACAAATCTTTTATTTTTCTACGTTATTCTGCTGTTACCGTTGGCAGCTGTTTTTCGTAGGACAGTTCAAGGTTTACCGGGAGCTTTATATGATACTACTATAGTAGTACTATGATACTTTATACTTACAATTGAGTCAGGATTAAGTTCATTCAGTTACTTTGTGCAGGTGTCTTGTCAGTATTGATGCCTTGTCTTATAGGCATTTTACTGTTGGAAGGTAAACAAGAATGTTGTATTAATATCTCAGTATTTGTCAGTGCTTTGCCCCAACTTTGTCTGTCGTTTACTTCCTGGTGGATATTAGGGCTAAACCTAGATCTTCACCTAAAATCTTTGCCCTGCTCATTGCATTTTTTACCGTTTTATTTACAAATAGTCTTGCACTTGTGTAGTGCTTTTGTACTTGAAGTGCTTTAATGCTGCATCACGTTCACAAGCATTTAGACACATTGACACACTAGGGGCAACTTGGGGTTCAGTGTCTTGCCCAAGTACATGACCCGGGTAGACCGAAAATCAAACCACTTATGCTATGATTAGTGGGTGACATATCTTGAGCCGCTGCTGCCAAATAACCAACATCCCGTGATAATTGCTGTCACACGGGACAGTGAACAATGAGAAATAGGGAGGTTCTCTACTACAATATAACTAATGTTAAGTCAAAGCTTCAGGATGTCAGCAGAAAGCCTCCAGACCACAGTATGGTAATGTTAGCTAGATAGCTAGCTATCAATACCCCAGGCAAATTCTTGTTATTCTTGTTATTTTCATTTAACCAGTAAGTTTCATTTTATTGACCGGAAATAACACAAGCTTTTTTCAAACGATAATATAATGATTAAGAGGCATTGTTGTGGGAAAAAAAATACTCATCTTTTATTTAGGAGACACTGCAACCTGAAAGGTGAATGAGTAAAAATACCAGTGGATACTTGACTGAAAAACAAAACACTCCTGTAAAAACAAAGTAGGAAATATAACTAGGAGGACAGAAATTACACACTCAATTAAAAATAGAAAATAACAATGTACTATGACATGGAGCGGGAAGCTGTGGAGCGAAACCTGGGGCTAAAGGAACCATAGAGGGAGTGGTGAGATAGGGAGCAACGAAAGGAACTAAGAGCTAGGAAACTATGGATGGAACAGTAACATAAGCTAGGGACCTGTGGAGGAAGGGAAGGAGCTAGGGACTATGGCATGGATGAGGCAGCTATCCCTGGCTGAATACACACTGGACGTCCTATATAGTCTATATATATGTATGGCTAACATGGGTGGAAGCAAAGGGAGAGAAAGCACAAACTGAATTGGCTGAATACACACTTTACATCTTACATAGATGCTAATGCATGCCTAACATACATACTAAATACTGATTAAACTCAGGTGTAGGAGAAATGCACAACACATACCCAGAACACACCAAAAACCTAATCCACAATATTTGACAAACAGTCGCAACCATACTAGTCAGCACTGCAACCCAAAAAAACACAGAGCAGGTTATGGCAAGCAGATAACACTGCATGGAAGTCCTCTCAGCAAGTAGCATGAGAAAACAGTTAATTCGTGTCAAGCAATGACAACAGGCAGCAACCTTGGACCAGTCCAGAATGCACAACAACTGTCTGTGTGTAGTTACGGTAGAGTTACGGTCTGGGTGAGTATTTAAAGGAGAGCAGAGGGCAGGCACAGGTGTGTCAGTGTCACTTGATTATTGAAGGAGTCTGCTGAGGGGTAAAGAGGAAGAGGGCGCGTTCCAGACCTGGAAGCATGGTGGAGTGAGAGAGGGAGAGCATAAAGAGTGACTGAGCAGCCCAGGGTCCTAACACAAAGTAACTTTAAGTCAGAATTTGCCGGGGTTATAAATAATTTCGGGCCTAACTGTATATATAAGTAGTAATAGAAGTAATATGACTATTTTTAGCTATATTATATATTGAATATGTAAAACCTCTGCAGACACTTAGGCCCATTTTTACATCTTTTCAGAAGCCACAAAGCCCCAACAGGACAGTAAACCTTGATCTTAAGATGTCTGAAATCTCAAATTATAATTCTAAAATTCTGTCTACATTAATAGTAGTACAGTGGTTTGACATAGATAACCAATTAGGTTTTTAAGAGAGTTAGTCTTATTTTCAGTTATATATTTATTGCTGCTCTTTAGTAAGGTTAGTAAGGTAAAGTATGTCTTAATTCTCACTCAATTAATCAATGGAAAATCAAATAGAACTTTTGAATTAGAATTTCTAAAATAATAGATTTCAGCTCATGGTCCTGGTCCCATTTATGTATGGCTGGGCTAATAACGTTTGTGGGAAATGTGCCTCCCAGAAGGAGGTTGGAAGTCCCAACACAAACAGTGACCAGAGAGTTTCCCGTAAATCCATGTCTGCCCACCTCTAAAAAGGTGTTTTTCAAATAAATTTAGCTTTTTGCTGGGTCCGTGAGAATAAAAAACTGTCTTTGATATAAGCCACTGTCTATTAGGTAGCTGGTTACAGCGACTGGTGACATTTTATTTTATTCTGCAGGGTGCTCCTTTACCTCAAACCAGCAAGGGCTCAAAATAAATCATGAACTGGGTCTAGTCTGATTCAAGCTTCAAGCGTGTCTGAAAGCTCCGTGTGATGCAACCCAGCTGAAACAGGAATAACGATTGCACAAGGTGTCGGGATCCACAGTAGTATTAATATTATCTGACACGCACGCAACGCTCTTGTCTTTCAGCGTCAAAGCCAAAATACACGTTCGACTTCTCAGAGGAGGAAGAGGAGGAGGGAGATGAGAAAGAGAACGGAGACAACGATGTGGCTTCTTCTCCTGTGACATCGTTCAAAGATAACTTTGGCTTATCTGATACCAAGGATCACTACAGTGACAATAATGATGACAATGATTATGATGAAAACGAAGACACGTACTCTCCCTTTAAACAAAAGACCATGTACGTATACGACCCACTTCACAGATGGGTTTTAAAGGGATTTTAAACTGCAGATTGTATTGTTGTCGTCTTTTTCCCTCATATATTCTTTCACATTATTAAGAAGAAAGCCTTTATTGATCATTTTTAATACAATGTAACAAGAAAATATGTCCACTGGATCTTCCCATCCCCTGGAAAGGGTCTTATCAAAGATACACTTGGTGTTTAGGTGGGGGATTGAACTGAGACTCACTGTCCCCCAACCCCACACTCTAACACTGAGCCACCAAGCCACCATTAATTAATGCATCTGATTTGTTACTTTCTTTAAAGGCCGGCACCTCTAACTAAAAAGAAAGAGACAACCAGCATTTTCTCATCCAAGTCAGCCTTTTCTGAAAGAAGCAATGAGAGTGGTGAGTACCAGCTCCTCTGCTGTTGCCGCGCCTGAATAGATTTATACAAAATGACTCAATTTGATAATTTAAAAATAAGATGTAATAGAGAAACATGAGTTAATATGCTTAACATTTTTGTCATCTGGATGAAATGCATTAAAAATATAGTCCTTGCAAGTTCTTGTTTTACTACAAAAAATACATTTCAACAGGTAAACAAACTGGGAATTTTATATAGAACATAATTGTGTTATATAAGAGAGTAAAGTATAATAAACATCTTATAGTTTTTTAATACATATTTTAAAATTTGTTTGAGAGTTCAGTTGCCAGACTTTGGTAAAATGCACCAAACTTTGATGCTGTTTGTCATAAGCTACAGCATGTGAAAAATTACACTCATATGCAACACACCATAGGTGGCTTCTTCTTGTGAGAAGCTCCTTGACTTGCAGCAGCTCTGTAGCTGGCGTTTATATGCAAGGAAAGATTGATTTTAAAGGATGTTCCACTCTGTTACACCAGTGTTTGTGTGGGTTGTAAAACCTAATTGGCTTGTCTTTGCAGATGGGTCCAAGTCTGACAGCGATGATGACAACGGCCCCATATTTTCCACTTACTCCAGCAGCTCTGCCTTTGAAAAACTCTCCCCCTCAAAGAAAGGTAACGTGTCTGTATGTGCAACAGAGGGTGCTGCAGTGCTTTGTCATCCTACACTTATTAATATACTGAATGTTTATGTATTAACTCACCATGTTGGTCCATTATCTGAGATTACAACTTTCATTATTTTTTGCTTGGCATCTAAAGCAGCTAAGAAGTCTTCTGATGCAGCTATTAAACCTAAGAAGCCACCAGCACCAAAAGCAAAGAAACCAGATAAGTCCATCTGGGACTCAGATTCTGACACCGGATCTAAGAAGCCAGCACCAGCTCTTAAAGGTACACCAGCAACTCTAGGTGATTAGACTAAAGGTAGACGAGGTGTTGCTCAATTTTTGTTGTGCTCATTTATGCGTAGGCAAAGGACGAGGGAGGAAGAGGAAGGACTCTGGCTCTGAGGATGAATACAACCCTATGAAGAAAATAGCAAAGCCTGGTGGCAAAGTGAGTATCATTCAGTGGAAATAGTTTACCCGTACAACAGGAAGAGAAAGCATGTTCCTACCAAGAATAATTATTTTCTATGCTAGTGCTAAAGAAGAACTCTCTGACAGCTTCCTATGCTTAACATTGTATCATATTCGCACAAACTTTCTGGCAGAATGGTTACATAAAAAGAAGCTGAAGGAAAAAATTGAACGTGACTTGGCTGCATCATTATTGTAAAACGCTACTATAACCATCCTGTGCAGAAGCCTCAGAAGCCTGAATCGGAAGATGACGAGGACGACAACGACAACAGCAACAGCGGAATGAACGCTTCATCCCGGGACCGACCTGGACGGGCAAAGAAAGAAGTGAAGTATTTCCACGAGTCAGACAACGAGGAGGATGATGACGACGACATGTTTGATTAAAGCAACCTTCACCCTCGCGTTCACCCTCTGCTTATATGGAAGTCTTCTCCTTCTGTTTTCCCACAGACTTTTGTACATTGTATTATTTTATTTTCATTAATGGTGATGTTTAATTATTTTTAATGTGTAGGTGTTTTACACTTTTTCATAAACATATACAGGTTTCTTTTTTATGCTCATTGAAATGTTATGTATTTGTCCAGACCAGCTTTTAGGAGTTTAGAATGCTGTTCTTCAGCACATTAATTGTTAAAATACTATGTAACTTTTTGAACATGAAAGTAAACGATAAAACGTCCATGGTTTTACTGGCCTAATTCATAGTGTTCACAGTGAAGTTATGTAATTAAAACTCTCCTGAAACCTAGTCAGTCGGTCCATGTTGAGTCAATGCCATCAGGTGTCATCAGTGGAGGTTCTTGGCGTCTCTCTAACTATTCTCTACTGTATCTAGCCTAAAGTCTGACCTGGCTCACTAAACAATTTTTTAATTACTTTCCTGAACGCAGTAAGTCCTGTTCTGCGTTCACTACTGCAGGGCTTTTTCCCACAAAGCAGGATTACTACTCGTACTGAATTTTGCTTCTAACCTAGGTGTTTTGATATCCCCAAAATTGAAAAAGATTTATCATGAGTTGAGTTGCCCAGACAGCTAATGTCTCAGGCAAAGGCCTGAGTTACTACTTTTATACCAGAATTCTAAAAACACAAGTCTATGAAGTCCCTAGATGTGCCTTTAGTATATTTTATATTTATCTCTTTAACCTTTCCACTTTAACAGTTTTCCTAACACAAATCTAAATGCATCTACAACACAGAAGAACAAAAAAGGAAGCACTCAGTCTCTGAGGATGAGTAGAAGCAACCCAATCAGGCAGAACCGGGAAGCAGAGTAAGTGTGGAACAGATTGACATGCAGAAAAGAGTATTACTCTAATACCCGGTGTCTTGTACTAGTTGGATACTTATGAGTCCACTGATGTTAATACAGTATGTGAATGCAATATATTTAGGACCTGTAAAATATAGAACTTATTAGAGACTGATGATTGTCTACTCATGTGACTAATGCTTTCCAGGAAGAAACAACCAGAAAGATGGAACAGGTTTTGTCTGAGGAGTCTCAGAAAAAACCTGAGAGTCTAGCTCTGGGGTTGTACAGGCCCAGGCTTTTAGGCAGGTTGAAAACACTGCTGATGATAAACAAGCAGAGAATAAAGTGAACGTGTATAAAGTGGTTACAGAGCAGAATCAAAAGAACAGCTCCCCAGGGTTGGGAAGCACATCGATGTGGGGCAGTGATCTCCATCTATCCTAGTGCTTGAAGACAGACACAATAAGTGAGTTTGAATTTCATAAATTATGGATTGGACTGATGTTTTCAATGCAAAATCACCTCGGTTACATCATGATATAACTGTTCTCAGCAGCTGTGGCAGCACTGCTTTCTAGTGCATTTGGAGGTTGTAAGCAGATAGAAGGTGCAAGCTTTCTTCCTAAACACCTGCTGCAGCCTTTTGTGTGGAAGAGGTAGGTTTGACCTTTGATATGTCCCCCTTATCTAAATTAGTACTACAGGAAGCAATTAGTCAATACAAAGCATTGCCCTGCTTTGAATTTACTTTATTTATATGGAAAAGATGTTTCCAAGCCACGAGCTGTCATAGTTTAGGCCTTGGGCAGGTTGTGAGGTTTACAGGTAGGAATAGAAGGGAAGTTTCTTCTTTTGAGTCGCTTTAGAACATGTGGTAATTGCTTGCATTTTGGAAGCCTGATCTGTCAATATCAAGGCAAAGGAAAGAAACAAGAAAGGCAGCAGTGTCACCGTTGTACTAGGCTGACAAAGTAAGTGAATGATGACTTGAGTGTTTTGAAAAAAAAAAACCTTCCCTTTGTTTCCGTTTTGTTTTGTTTACTGGCTTTCTATGTTGCAAATAGAATCAGCAAGTTTTCCTATAATTACCTGCGTGGTTGTAAACTTAACACAAGGTAAGGTTACTCAGTCTGTACCTGACTCAGTACCACTTCACTGGTATAAATGCAGTTAGCACTTTTTAGGTTTATCCACACATTTGCAGCAGGATGCAGACTCACACCACACAACTGCCACTCATAGGTGATGGTCGGTGGCAGCTACATTAATTCAGGCTGTGGTTGTTGTTATGTATGTCTATACTGTACACTGCCTCAGGATCCGAAAGAGCAAATAACATGAAGAGAGAAAAAAGAGGGATGGATCACAGTACTATACTAAGCAACAGCCATTTTAACCTAGAGCGACTTTCTGATTAGAGGCTGAGTGCAAACACCTTTTACAAAATGATGTGTGAAATTTAAATTAATAAATTCTCCACACAAACTCATTTTATTTATCTCATGAAGACTTTTCCCAGATTAAGATGTTGCATTAGGGATGCACAGAGACATATATATAAAATAAATAAATTTTATTACTTTGCCAGGACAGTTCATGGTAAAGTTAACAGTATATGAGCATACAAAGCATATGTTAATGTACAAACAGGGACAATATTTAAAATGGAGCAGAAACAGGTTAGAGTGCTCAGGGCATGAGGTCACCCTGTCAGCTGAGCCTTACACCTTCAGTTACCATGTCCAGTAGGGCGTGACTATCATGTTTTATATTAATAGGACTGTACAACACTGCGTATGATGTGGTGGTGAGGGTCTCTGACATCGATGGAGAACTAGTGACTGTGGAGCTTACAGGTGGACAACAGAGCAGAGAGGAAAAGTCATGACCTCTGGCTCGTTGATGGTGGTTCATCTAGGCTTACGCTAATATGTGGCTTTAGAACGACACTGCTATGTTTTATTTGAATCTGGTGTTAATGTAATGTTGGTCAGACTTTAATGCCTAATACAGCTCAGAGAAAAACATCTACATTAAACTACAGCTTAAATCAAATCTTATGAACTGAATCAGCCATTATGCAATTTAAGCTAACCCTGGAAACATTATGTTACAAAATAAAAGCTGCTTGAAATAAATAAAACGTTTCTGGGATAATCTCTGGTATTTGAATAAAATTAAGAAAAAGAAGAAATAATATTTCAAACTAATAAGTGCATATTGAAAGCAGAATAAAAACCTCAGAATAATGGGCAGAAAATGTAAATGTGTTTAATTGTTTCATTTCCCTAAAATGTGTTTTCCCACTTTATCTTACAACATAAATATGTTATATCTACCTTAGGCTGTGCAGCTGTATTGGAGTTTGTTTCTGCCTGTCTGGAAAGGTATCAAGCCTTTAAAAAAATCTATTTAATTTATGTTGCTGAACAAAATGTCTAAGTGGAGGATGGTTGTCTACTGTTGACCTTTTTTTTCTTGGATTTATAATTGGCACATAATATTAACTACAGCTATTATATCTAAACATCCCTATCTGGTTTCAAAGCCCCATATGGCTCAATTCCTAGTCAACCTAATAACCAAACAGCTGTCCATTGATTGGATTTGATTGATTGATGACAGCTGATTGGCTGCAGACGGGACGTGGGCATCTCTGTTGCTCGACATGAAACAGAACATGTTATCTAGTGGGGAGGTGGCTTGGTTGTTGAATTTTCTCTTCAGTTCCGGCCCAAATCAGCCAACAAAGATTCAGTTCATTCAATTTTTTTCACTCTTGCGAACTCATATTCTCAAGTATAAATAACAGATTGCAATGTTTTGCACTTTTTCTTCCCCCAAGCTGCCAAATAATTGACACCATGTATACAATTCTGCAGTGAGATAGATAGTAGAGGAGTACAGTTACAGCGGTACAACATTCAACAGAAACAAACAAAGAGTAATTCAGCATCGTAAAGCTGTTTCCTAAAGGAACAGAGAATAGTCCCTGCCACGTCCAGGCACCTGAGGGCCACTGAGACGCTTTGGGGCGGATGTGGACATTCTTCGGCTGTGAAGAGTTTACATCTTCAAAAATAAGAGAAACAAAAACAGGAATGATGCCTCCCTTCATCTCTCACCAGGAGAGCATGACACAGAGGGAACCAAGGGAAAACAGAGTATTCCCTAACACTGCATATCATTCTTGTGACAGACTCCAGTACGTTATTCACATTCAAACACGTAAAACAGAAAATAATAATAATATAATAAAATAAAACTGATAGTGCTCTGGTTTCCCTTATGATATGTATTTTTGAGGAATGGAAACTGCTGGGTTTGAGACCTAGACCCCTTCACTGCCCTAAAGGGAATTTAAAGCTTAGCAAACCTACCATTTATGTAGGACAAAATGAATAGGAATATATTTGTGCCAAAAAAGTATTGAATATTCAGATTATGATTAGTTTAGAAGCAAAAAGATGTCAAAGTACTTGCATTCATCAAATGTTTCATCGTTTATGTTTTAAATCACTCCCTAATGTAGATGATGCACTGTTGCTGTGCATACATTTTGCCTGCTACAGTATAACTTGTTGGCGATCACATGCATTATTATTATGCACAAGACCAATGAACGGTCTCAGGCCACAAAGTTATGTTCATGAAAATGTTGATAAACCTAATACCATGGCAACCGGTTAAACATATTAGACTTGCAGCTGAGTATTGTGTCATATTGTATTATTGCATTACCCTACTGAATATAAGTGTATGAAATGGTTTGAACTGCATGAGCTAAGCTTTGTTGCATATACGCAGAGCACATTTGCAATCAGTGTGCTGCCAGAACATTGTATATCTACTAAGCTTTGTGCTCTGTATTTTGTACTGTGTATTAACTGTTTGTACGTACTGTAGTTTCGGCTGTGGATGTTACATAATATACTGTAAGAGGATATAATAGAGTTTATGTCCTGTTGTTCAATGGTCTCAGCAGGAAAAGCAGCTTTATAATATCATGTTTTAATTTCAGCAGGACTCATCATGTCCACTTCCCTTCCAACAAGATTAAGAGCTCAGTCAGATCTACTGTCAAAAATGAAACTTTGCTAAGCTGCACTTCACAGGGCAGTGAGGGGTCATCTGGAATCTCCCATTGCATCATTAAATGTGGTCTATCTCAAGTCTGAAGAGCAAGGCGGACATGTGGAGCAAATTCACGGGTCCCCACTTCACTGTGTGCTTTCAACGTTAGTGTACAATCTTCCTGACCCACATGGTTCAATCATTGATGTGTGTTAAGGATTGCATTGCCCCCGTGTGACTGGTTTAAACAAGACACTTCTGAAAAGGTAGAGGAAAGCAGGTTGAGGAGATCTGCTCATAAGGCCATAACAGAGATACACACCAATTAGGCTGACATTCAGGCTAATGTTGTCTAAGCTTATATAGGCTGTGATCACAGTGGAGGCTGAAGCACAGCAGGTAAGAAATCATTTCTGGGCACAAGGCACCAAAAAAGACTGAAGGAAAACTCTTACTCTGCAGTTTTTCATCATGATTCCTGGTTAGGATTAGTAATTATAACATCCTCTAACCAGCATAGTAACTGCATAGGCTCAGTGGATTAAGGAATATCTGCAGTCAGACCGATGAGTGATTGGATGAGAAGAGCCCTCATTTTAACTGGAGCTCTTCAAACCCAACTGTGAAGTGGATTGTGTGTCAGCTGCAGACTTCTAGAGCCCATAGAATGCACAGCTAGTGTTCTGTCACACGCTCCATCTGACTATAACATGCAGATTAGTCCATCCATACTCAACTGAAACGACTTGATGAGCTTCTTCTACTTGTGTTACTGATTTGTTCAAGCAGCTGCCATTGTCCCTTTGCTCTTGGCCTCCTGAGAGATAGATAAACTCCTCTTGAAGCCGAGCACAAGAGCCGATTGTTGTCTGCTTCCTGGCACCAGAGCAGCCCGCTTGTGAGAAATACAGAACAGGGCTAGATTCATCCCACTTATACTGCTGTTGTGTCAATTGCCAGAGAAATTAGTTTCCCTGGCAATGAGTAATTTGTTTGGTCCTTTTCAACTGGACAAGCAAACTTTGCTGGTGAGTAACCCCTTTCCCAGAGGAACGGACGATGAAGCTGGGAGAAAAGTGACAAACGGTCCAGCAAGTCCAAGGTGATCACAGACTATCTCTGCGTTACCGAGCTCATTTGCCCGTTATGTTCTGACTATGAGGTAAACTGATTCACACAGGGCACATAACGCTTCACTGTCAGTCTGATGAGTGTGTATCAAAGGCTTCTGCTGTTGTGTCCCCCCCCCCCTTGAGGAACCGGTTGAACAGACTCAGCTGTCGATATGGAGAGTAACTTTGCATTCTGGCGGTGTGGATGTGCGCGCATTCATGTAGAGATATGAACCAATAAATGTTTGAAAAGACAACATTTGTTTTAAATATATGAACAAATACAAAGTATTAGACTCTCATAATGTTTGTATGCAATAACATTCTGTTTAAGCATTTGAAGGACTTACAATTAGTCCAAATTTAAACCTTCGTGTATCGCCTCAAAGAACGTTTTTAAGACAATGGAAAAAAGCACCACAAAATTCATCATAGAAACAGCGATCTAACTATACAATGGTATGTACAATGTACATGTCAAAAAAATGGGTGATGGGAGGAGATGAAGACAGCAAAAGAGAGGGAGAGAGAGAAACAAAACCACTTCCCCACATGCATATAAGAAGTTACACAGGAGACCTGAGCTGGCCTGTGAGGCCTTGCCTCCCTGACCCCGTCCCATTCACAATCATACACAGAGCAATCATCCTTTGAGGCCTCCGTGTGGACGGTTTCTTTTTAAGAAGGGGATTTTAGGGGGAATGTGAGACAAAGAGAGACATGTTGCCAGGCGTCACTGTGGTGGCGGTATAGGGGCTTAGCGCCTCGTCCGGCTGCTCGTTTTTTGTGCAAAGTGTCATGTGTTGTCGTGTTTCAGAGGCTCTTTGAGCTCACTGACCGGCGCCGCTCAGCGCGTGTCGCTGGGTGGTGTGGCTGCAGTTGCCTCCTTGTTTGAGGGCCGCGGGGAATCCAGAGCTGCGCCATCTTGGTCGGGACTGGCCTTGCTGCAAGGGCTGGCCTCTGCTTCTGCCTCAGCCTCCTCCTTCGTCTCCGCCTCCGGCTTCGCCTCGGCTGAAGTGCCGCCGCTGCCGCTGTTGCCGCCGCTGTCTTGACCCTCTGAGTTTTCCAGCATCTCCTGAATGAGGGGAGGCATAGAGCCTGGGATCTCCATCTTCAGGGAAATGACCCGCTCCGCTCCTGAAGAAAAGAAACAACAATTATAATTTAAAAGAGAAAGTCACAAAGTAGGCTGGTTTCAAAATAGCGTCATAAACTTTATATGAACAGAACAACTCAGTATTACAATTTAAAGGAAAACATAACCGATTTTCAATGGGGGTTGACCCAAACAATGGCAGGTAGTGTTTAAGAATTAAGGGACACTCTTTTTTTTCTATGCAGAAAAATTATCATTTATTCCTCTGCAAAAGTCCCCTAAGGCATCTAAGGGGATTGACTCACAGACTACAACTATCTGACCCAGCAATGGTCAGGCTGAGAGGGGGCGGAGCTAAATGACAGGCAGGTCCAATCACTGCAGCTCAGGTGATTTGTCGGAGCGCAATGCATTCTGGGTGTTGTAGGGTATGACCATTTTCAGCCACAACACATATAACTTCCATTTTTCTGTTTTCTCTGGACACAGATCATCAATACTAAATGCTTTTGCACATTTCTGCTGATAAAATATAAAATATTTATAACACAACTTGCTTTTCAGCTGTAGTATCGCTTTAACAATTTAAATAATGTGGCCCTTGCTCCAAATTCAACCCAAAGTACAACCTTTAATGACTCCCCTAAAGACAAGCAGCTTTACAATATATGTACTTTTACTATAATGACCTTTTGCAAACCTTATGCATAGCCAGGATCATGCTTATGGTCCACCACAGTTTGTCATGTGATTGTGATGTAAAATCTTCTTCAGCATTTAATTCATGCTATTCTTAAAAGTAGTTGGCATCATTGACCTGTTGACCAAAGTTAGAGGTAGAGTATTCTGGTCTGTCACTCAGTATTTTATTTAGAAAAGCCAGCATAAGATATCATGTGGGCCTCCGTGCTGGTGAGAGGATGCTCTAGAGTTGAATATACACTGACAGTACTCAGGAGGGAGGCTGAATGACGCATTCAGAGGACTCCCAGCCTCCACCGTTAGGCTCTATTTAATCCATGTTCCTATTCATTTTTATTTTGATGCAGTACATCCTTCCCACCTTTAGCACTGATGCTACGCAGATCAGTGATCTTCATTAGGGTTTTAGGGAACATGTGTGGTTTGCTGGGCCGACGCTTCCTCACATAGATCTTCAGCGCCTCCAGCAGCGGCTCCTGGAGCTGATCCACTTTAGACGGCTCCTCTAGGTCCTGTCGGTCTGATCCACAGACACAAGCACACAAGGCTCAACTTCAACAAATCCATTTGATTGCTAATACAATCAGATAACTTGATGAGACAAGTGATTTTACTAGTTTGAAGATTACTGTCTTTAACAGAAGGGAGGTTATAGCTAAACGCATCATGAAGTGATTTCACTTTATCAGACAAAACCAGGCAGAGACCAATTTCTGCACATAGTTATAATTAGAACTTGGAGATGAAACATGTGAAAATATTTGACATGTTTACCACTAAACTGTGCCTTTAATCACATTTGTTATGGGAAATCAGGACACTCATTGTTGCGGTTGTGAAAGTGTGTTCTGTCCAGCGGCAGCATGGAGAAAATGTTGTTAATTTGTGTCAGTGGGGTCTAGTCTGCTGCTCTTCATTAGGCACCCATGTCTTGGAGGTGGTAGTGGTTCAAGAGGCAGAGCAGTCAGCCACCAATCAAGGATTGATAATTTTGATTCCTGGCTCCCTTGGTCATGTGTTGACGTGTCCTTGAGCAAGACACTAAGCCCCCAAGTTGCCAGTTACAAGTACATTTACACATACACTTGCAAAGCATGGAGGTAATAACAGTATTAGCCTGTAGTAATGCCTGAGTGGCCTGTCCTGTCTAATGCATTCTGTAAACAATCTCCTGATATACAGCCTAATGGTATCCATGGTAACTCATCGGATATAGTGACTTGTATCAACATTGTTGATGTGTCAGGATGGTCTTTCTTTTCAAAAACAACCTGATCACGTCTTTTGGGTCATGATAGGCTGACTTTAAGGACAAGACAGAATCAGTGAAATCAACGTACAGTGTCCATATTACAGAGGTCCAGGTGAAGTAACTCTAATTTTGACAGAGGCCAGTGTTGCATGTGTTGGTCGACATCCTTTCTAATCCTTAGGTTGCAGCACTAATTCCTAACTTTGCTGAATGAAAAAACATAACATAAAAACACTGACTGCTACTTTAAAGTAATACTTTCCTTGTGTTGCCTTGTCATGATTTACAGTCTTTAAGAAGAGGGCAAATTTTTCCTTAACATGACCATCAGATTAAATCTGTTGAGTTGTGATTAAGTCAAATCTGTCCAAAGTCACGCCATTACCACATTACCACACCTGTTGTTTGGCTTATTAGCTAAAACTTATTAATAAAAAAACAAACAAAAATTAACTGCATGACTTAAATCATAGTGAACCATGGTCAAAAAAATTAAGTTTGATAGGTTTTTACAACTTAACTTAATTTTCAAACTACTGTTTACGTAAGCCACTGAGTTTTAACTTCCTTTGGGTCTTTTCACCGATTAGGCCTTTAGGTGGCAGTGTGCACACTGAAATCTTGGAAACGCTGCTGGACAAGCAGTCAAGGTGTATGATTACAGACCTAATCAGAAGTGTCTTGCACTTTCCATGGATTATGCAAGAGCGTGTAATATTTGCAAAGGCTCTGGGGATTGAGTATATAAATATATATTGCTGAATGAAGATTATGGAGAATGAGGACAGATGAGATCTCCAGTCATCTGTATGCTTTGAGTATTACATTACAACCTTGTGTGTGTGTGTGTGTGTGTGTGTGTGTGTGTGTGTGTGTGTGTGTGTGTGTGTGTGTGTGTGTGTGTGTGTGTGTGTGTGTGTGTGTGTGTGTGTGTGTGTGGGACAGGTCGTTAGCAATTAAAGGGGGCTCATTTTCTCTGGGGAGGGGGGGCAGTTCAAACATTCCACCCAGCTAACTGATGCTGAGGTGACACACGTGTGTATCATCCTTCCGTCATCTCCCAGAATGCTGCTGCCTCACTCTGCCCAACCTGTGGCTGACCTGGTTTCAGACCCGTGGAGACTGTCTGACTCTCCCTTTAAACCGGACTGCAGCTCCACTCAATATTTAACTGGGCAAATCAATATGCCCTGACTATGCTGAAAGGAGAGCAGTCAGGCATGGTGCAATGTGACATGGATCAGAAGTAGGACTATCTAATACTATCACCTCTGTTGAAATCTATGCTAAACATACGATGGAACCAGGCTGCAGCCAGTGTTAAGTAAAAGTAAAGCTGCCTGACAGTTTCTAACCTGTTGGTAGGAACCACACAAAAAGTCACAAGACCAAACTAGTTAGTCATGTGCAGATAAACAAGACATTTTAAGAAGGAAAATACAAAAAACAATCAGACAACAAAAACAGCACAAATGGCAAAATAACTCTTTGGGGAGCAGGAACTTGGACTACTACAGAAACTGGGACATGAAAGCGATGGAGAAGAAAAGGGAACCCAAAGAGTTTTACTTCCCAATCTACTATATCAACTTGTACCTCTACTGTACAGATTTCTAGTACTTGACTGACTGTCAGTGTCTCTACCATCACCAATCAGGTTTTATAACCATAGGGCGGAGACACAACGCCAATTAACAAGCAGTGACAAATAAAGAGAAACAAAACTGAAAACCGCCAAGGATCCTCTAAAACATGTCTGTATGTACCAGCAGGGGGCAGTTGGTTTATTACACCTTTGTATTTGCCTCTCTTGTAAGTTTGACCTTTCCCATCTTAAGCTCTTTTTGTTTCCTGCCTTGTGGCCTTTTGACTTTCCTATGATTTGGGGTTTTTATTAGACTGGGTTTATTTCCAAACAGCACACTTCATCTTGCTGCCTCATGAAGTGACTTTAGCTTCAGCATTTGTACCTTTGTGTTTGTTATTTAGCCCATTTGTGTTTATGTTTTTAGAAAATTGAATTGTTTTGTACAAAGCACTTAGGGGCTGAGCAGGTGGGTCCACCTTTTGCTTGTCAGGCTACCTGGTAAATTGATGTGTAATTCTTATATTTTGATTTGATCTTGCTAGTTAGTTCACTGAAATGCCAATAAAATAAAGTGATAAAGTGATCTTGCAACTGTAACACTAGTCTATTAGTCCACAATCGATCCAAATAGTGCCAAATTAAGTTGGAGTTACTCATAAACTGTTGAATATATCTTCATATTAATCATTCCTAAATGCCCAGAGCCTTCATCCGGCTCTCTTACCTCCCGAGATAAGACAGATGGCACTGAGTAGGCCTGTCTCTGTGTCGTCCATCTCAATGGGCAACAGCTGGTTGGCAAAAGTGAACACCAAGTCGGTGAGTGGGCCGAAGCCAGCGTTGTGCATCTGCGTTCGGTTGAGAGTCAGCCCGTCGGAAAAGGTCATGGTGTCCTGGTCGGGGGTGTACCGCGTACAGATCCGCAGAATCTAACAAAAGGAAGAAGGAGAAGGAAAGATAGAAAGTCTGTGAAGACTTTATTTATTATTATAAGACATAATTCAGCCTATCTGGAATTTGGGTCATGGCAACTGAATGCCTTTCTAGCTAGGGTGAAATGTTTAAAGACCTTTCTCTCCAACCACTTGTCTTCTTTGTGTGTTCATGAATTTGAAGTTAACATGAATATGTTATTTTTTTTCAAAAATTCTTTTGAGCTCCTCAGAAAGACATCACCAAGCTCAGTGGTCTGAGACCATTCCATTGTCCTCGAACAAGGATGCTTGAGGTTCACTTGGGGTTTAATTGGACCATCAAAGGTACTCAACACAGAAAAGAATCCAGTTGACCCTATTGATGTTTTTTTATTGGAGGAGACCAAAACCAAGTTAAAAGGATGCAGATCTGCCAAATGGCCAGAGTTACATCAACTGATTCTAACATTGCTCTCTGTTAAGCCCCTCCCGTTGGATTTATGAAATGTTAATACGTTTTTGTTTTAAATTATCTGTTGCATCTTGAAATTAAAATCATAGACAGGATAATCACAATCATGAAAATGACCTTCCACAGTCTGAAAAAAAGGACCTTCTGTTGCAGGACTTCCCTGCAACAGTGTGCATGTGCGACCATAACCAAACAACTGACAGTGGCTGTAGAGCCTACAGTGGTCTTTGAAGCTATCTGAGTGGGCCGGCTCTGACAGTGAGTGGCAGGCGTGTCTGCAACATGAAACAGAATAAAACATGGCTACTGGCGGTGACTCACACCAGCTGGCCGAGCCTACTCTTAGACACACGGGTAAACACACAAACACACACACAGACAGTATACACATGTACACACTTAGTGTTTGATCTCTTCTCTGACTCTCCCTCACCAGCCCCTGTGCACAATATCCAAGCCCTTCACCACAGAAACGTGCTGGCAAGCGAGTGCTGATGGCTGAGCGAGCGCCAAAAAGTCATCTCAGCCGGCCTTCAACTTCTCACCTCTGCGCTCCTGGGACTTCAGTTTTGTTGCATCTGGCTAATAAAACTTATTTGATTCAGACTCTTCTTTCTACAGCAAACCTGTTCTCAAAATTCTATTCTAAAATTCTCTATACTGTTTATCTGTGATAATAATAACAATAATATTATTAGTACTAATTGTTAAACCCAGCTAATTCTCAACTAATGAGATAGGATTTGTGTGCATAGAGTCTGAGAAAAAGAAGGGAAATAAGAAAATAATATAAGACATTGGAACACATTTCCCATCCCTATGTGTCTATTAATCCCTATGTCTGTGTTATGTCACCATGAATGGTTCTGCAGAGCTTGTTACTAAATATTTTATGAGTTTACACTCTGCTGAAGACATATTTTCACTGTCTTTTAGAGAAAAACTAGTTCACAGTACAAGGAAAAGACATGAAAAGATAGGGAAATAGCTGAAACTGGAACACTGTGCAATGCAAATGTAAGAATAAGATCTTTTAGTTTATGCCAGTATGGATGTATGGATTCAGATTTGTTATATACATACTGTATATATAAAAAACTATTGGTTCTAATTTGCTGTTATAGAACCAGGGTTTACTACAGTACAATCAAAAAAAGAAATTATGTTAAAATTAAATTTCTGATTATTATTGATTAAACAATACACTTATTTTTCAAGTACAATATCCAGTTTGGGCTGATCCATATAGTGTCTTGCAGATTTCACCATAAATATAAGTTCATCCGGAGCAGAAGAGGCTTTGAGGTCAGTCCAACTTCTACAAAAGAAGTAGCATTGCCTAAACTACAAGTTTGGACCTACAAAATAAAAGCATAAACACCCACTAAAATATCCAGGCAGGCAGCTTTCAGGAGTGTGATCTGATCTGCGATGGTCAGCCCCGTGAAGCCAGGCACTCGTTTGGCAAACTCCACGATCTTGATAATGCACTTAGTGGCCAGCTCACTGAACTTGTCCCACAGGCCCAGGTCCAGCCTCACACGGTGGTCTGCACTCGAGTTCTGTAACACACACACACACACACACACACACACACACACACACACACACACACACACACACACACACACACACACACACACACACACACACACACACACACACACAGAACAACGTGTCAAGCTAAGAAGCTGCAACTTTCATCATTGCACAGACTATTGCTAATGATTCCCTCAACACACCTTCTCCACTCTGCTCTGTATGTGTCACACTAACATACAGGAAATAGGCTCCATGAGACCCGAGCTCTCAAAAATGCTGGCATTGTTGTGAATATGCTGAGCCGGGTTGCAGGCCTTACGATAATGAGCATAACCATGTCAGTAGGATGCTTTGGGAATGATGGGATGCAGAAACAGAATTGTGACAGGCGGCACGGAGAGGTTTGAAGCCATAGGTGCCATTAATAGGGCTATATGGTCCAGAACCTACACAAGGAGTAGAGGGAAGGAGATTGGTGAAATCCACAGAACAACATACTGCTGTCTGACTGCAATTTGCAGGAGGACGAAAAGTGGAAGTAAATGAGGGAAGAAAAAGAACAGAATGAATACTGGTAAGCAGTGGATGAAGGAGGAGAGAGAGATAATCAGATCAAAGCAGAGTAATTATTCAGTGCTGTCCACTTTGTTTGGAGATACAGAGTGAATGTGAATGAGAGCACAACTACAGTACAAAGGGTGGAGATCAGGCCACTTATTTTTGTCAAATACAAACTCCAGCATTTTATGATTGAGCCCAGTGGTTGTCTGATGGTTTTCTAATATGATTTGTCCTCATGGATCCTTTGTGCTTGACCCTAAGGAAAACCCACAAAGACAAACTCCTACTTTATACTAAACATGTTGATGATGTTTCATCAACTCTCCAGGAATAGACCCAGTCAGTCACCTAGTTTAAACTCAAGTAGCTAATAATTGTGAGTTTTCAACCTCCTGTGACCTAAAGGAATATAAATAGTGTATTTCAGTAAGCCCTGATGATTTTTTATGATAAATACTGCCATGTGTCTTGTTTCTTTGCTATTTAGTGTCAAGAGCAGCAAATGTGAAAAATAGCGAAAGTGAACTGTTCTAGAGCTGTTGGGGTCACATCTAAAGGCTAATGGCCTAATCTCTGAGTGTGTAGGTTTTTCAGTGTGCCTTCCTCTCTGCCTCTGTATACACTAAACAAAAATATGAACACAACACTTCAGCTCATACCACCATTTTCAGCTGAACTTAAAAAATGTTCCATGTACACAAAAGTGCATATTTATTTCGCTTCAATATTGTTTACAAATCTGTCTAAATCCTCCCCAAGACACCAAGATGGTGATCAAGATCATGATTATTGTACATCTGTGTTACAATAAAAGGCTGCCCTAAAATCTGCAGTTTGCGTGAGCAACCTGTGGTCATCCACCATTCTGTTGACCTCACACTCAGTTTTCTCTCTTTTCGAGTTGGAATGAGACTTGTTTCATTTAATCTAAGTTTGTTATAGCTTAACTGGTCATTGTCTTTAATTACATACAGTATGTAGAGTTTTGCAACATTGATTTCAAACAGCTAGTGTTGAACTAATTTCCCTAATTGGTCTTAATTGAGACTTCTACAATGTTTTATAGATAAGCTTTGTTTAATCATTCATAATATATCATATCAGTTAAATTGTCATATTATAGATTTATTACAATATTATAATTTATTATAGATTATTATAGATTTGATATTTTTGCATTCCATAGGTATGGAGAGGTATTTTCTAAAGAGAGATTTTCCCTAACTGTTATTCCTTTCATTTTAATTCTTCTTCTGTCACTTATGACTATAGTATGTAATAAATACACAAGTAATGATCATGTTTGTTAGCATTTGAACCTCATTGTTATTGGCACTGTGAGAAAAAATGAATCTGATGATTCTGCAATAGCTGAGAAAATATTTAGTTACAATTTACTGTGGACAATAGCTCCAACAGATCCTTTGAAAATGGGAATAAAGGGAGACAAAAGGCCATCAGAGCAGAAGATGCTATCATAGACAGATTCAGGCAGACAGAGGAGATGAGCAGCAGTTAGGCAATTGTTTGGGTGGAGCTGTGTATGCTCGAAGCTGATAGTGGGGACAAAGCATCTGATGATCATTTTACTTTCTGATGCTTTATATGGAATAGCCCATCTGTTGTACATGACTGAGCCTCCACATGGAGCAAGGACACACAACACGCACTCAGAAGCACGAGGTGATGCACACTAACACACAGGGAGGGACAGGGTTTTTTAAAGAAACTAAAGATCACTGTAGTTATCATTATTTAAAACAATCTTTTTACCTACACATCCTGATCAGGCTCTCACCCACAGATAGTTGTACAGTATATGTAAGAAATAACTGTGGTCCTTAGAATAAAATTATGATTGGATGGACTGAAGTGACACACAATAACACTTTTTTGTGATTGCTCACATAGATACAGTATACTATAATCTAAACTTTAACCCATACAAAATCAAACTGAAAAGCCAAAAAAAGGCAAAATATCCGTGAGAAGAACTCTTGCCCAAGTGGAGGAGTTCAAGTATCTTGGGGTTATGCTTAAGAGTGAGGGAAGAAAGGCGCGTGAGATTGACAGATGAACAATACCCATAAACGGTGCGGCAGCTGTCGTAATGCGGTCGGTGTACCGGTTGTTCATGGTAAAGACAGACCGGTCAATCTACGTTCCTACCTTACCTATGGCCATGAGCTTTGGGTCATGACTGAAAGGACATCATCATTGATATAGGTGCCCAAAATGAGTTACCTCCACAGGGTGGCTGGTGGCACCTTTGGGGATACGGTGACAAGCTCTGTCACCCAGTAGGAGCTCAGACTAGAGTCGCTGCTCCTCCACATCGAGAGGAGCCAGCTGAGGAGGCTTGGGTATCTGTCCCCTGGACACCTACCTGGGAAGGTGATCCAAGCATGTCCCACTGGTAAGAGCCCCCGGGGAAGACCCAGAACACATTGGAGGGACTATGTCTTCTAGCAGCTAGTTTCACAATAAAATGTCCCAAAACCTCACTCCCATTTCTCTTTTTGTACGTGAAGAAGGGCAAACTGGTGATGTTGTTTCTCACAGAGGTAAACCAGTGCAGTGAAAAACTGTTTAGTTTAGTTTTCCGACATTTTATTCTCCCCATGCTTATAATTATATGCAGGGTGACACAGAAAAACGGAAACTTTTTTCTGTAGCACCCTGTATAGGATTTGTCCACTTTCACTGTGATTCAATATTGTGAAATTTTAACAGCCCTAGTTGAAAGGATAGACAGTGTCTGCCAGTGACAAAAGCAAAAAAATGGGCTTAGAGTCATCTTTATTTAGCATAAAAGTTTCAAATTTTCTCTATTTTCTCTATAATTTCTCTAACTATCATTTTATCTCAAAAAAAGGATACTGTACTAGTCTGTGCACCCTGTTGGACAAACGTGTCAAGCCAAGATATTTGGATACGGTATTTGGATTTGTGTGCCTACACTTAAGTGCCAAGTTGCAGGTTTCCTTAGAAATATCACTATAAAAAACAACAAATTGGCAATAGCCCTTTGAATAGATCAGTATTAAACAGCTAACATTCTCTTCTCATCTGCTGCTTGATTTCTCTATTACAGTATTTTTCAGTTTTACACGCAAGTTTGAGCAAGCAGGAAAACTGGACAGTATGAGAGTTATTCTGACAGAATCAGTTAGCACAGCCCAGCTCTGCAGAGAGGTGTGCTGGGAGTGTAGAAAGCAGGATTCACAGGTTCAGAAGAGACTGAAGGGAAACCAGTCTAGTGCACCTGTAATTGACTGTTGTGTGGCTTTTTCAGATCATGAATACAAAAACACATAAAAAAAACCTTCCTTGGCTGAGGTTGTATAAAGAACTCAGATTAATTAAATTAAAATTAAAAATTAATTAAAATTTTGCTTACTTTCACACATTGTCGTTTAGAATATTGCATAAACTCATAAATTATTACATAACATTGACAAAAGATGACAAAAAGAGATGATGAAGTAAATAAAAGTATTACAGAACTTTATCCAAACCCAGACAAAGAGAATTTTAAAGCTGGATTCAGTTTCAACTTTTCGCTGCAAAGGAAACAGATTTCTGTGTAGTCTAGCCAGATAGCCACAGGGGTCTTATATAATCAATCCATTTATGCCATGTTTCACAGTGTATATCTTGGTATTTTATTTTTGTTTGGATGGAAAAGCCTCTGGAACAGTGTCATACACTGAATTCTGTTTAGCAAAGACAAGAATCTTTTTTATACTGTATGGTCTTAAACTTTACATTGTAAAATGTTTTGAATTAGAGCTATACAAATATAAACATAATTGAACTGAACCATTCTAGTTTATTTATTTATCTGAAAACTATTTAATTAAAGAATAATGTTATAATAATATATTATCATAATTATTTTAGAAACTTACCATGTCTGAGTTTAAGTTTAATTAAATCAAGTTGGTTTAGAATTAGAGTGATTAGTTGTAGTGTAAAACACGTTTTAAAAAAAGCACCCCCAAAGCAGCTGAATACAAAGAAGCAGGTGAAAAAAACAATGAAAATGATACTAATATTTCAAAGTGAGAGACCTAAAAAACTGAAGTGGCCTCTAGTCCAAGCAACAACCAGCCCACTGAAGAGAGTGCAGCTATGGTAAGTGCAGCAGCGGCTTATAGGAAGTTAGCGCCATAGCTGCTGGACACTCACACAAGCAAAAATAAGAGAAAAGGAGACAGAGAGAGATAGAGTACAGGAACAGTAGCGAGAGTGAGAAAGAGACAGAGAGATCATTAAATATGATCTGGGGTTAAGTGAGAAGCACATTAGGTCTGTGCTTAAATCACGGACAACGGGCTGCAGTCGACACTGTAGCAATACAGATGCACATTCCACTGATTGACGTCCAATTTGATAGGGACAGAAGACACAGAGATGCTAGGATGCGAGTGTGATAGATGACGAGGGCGGCTGATATTAAAGCAACTTATCTTGCTCCCTCTCCCTCTGGGTGGGTGGGTGGGGGGTGGGGGTGCTGAGATGGAGAAGAGGAGAAGAGCTGGATCCTTTTCTAAGCCCTCCTCCCCCACCCTTTGCAATTTCAGTCAATTACACCAGTCCCATAATTCAATAGAGCGAAACAAGGAAGTTGGCAGGAAGAATTTTATTTCATTTAAGAATATTTATTCATACAAATTAGACCAGTTTGCCACATTAGAAACAAAGCTGGCCGTGTGGAAAGCAGGGCCCCATACATCAGCAGACCCGTGTCCACGGATGCGGAAAGCGAAAAGGCAGCAGAATCAGACAGCACCTGTGACAGATGGCGACTTTGGACAAACCCTGATGTGGCTAATATCTCTGGGCCGGGCTGCGCTCTGTGCGGCAGCCTGGAGCCGCTGGGCCCCGCCGAGCGCCAATGTCTTATTTTGTCTTTGAAAGTGCCAGCGCGTTTTTCATTACCATCACTGTCAATGAAGCGTTATTCATTGTCAAAGCTGAGTCCTCTCACTTGCCGAGCTATCTGCTCTCACCCAGCAATGAACTCCTAAATTACAGCAGACTAGGATTTGAATATTTTACCACATAATTGGAGCTTTAACCTAATCTGGGGGCGCAGGAGCTCCTCTTCTGTTTCCGACAAGAAGGACTCAAAAGGCGCATCGGGATCTAATCACATGTAATAATGAGGAACTTCTCACAGTCGGTGAGCAAGCGTAATTAGCACTGATCCAGATTAAGGTTTTATCTGAAGCCCAACTGTCACTCCAGCAAACCGCAAACACTGGCTTATATCATAACCCGGGAGCAATATTTTTGCCATTCCTCCCCCTACTACCAGCAGCTTGTTTTCTACAGGATTGTGTGTCAGTAAAATCAGGAGGCACCTCGTGGGAGAGAGAGTGAGACGAGGGCGGAGCAGAGATGGGTTACAGCAATTAGCAGCTTTGTGCTTGTACTGAAAAGGGGCAAAACAGCGCCACGGGGATGGAAGGTGTCTGTGCGTTCATGTGACAGCAGCCAAGCACAGCTGTACAACGTGGAGGACCAACAGCTGCACTCGATGCCAGTTTGCTCAGCGCCATGGCAACAAAAGAGTCATTACGCCACAAAGTGGCTTAGTCTGTTTGCTTCTATTAGTATAAACACTATTCCATGTGATTGACAGTTGTCATGAGATTTGCAGCAAATTATTAAGCGCAGATCTTCGTTTCCTCCCAGCTCCCCTACAGAGAAGTGCTTCTGCAGCACCTGTGTCAATCACATCTCAGACTGTAATCTATATGTAAGTCAACCCCCAACAATCACATTAAACACTGTCAGCTCCCCGCACAATGCTGGCATCTCAGCACGTCAGTCAAAGCCAGCGTCTCTCCGTGCCTTGGAGCCGATCAGCCATCCTGCAGCCTCAACCATGCGATGCGTCTGTCAAAGCATCAAAGACCTCAGCCAAACAAGGCGGCATCTGCCGGTATTCGCTCTGCCGCTCCAGTTTCAACATTTGTACAACCTCTAACTCTTGCACAGTTATAATTACTGCGAGACCATCCCTCAGGAGGAGAAACCTAATGAGGGCATCAAGGGTCTGATGTGTCCAACTGACAAGATTCTTCTACGAGGCCTTGAATAGATGGATTAGACCCCCCCCCCCCCCCCCACCCCCCCACCCCACCCCCCACACACACACACCCACACACACACACACACCAGTGTCTGGCTTTCATGCATTTTAAGTTTACTTTGAGTGCTCGGGGTCAGCAGAACGCTCAACCTTGACCTCTGCTGTAAGATGACAGGTTGGAATGAAGCCTGACACACAGTTTAGCTCTGTTCCATGAATTTGTACTTTGTGCAATGGGGTCCTCTCCTATTTGTGAGTAAGGGCCACCATTTTACTTTGTGCGTCTTAGTCAGACCTAGTTAGTTCCAGAAGTTTCAGTATTTATAACAAAGAAATGAAAAGGTTTTATTTGTGTTATCAGTAACTACTTAATCAAACCATGAAGGGGTTTGCTTTTGTTTCAAGATCAGTGGCTTTGGGCCACTTTATGATGTTGTATTGACATGACTGTGAAGGCTACACCTGCATTAAACAGAGGATTAGAGCACAGTACGAAATAATGATAGATCAAAGAAGGAAACCATGTCACTGCAGCTCTGGTATGATTCAAAAAGAAACACAATCAAGTCACTGTTGCGATGCATCTAAAAATGTTTTTCTGTGGGAATGGGCTCACCGTGGTGTATTTGCCAAGTTGGCAGAGTGAAGGGAAGGTTTCTTGATGGGCCTTACGGATCTTTTCGATTATGGTCTCCAGCTCAGCTGTCAGCTCATAGCTCTCCGCCAGCTCCAGCTTTGGGCTCTCCTTCTTCTTCTTATTTCGGTCATTTCGAACAGCTGAAGGAGGACAAAGGGATTAGGATTAGCATTCGCAATGATGACTGCATATGCATGACTGTCATCGTAACCAACGAGGAGCCAAACAACGTGAGGGGGAAAGCAGACGTTTGTGGCTGGTAAGCATTTTCTTACTGCTAAAGTTTTAGAGCTGCAGCAAGTTGTCAAGTTATAAACTGAGACCTTATATAAGGAAAAAAACTTTGTGCTTTGTCAGCTCAAACAATCAACCAGCTTACTGCCACTGGCAATGCCTCAACATGGGAAAAAACAAGTCAGTGTAAATTCTTGAATGCATCGTATAATTAGTGTATTGTATGTAAAATCAAAAGTAATATAATATAATATAGGGTCTGCTAAAGGTTACATTTTGACTTTTAGAATTGGGCCCCACAGAACCTGGCCGAGGTTCCACATTGTACATTAAGAGCACCTTGGTTGAAGGACACGCCATCAGTCATTTACTACTAAAAGAAATATCTGAACACAGAAATGCTGTAGAACTGTAGAGTCAGGAGGTTTGAAATGTGAAAAAATCCTTCTATCATTGTTATTATCATGATAACATTTTTTTCAGATTCTTATGCTGAATTAAAAATAATAGCAAAAAAGAAAATAAAAGTTTGTCGTGCAAACTTTTTCAGCTTAAGAAGGTTTTCTTTTTCTACAGGACTGTTTGATTTTTCTAATGGAACAAACAAGTAGATTTCAGGATTGATCTCAAAGAATAAATTCATCCTCTTGAGGTAAACAGGTTTTGTAGCTCTATAGATATCAACTGATAGTTCAACAATTTCACAGTTTTCAACTAATTGCAAGTTGTGATTTTTTGTTTGTTTGTGCAAAACTGGTAACCAAGGTAACTGCAGACAACAGGCATTGATGATGTGAAAGCAGTTGAACTATCCAGTGTAAGGAGGTGGCATGTACTGTAGTAATTAGCACTCTTGCCTCACAGCAAGAGGACCATGGGGTAGTATTCTGTAGTGCAGCTTCCTCCCACAGCCTAAACACACACAGTAACTGAAAACAGTTAAAAATAATCTGTTTTCTTTATGCCCAAATGAAAGCTAGGATAGGTTGTTAATGAATTAGCAGTTCAGAAGATGAGTGAGTGAAATTCAGACTGCTAAAGTAGCAAAATACCTTTTTTGTTTTGAGAGGATCTTGGCCTGTAACCTTTGTTCCTTCATGAAGAGGATAAACTGAAGCTAATCATCATGAGTGGTCCTTTAATCCTGTGGTTGTCCCACTTTCCATACCAGCAACTACTGTACCTTTGTAACCTTTGTTCCTCGTTTGTACAGTACTGCTTGTTTGGTACTAAGCATATTGAGCAGATACTGTGTGTATACAGTCCACACACACACGCACGCACGCACGCACGCACGCACGCACGCACGCATATATATATATACTGTATATATATATAAAACAAATGTAGAAATCATGTTGAAACTTTTGCTAGAGCCGGTGTGTTTAATGCACGATAAACCCCCACCCAGCCGCTTGTGGCCTTTGATAGAGCGCTGTGAATGAGTAAGTGTCAAGTGTTTTTGAAGTGCTCTCCAGTGTATTACGCCAAGGGATGAAGGGCCATTGTGTCAGAATGGAGAGAGTTGTAAATGCAACCTACCGCCACACTCCTATCCCTCAGCTTTCAAAGACACTCCCCTCCTTGGGTTAATGAGGAATATCCTAGCCTGTAGCTTTTGTCCTCTCTGTATTCCTACTTCTCGCAGCTACTGCTCACCCGTGGGTGCAGCCTGGTTGCTTGAGCAGCATGTTGTGGGACCGGGGGGGGGGGCAGCTGACGTGAATGGCTGCTGTGGCTGAGGAGCCATCGGTCAGCCATCTGCGAACTGCCAAGCCCCACACAGCGTCTCTGTGTGCCAGCAGATGCAGCAGTAAATAAACACTATCTATCTCGAGCCTAGCAGTGAAGTCTGGGCCACTTCCCACACTTAACATGGCAGCTCCCTAACACTCACTAGGTGGATGTCAAGGAATGATAATAATTCCTTACTGCCAGCAAACCTAGAGTTTAACAAGCTAATGCCTAAAGAGGAAGGCAGAGCAGCAGTTTGAAGATCGAAAAAGGTTAATATCAAACAGACGTTTAAAAAAACAGTCGAAGGACTTGATTAAAAAATCCATCCATTTTCTACGGCTTTTTACCATGCGGGGTCACGGGTGGTGCTGTAGCCTATGCCAGCTGTCTTTGGAAGCGGGGTACACTCTGGACAGGTCGCCAGTCCTTCGCAGAGCAACACACAGACAGACAACCATTCACAAACACACACTCAGGTGTGGGTTCTCTCTGGGTTCTTCAGCTTCCTCCTACAGTCCAAAGACATGCGACTAGGTTACTCACAGCTTAGACTGACATACAGGGAACTGTCCAAAATCAATAAACAGTCACTGACAGATACGTGTTTCCACTTTCTCATTTTCTAATTTTCCTAGACACATGCAATAATAACGCATGTAAGACAATAATTCCATACAAGACGGAAATGTAATAGATGCAGATCTTAAAGGCATTAGTGTCCTGTGACAAACAATCTTAAGGGCGGTTATCCAGTTTGCCCATGATAGTCATGTCTAATAATATTTCAATATATTCTTCTTATTCTATTGCTGTATTTTTCGAAGAGTAGAATTCCTTTATGGATCCAATTTGCAGACCTGTTCCTGGGTGGATTGACAAAGCTTAGCATGACTCAACCAGTTACCTACAATTATCTCTTAATGAGTCTTAGGCAAACCCAAGGTGGCCAGATCCATATTTAAATAAAGAAGAATATTGTTAAGACGAAAAAGAACAACATAAACACACAGATAGCACATAGGGAGAAACAAATCCATAACGTCAGAATAGCTTTCACTAAATGTTGAATTCTCATGGCTTTACAAACAGCTGGTACAGAACACTTGTTAGTCCATAAAATACTATATACATGGGCACTGATATTATATTAATTGTGTACATAGACGTTTCTGTTTTTTGCACAAAGGTATGTTTTTCTACATGCAAAGAATATAAGGGAAAATAAATGTTAAAGTAAAACTAGCCTACAGATATTCCAGCTGCTGCAACACCAAACTAAATCAGCTTTATTGACAAATATATGAATGTAAACTTATAAAACAAGAGTAATGTGCATTTCTATTTAGCTTTCTTTGCCTATAAGGATTATAAGACTAATTGTTTTTATTGGTTATTCTTAAGGCTCACATGAGTCCGCCTGCTAGTCATACTTCATCTATCACTGAATTGCTTGGCCTTGTAGTGTAATGCCAGTCAGTAGTACACACTGACAGTGGTAATCGGAGCATTGATTCCTGATTCCTCTGTATGCCAGGTGTGCTTTTGAGCAAGACACTTCACACTAGATGCCCGTTGCTGCCCCAGGGGATGGGTCAAATGCAGAGATTAATTCCCCACACTGCAGGGACCAATAAAGTTTTAATTCTACTACTTCATTTCAGCTGAATGTGCTGCTGGCCTCCATTATGTTCTCCACAGATGATCCAGGAGCCACAGCCACATAAAGATTACATTTACACAGACCAGCAGTTCAACTAAAGGGTTCTAAAGGGTTAA
This sequence comes from Betta splendens, assembly GCF_900634795.4. Classification (NCBI taxonomy): domain Eukaryota; kingdom Metazoa; phylum Chordata; class Actinopteri; order Anabantiformes; family Osphronemidae; genus Betta; species Betta splendens. The sequence goes on from NC_040891.2 coordinate 3,238,829, forward strand.
AGCTGATAAGTCTCATACAGTAAAGGTCAGCAGAAAAAGACATCAGAAAAAATAAATCATACTATATGAACTACAATATTGTAAATGTAAGGATAAAGTTAAGACATTTAGTTAAGGTAAATCTAATGTCTTGTGCCAAGGAAAAAGAAAACCTGTGAAAAAGACAAGAGAATCTTCTGGTTTCCAGATGCCAAAACTTGTAAGTTTATCCACCTCCACACCCTAAACTTCCGATCCAGTCCATGAAGGACACAAAACATCTAGAGTCTAGACACAAGTTCTGCTCTTTAAATGCCCAATGCCCAATATGTAAAGTATGTAGTTCCTGTAGTGACAAGCACAATGACGGAACAATGTTGGTAAGCTGTGAGCTAAAGTATGAAGAGAACCTTGACATTAAGCAAGAAAACTTCACATGTTTTGAGAGAAGGGGCCTAAGGAAAAGAGTCACTCGGCCGCCGCACACACACTCAAACACAAACACACTCTTCTGCCTCATCCTCACCTACAGTGATTAATAATGGATCCCATCAGTACAAGGACTGTTTACCCTTGAAAAACACATCTTATGTCATTCAAATTTGTGCCATTGTACAACACATGCACAAATATCCAAACACACACACACACACACACACACACACACACACACACACACACACACACACACACACACACACACACACACACACACACACACACACACACAAATAATGCATCCTTTGTGCCTTTGTGTTTTACTACTAGAGGCAGTTGAGTTTTCTCTGGAGACACATGACAGCACACGTCTCATATCTAAAAGCACATGTTCCTGTTCCACTTTGTATGGCCTCAGACTCACCTGCCAGCTTTCTGTTGACTTTGTAAATGACCAGAATTCACCACATACAGTTTAGGGATTTCACATTATATCATCACCAAACTTCAGAGACAATTTAAACAAAATAAAATAACTTTTGGAAAGAGAGATGGTGAGATTACTGTACACTTACAGCAAAACAGGGTCAAAAGTCAGAAATAGCAAGATTTGAAAAAAAAATGCAAAAACCACGGGAAAGGGATTTATTTGAATATAATATTCCATGATATGAAATGGGATTGTGAAACTATTTTAAAACAGGAAAAAATCAATATGAAAATGTTTGGTTTTCAAAATAACATGACTGTTTTTTTGTTGTTTCAAGTATTTCAGCTTTATGTATTAGTATTTTTTTTTTCAATTTCATTTTACTTTTTTAACTAACAAGGCTTTTGGCAAAACTTTTTTAATATACAAACACACTTTGTTTCATAACCATTTCAATCAATCAAAACTGAAGAATGGGAAAACAATTCTGTTTCAGCCATCTGAAGATAAAGTATTTAGATGTTAAAATAAAAACATATACCTATGTATGGGAATCCTACCTCCTGCACGGATACTTCTTTTAGACACTTCAGATACTCCAGTCAAACCCCCTGCAAGGTTATAAAGCGGCTTTGGAGGCGAGAGCTTAGTGATTGTTTGATCTCGACAGCATCAGGATGCAAACAGTCCTGCACCTTATTTTGGCTCTTTTTAGAATATTGTAGAGTAGAGCATCTGTGCTGTCTGCTCATTTGTATGTGATTGGGTGTCTGTGTGTTGGTTTACTGATTGTTTCCCTGTGAGTGTAATCTACTGCGTACAGTTATACACTGTAAGCACCACCAGTTACGTAAGCTGCGTAAAAAGACAGGTGAGAGTTTCTCACCCCAGTCAAGATGTGAAATAATTAGCTAAGGATTTGTTGGGAATCACTGGTTAGAATTAGCAAAATATTGTAAAATTAATCTAATCACTCTACTGTTAGTAGAGTGATTAGAGTTCACTCTAATCCTAAAATTAGGATTAGAGTGAACCCCAGAGTGGCACAGTGGAATGTGGACAAATACACAAAGAAGAAGGTTAGGATACAGTTTGTGCCCAGACACATTACTGGTCTGTTCTGCTTTTAATCACACCCTAGTCACATGTTGGCAGGCGTGATGTAATGTGAAAAGAATTTACCCTTCATCTCTCACTTAGAGTGGATATTTGACCACTATTTTACCAGAATAAATATTTTGTATATGCATAGATTCAAAGCTGGTATGGCTTTAGTTTTACCACAACAGTTTAAATAGTTTTTGAAACTCACACTCTTTGGACATTCCCACAGTGAAGCACTTCTGCAAGCGACAGTACTGACATCGGTTCCTTGTCACCTTGTTGATAATGCAGTTTTTGTCCCGGTGACATGTGTACACCATGTTCTTCTGGATGCTTCGGCGGAAGAAACCCTAAGGAAAAAAAGACACAGATGGGTGGGGGAGGGGTTAGTGGGGTGATTTTCATGAGAGAAAACAAAATCTCATGACATTAACCTCATTTTGCTTCTAATCTTTTGCAGCCACTTATTCTCTAAAACACCCACACAGCTATTAAAATTCTACATATTGTGTTTTGTGTTTTCATTTCCATTAGGCATGAGAGAAAATAGAATCAGTGTAAAGCTTTAAATGCTGGATTCAAGCTTAGAAACACACTACAACAAGGAATACAAAGTACAGAAACTACATAGAACCCAGAAAGTAAAGATACTCTGTGCATAGCATTCTGCACCACACACGAGTGTGTGCGCACAAGCGTGCGTGCGTGCATGTTTTCAGAAGCATTTGTACACTAGTGAAGTAATGGCTTTTAATTGGGTCTTAAGATATTTAGTATTAAAATAATTATATACAGTACAACTGACTGCTTTAAAAATAATTAATCTGTGGTCAGTAACTTCCATTGACAAGTAACGGATGAATAATTGCACATTCATATCTGAGTCTTTGTTGCAGGTGATATGATGTGCATGATCTGCATTTTACCTGTGGATGATGACACTAATTAACAGTTGGGAAATTATCTGCCCTGATAACAGTCTACATGGGCCTCACAGTATAAATGCTAATACTTGCCACCAGTCACTCAGCACCTGGGAACTGTCTTGCTCAACCTGGTGTTGACCTGGTGACCGGATTTTAACCTGGGGTCTCTCTTTCTACCAGTCCCTCCCTAACACTTTCAGGGTTCTGATTTAACATACAAAAACACTAACTCAAAAGTATAAGAGTATCATTTGGTAGAATTTTAGAAAAGAAATGTAACTGGAAGTAACTTTTTTTAAATAATTAACCTCAAATTTTAACAGTTTCCTTTCCAGTGACACCAAGCTTAAGAACTTAGCTTTTACTGTATGGGAACTGCAGCCATTTTAATTTAGGTATGGATTTACCAACCAATGCACAAAATGCGGTGTATGCTGTATGGGGTTAATTTCCAACAGCTCTAGGGTCTTTTGCAATGATTGTCCATCATTCAGGCTCTTTTGCACAAGTTTGCAGGCGCTTGTGCCTGAGGAGCTTTATTCAGTATGAAAAAGGGAGGGGGGGGGGGTAAAATTCCATTTACTATAGCTGCTTGTGACAGATGAGACCTTGCCTTTTCATTAGGGAAGCAGGATGCATGATGGGTAACAGATTAGATCACAGGAGTGAAACGGCTGAGTCTGTAGCCCATCTAGCCTCGGCCTTGAGCATCTGTCAAGCCCCCTTCGATAGCATGGATACCAACCTAAAGAAACCAATCATGTGTCAGCCTTGGAGACACAAGAGCGGTCTGAGGTCACCTCTTCTCTGTTGGTATTACTCATTTTTTTAAATATGGGTCTTTATCATGGCTGATATAAACCAGGTGAGTTGCTAGCATTTCCTCTGAGGGCTGATGGATAAACATGAGAGTGGCCTACATTACCATCAGCTGCTTTATACTTGTGTTCAGGTTGGGTGCAGAACTCAAGGCGACTCAGGTACTTATGTCATTCAGAGCTGAGAGCATGGAGGTCACTTAACCTTGGAAGCCTGTGTGTGAGCTGTACAGCATTCCTTGGGTTATACTGGGAGCTGAAGCTGCTGCAGTTACTGCACAAGGCAGATTTCCATTATGTGGGCTTCAGCTACTGAATATGCTTCTTGACATCTCTTCCTCGAGCTGTGTTGCTTCTCATGATTCACCTTATGCATATATTGTATAAAAACAAGAATTTTGCCCATGAGAGATGGGAGAAGGAAACATTTTCTGACAACACAATATGTTGATTCCTGACACTGGATATATATAAAGCAAATCTGCTTTCATACAAAACCCCTGTTTATGCTCTTCTACCAGTAGCTTTACATAAAGTTATAAATTGAAGTTAAATTCAATCAACAGCATTCAAGCATAACTTTAAAGCTGCCCAAAAGAGATGTTCATGTCATATTTTAACTGTGGCACGTTCACACACACAAGAACTATAATGGATGTACTACAGTATAATATTTAAAGTACTATAGAGCATCTGTTTGTAGTGCCGCTCAGTGTTATGATTTATAACCTGCCAGCTTCACAGCTTTTATTCAACCCCAGGCTACTCACAAATAATGCCTGTTATTTGCTATTGGCTATGGAACACAAACCAAGAATCTGGGTATTCGCTTTACTATAAATATATATTCAGGAGGTTCATGAACACTCAGGTTTACTGATTAATATTAGCCTGGCTAACAGACAACAACGTCATAATAATCTGATCAAATGATCTGACTTCATATTGCACTAAAATTTTTAGCAAACTCAAGATAATACATCTGACTTCATATACTGTAGTGCAAACCAATTACAGTTTGACTAAATTGGCTAAAGTTTAACTGAAACCTGAAGGTCCTCTTATGTTATTAATAATGACACGACCGTGGTTAGTGCACCTGCCGTCAGTAAGGCCTGTAAGCCTGCAATATAATATTTTATGTCTACTGACAAAAGCACATAATCAGAATTTTATACTTTATTATACTTACTATACTATACTATACTATACTATACTATACTATACTATACTATACTATACTATACCATACCATACCATACCATACCATACTATACTATACTATACTATACTATACTATACTATACTATACTATACTATACTATACTATACTATACTTTTATGCCTAATGAATATAAATACATATATTTTTACAGCAATGAATATGCTGCATGCCACAACTACAGACTCTTCAGGCCTCTAGGGGAAGATCAGTGAAATGACACAGGGAGGCACATAATTATCACACCTGCTTGATGTTGTTTGTCATTGTCTTTCTACCATTATTATCTTCTCTGTCTTCCTCTTCTCCTTTCATTTCTCTACGCCACATGTTTGACCCAATACAGCAGATGGCTCTGATATTTGCCAGTGTGTGTGCACTGGCAAATATCAAGGTTTACTTATTTGAAGCTTATAAATGTGAAACCAAAGAACACCCTTGAGCTGAGTGTTGTACAAAGGTGTTTATCTAGCTAGAGTGCAGCAGGGGGAGGCCAGTGCTGCCGGGCTCAATAAATGTTAAGATCAGAGGTTTCAGCTGTTGGGGACGCACACAGAATGATTCACACCTCACACACAAGGATTCAGAGGTGAGCAGAGCTGCTACACTCAGTTTACCCTCACACAGCACCTGCAGAATGCAGCTGGTAGCATTTCTTGACCATTTTGGTACCAGATGGCACATAAAGTCGCGCCACCCCCATTCCAGCATAACAAAGTATGGTAGTTAATGGCAGATGTTGTGACAAATTTTAAAACTAGCTATCGCAAGATAAAAAAGCAATCAAAAATTCTTAAATCATTATTCTTCAAAAAAAACTATTCAAATGTCATAATATAAATCGTACCTAATAAGGAAGGCACATTGTTGAGATGCTTCATTTTACTAAATCTGCCTATTTCTGCACTATTAAGATACTGAAATATTTATTATTATTTACAACCTTTTACTATTGAACTATTGAACTATTGATCAATAGTAAAACTACTTTCAAATCTTTTCACTATCTGCGATGCAAAGATGCCTCCCAGCTGAAAATGTCTATCTCCACAACACATTCTCATCAAAAACTATATAGGATGTTCACACTTCATCGTGTAACCTACTATGACTGCTATGTGACCTATGATTGTACTGTATTGTAAATTATGACTATAATGAATCTGCAATGCAGCAATTTAATGTGACGAAATCACATGAAATTTCAAACAATGTTTTTCTTCTGCTTTTGTTTATGTGAATCTATCCTCACTACAGCATTAGAAACCTTTAAATTCTACAGTAAACACAAAACGTCATCGTCATTATATTTAAAAATGCCAGTAGAATAGAAACAATAGAAATAAAGTATACTGCTGTAGAGTGGTTCAATAGTTGTAGGATCCAGTTGTATTGTCAAAGAGATACTTAATAACCCAGTGTAAAATTAATGAATATTTTACTTAGTGTTTCTATGGATTTCAACGTGGCTGTACCAGTTAGTTAGTTAGTTGTGTTTGTGTTAATTGTGTAATTTGTCAGTTTGTAATATGAAACCCTTGTTAGTCTTGTTTGTTTGCCAATTTCTAAAAATTATATTTCGTTAAATATATACAGTAAGGTACAAACAAACCTACTTTTAATAGAACATACAGTAGAAGGGATGTCTAATTTACAGATTAAGTACAGATTAACTTGCTATGTTGTAAATTCTTTTTATAGGCCAACTAATTTTATTTTAATTAGTTGTGAGATTATTTACTCTATCTAGGTTGAATCTTTGCATTTCATTGCAGTTCATTGCATTTATGACCAGTACAGCGCTCTTCATAAGCTCAACATTATTCTGTAGATAAGGCCATGTTGGGATGTAATGTCGGAGCATTAGGGGACAAAGTCCCAGCCACCTGTGAGACAAGGCCACTCTCCCTGGACTGATAAACTGCACCTTAACTGAGATCATTATCTAACATCTTGTTATCTTAATGGGCCGGGGATCGGGTGTCAGAGTGAAGGCCCGGCCATCTTAGGCCTTCTCATTTACAGATTAAAAAAACGAAAGTGCCGCCCATTAATTATTTAGTTACAATCCTACCCCTTGTCCACCTCGCCTCCTGTCTCTAGCCACTCACACACACACACACACACACACACACACACACACACACACACACACACACACACACACACACACACACACACATAAACACACAGACACACACACACACACACACACACACACACACACACACACACACACACACACACACACACACACACACACACACACACACACACACAAGAACAAGCCATCCACTAGCAGTCCAGCCACTGTGTTTTGTTAGGCCTGAGTATTCAGTACAGCAGAGAGGAGAGAGAGAGAAAGGGAGGCAGAGCAGCGGATAAGTTTTCGCTCTTAATCGTGTCAACATCTTATCAGTGCTGTGGAAAGTGGAGAGGACACTGGAGACTCTCGGGGGGGGGGGGGGGGGGGGGGGGGGGGTTTGAAGGTAGAGAGGAGAGTGTGAGGGGGTGGAGGGTAGTTGATATTTATCCAGATTAGCGAGTCCAGGTGATTACTTACACATGCAGTTCACTAGACAGACATGACAGAGTTCAGGGAGAGGTCTGATTTGGCACAGCAGTGATGGGCAATGAGACAAAGGAGCATCTACTGCACTTATACTTATTCATCTGTAGTAAAATTGGACATGTTGCACATCTAGGTCACATGACTCAATTCCAGGGTGTGCATTCTTATTGTGTTTCTAATATTTGTAGGTCTAGTCATGTGATTATCATTACACTTGTGTGTGTTTAATTCACTGCATTCTAACTATAATACATTATTGTCTAAATCAAATAAAAAATGACTATTCGTGTGAGTAAGACAGTTCCCACTAGCTCCCCGGGTGCCTTGCATGGCCGCCCACTGCTCCAACAGGGGATGGGTTAAATGCAGAAGACCAATCGCGTTGTTACACTGTATGTTATAATGACCAATAAAGGCTTTCCACTGTAATACAGTGTCAAGTAATAGAAAAGAAGAACATTTTCTATCATCCAGCCAGTCACCACAATAGTGATGATGAGGTTAACTTGGTGTATCTTATCCAAAATAAAACAAAAAACAGAACAAGAATGGAGCTTGGACTGCACAAAGGTTTGTATTGTTCTGTGGCAAATGTGAAACCTCAACAGATAAGGCACAAACAATGGCCAGTCAACAGCTACGACTCTCTCAAGCCCCTACTGTTCCACACACACACACGCACGCACGCACACACACGCACGCACGCACACACACACACACACACACACACACACACACACACACACACACACACACACACACACACACACACACACACACACACACACACACACACACACATTCTGCCCTTATCTGTCCCTTTGAGCGCCTTACAGTAAGTGCACAGATGGACCACTAGATATGGGCTGAGACTGAAAGGCAAATAAGAGGAAGGTAGAAAGGATAGCACAAGCAAGGAGGAGAAAGCTTGTGAAAGGCCCGAACAGAGGAGTTTGTGTGTGATTCACTCAGCCTCCTCTGAATAGCAACAGAGAAGGAGAACTGGAGAGCAAGCGAGAGGCACAGAAAAACAATGGAGGAGAGAATGAGGAGGTTTCAGATGACTCAGTCCTCCACGGATGTCCCACTGAGGGCCTATTCTTCAGGTTGCTACTGGCTATTCAGTGCTGGTCGTTTTGGTCCCTGTACATGGTGGGGGCATCCAGAGTGATCAAAAGCCATCTTTAAAATGAGCATATAGAAAGATCTGCTGAACTGTGACAACAGCATGTGACGCATGTGAACTTGTGCTGGCCTCCCTTTACTCATATGGTAATCGTAAACTCACTGGGACCCCTGCAGCCTCTGCAGGTGTGCAACCTTGTGGGTCTGACCCAGAAGACAAAGAGTCTAGAGAGGGAACGAAGAAAGCAACAAGACGCTTTTCAGCGGTTGGTACATTCATTTGTTTGTTGGTCTGCTCGCTTCTTTGCACAGTAGATGCAACTGTCACCTACTTCATGAATGCTAATTTAATTTCATCTGTTGATAAGCACACTGAATATCACATAGCTCTGTTTAAGCTTAAGCTTTAAGCAGTCTCCCTCCAAACCTTAAACGCCTTAAACCATGGCACCTTCTTGTCTCGTGACTGTGGTAGCAGAAACATGCTTTTGTGTTAATCTTTATAACAGATGATTATAACAGTATACATATGCTAAGCTTGTTTCGCTGTCATTTCTTTCATTTTCACACTTTCTAACGAAAGGGCTTAATAATACACGACAAGCAGTGAAAGCTGTTGATTTCCTGTTCAGTCCACCAAGGAATGTATTCACTGAAGCACACATGTAAGCGTTTTGTTGACAAAGGTGTAAACGTTTTAAAAAGTTTTGTTTTGGATTTTTATCCTGTTATCTAGTGAACAACCCTGTAATAGTTTATACTTCATTTGACATGTATCATCAAACTTGTATCTACTGTACCTGCACATTGGTCTGTGCTGTATATAATTTTCTAAAATAATCTTTTTATCTGCACATTTATTTAAATATTTTCATTTCAAAATTTAAACTCTATCATATATCCTTTATATCCTATATAACTTTGTAAGCAAGTGGTGACTGGACAGAGCACTTTTTGAAACCTCTACTTTGCTCAACCATTAAAGTTTTGCTGATTGCAGAAAACCAGTTAGGGGCATCTATGCATTAAGTACATCACAGTGGGGGGGTCGTGACTGGTTCAGGGGGGCTTAGTAAGATGATGCCTAAGTCATGCAAATGTCAGCCAGATGTCCTGCAGGGACAAAGCAGCAAAAATGCTGAATTCATGCCTTTTTCGCTGATTTCAGTCGATTGTCAGCCCCCCCTCCTTGTGCTTTTTGTGGAAGGTGTTAAACATGCTAATGTGGCCACCCCAATTTTTAGCACCAATGATGCAATTCAAAGGTACAACCAAAATGTGGAGCTTTGATAAAAACAAAACTTGCCCTGTAAAATCTGCCCTGTATAGTCAGGGTCAAATACAAAATATAAACATAGTTCAAAGAACTGAACTGATAATTCCATTATCACACACTGTTTGGTAGACAGACAGACCACTTCAACTGAAAAGCTGAGAAAACTTTGTAAAAGTTAAATTCATGTCTGAGTCAAGTACAAACTTTATCAATGATAAGCATAACTACCTTCTGGAGATTTATTGGTCGGTGTATTAGTTTGAATTGCACTTCACAAATGTACTTAATAAAATTCTTAAATTCTCATTGTATATATTTGGCCATATCCACTCGAATGTAGTGTGTGTCAGCCTGCCTGCTTCAGGAGCTGTTTTCACTTAAAAAAAGAACATTTGACTCATCTAATCAAGCTTAGATAAGCATTACAAAAAAGCATACAGACAGAACAACCAACCCAGACTTAGTTTGGTTTTACACCACCCCCTTCTCCCCAAAGTGCTACAGTGCTGTTACCCGATTTGATGTAATCTGAAATGTCGACAGACTTGGTTTAAAATTACACACATTTTTATACTGCTGCTCTAGAAAGAATCAGTTGACATGACTTAACTTTCAGATAACCACAACGAGTATAACCAAGCAGAGCTTGGCTATATGTACAGATTTTATAAATATCCAGTTCATTTAACCATTTTCTAAACCAGGTTGTCTTTAAGTTGTGTCATTGCATGTTGAGTCATGAGAGACGTGGTCTTCACACCTTCTCACAGTCCATTGTTCAACTGATGAGCCAGTTCTTTACAGGTGTTAAGTGAAGCCTATTGTAAGTGAAAGATAATGTTTAACTTTAATCAGACTTCCTTCACTTTTGGTAAAGTGTTTCTACTCTAAGAACAGAATTCCAGATGCCATGACCCAACTTTCAGAGTCTGTGGAATGTTTGTTTTAGTTCTTGTTGTTATTCCTGACTGGCTGTAAAAATTGTCAGTACATAACTACATGCAAGCAGTCCATGTTGCTTATTAATGTTGGACTGAAGTTTTTTTCTTATTCTTATTAATCATTAACACAACGCACTTAAATCTGCTCTTTGTTTTACTTATAGTGGCGTTAAAATCACAGCTATTTATAGGTTGGTTTCTTGTTTCTGTGAGCTGGTTAACTTTAAAATAATTGAGCCATCATCTCAGAGATTTCAGTCACATCTGGCAGTAAAAGATGACTGAAATGAAACAGAACTGAAAAAATATCAGCTGACATAACTAGCACATATATCTATACATATTTAGTGTCTGTTTATTACTTGATGCGGTGCACATCACATATTCTGATTTCCTGCTGTACCACTAGGCCCAGTGTCTGTCCAGAGCCGAGGCACTGGCACACTTTTCCATGTGTCTAACTCTTCTCGCTTTGAGTGACTTCCTGAAATTGTTGCATAGCCATAGTGCTGCTACTGTTGGACTTAAAAGACAAAACCAAGGGCTCTGGCTTTTTACACATCATAAATGGAATGTATGGATCTCTGTATTTTGTATCACTTGAAGTTGTGTGGTAAATAAAAGACACCAGAGGCAAGAATCAAACCAGGGGTCTCTAGTTGGGTGCTTCTGTGCTTTAACCACTAGGCTGTTGGTCCTGTGAGGGTGACCTAGAGACAGACACTAAATCCCCCATAAAGCATAATGCTAACAAAGCCTTGATTTGATCGCAAGTCTTTTGTACAGTACACGTAACGAGCTGGTTCTTTACAAGTGTGAATTGAAGCCAAACTGGAGGAACTTTCCTTCCTCAAAAAGCTGCCTGGACTTTTTCAGTTGTTATTGTTGTTATTTCTGGCTGGTTGAAAAATTGCCAGTAATTTTATTGTTAATCATTACAGTAGTAAGTAGTAAAATTAGCACAAATAAAATATCCATGTGGATGTTGACTAAATGTTTGACTATAGGACATTTTATTCTAAACTGCTATAATTTTCTACTTTAAAGCTACATAGACTCCGGCTGCACATAAAGCAGGTTTAGTTGTTCCTTCAATACTACAGTATATCAGTTTCCTTCACCTCGCACATTCCCTCTTTTTAAACATGCAGTCACACTCCAGGTAACAGATAAAGACAACTAAAATAATATCCTACAGTGCTTTATTCCAGGTCATGGTGGCTAAAAGAGGCATGGGCAGTTCAGAAGCAGGCCGCGCTGCAGGGAGGGCACAACAATCACATCTGTTACCTCTGTGGCGCTGACCCTCTCCTTTTGGTTTCTTCTCTCTATTAGCACACAAGGTTTTATATGTTGTACAGTGTTGACAAATCACATTAAGGAGTGTGTGTTACAACCAAGGGAAGCTGTGTAGATAATGTTGACAGGTGGAGAAAGGCCCTAGCAGATCAATGTCCCTTTTACACTCTCGCTCATCTGCGTCCTACAACAGCGCTGAGCGGTGGGGAGTAAATAAAGATATGAAGAGCACAAAGGGGGAAGGAGGCTGGTGGAATGTGGACCACAGTAGTGGACACAGGCAATCAGCCATGTAAAAGTGGATTTTCTTCATGCAAACGACAACAACACAATTATTTTGTCATCATCAGTTTAACTAAAGGTTTGAGTAAAAACTAGATATAAAGGGTGTCTGTCCTTTACAATCACTATGGCCAACTTTGCAGCAATTATTTAATGCCACGTGGGCTTTAAAGATGCAACAATAGTCTAAATAGTCTGTTACACAAATGGCAATTCTTTTTTTTTCCTTTTCTGGTTTTGAGGCGCACAGTTTACTCCATGCTCTCCTTGAAAGCTGTTGATTGACAGTTGGCAACCTGTTTTATTCTGAAAATGTCTGGAATGTTTCTGTGTCACTGTCAGTTGAAGTACGACTAGAAACGCCTTTGCGTTTACAGTGTAGAAGCAGGAGTGCAACAGTCTATCAAGTCTTGCTGCATGAGCCATACTGTTGAACCAAAACAACATTTATGCTTTGTTTTGCTGCTCTTTGGCTACTGCGTAATCACACCCAGCTTAATTCAGATAATCACCAGTTAAACCAAATATTAACTTAGAAAGTTCCAGGTCCAATCTTTTTCATGCATTAGTCTATGTTTGTTGGCGATTGCAGGTAAATTTATTCCTCAGTTCATGGGCTTGAGGGAAAAAGAGAATTCAGAAAGCGTTGGGGGCTCAGAAAGAGGAGCTCTTCTTTTCCACTGTGAGGCTTCTGAATTGTGTTTTATTCAAAAAGGTTATGGTCCCCCGCTTGTCAAACCAGTTCCATCAAACTAATCCCACTGTGTCAACGCCTCAGGACCCAACAAGTAACAGAAAGAGGGGGTAGCAGTGTTCACGGCTCACGACTCAAGTTTTGTCTTCATTCCCAAAAGGCCTGTCACCACCGACGACACACATACACATCTTTGTTTTTGGGCACTTCAGGGCTTATGCAACGCAACGTCAATATTTCATCTTCTAAAGTGCTCTACTGGCATTTGTTGATGCACATACAGCAGTTTATTTGACCTGTTACTGAGAGTTTTTTTCTCCCTCAGTTATAGTGAAAGTGAATGAAACTGTAGCTGTTTTTTTTTCAATAAAAGCTTGTTTTGTGCGTTAGACTGTAAAAGATTTCTTTGTGTTTGTGTAACAGGCCAGTGATGAAGACATTATTGCTAAAATTGTCATTGAAGTAAACGTTAAACGCATGTTAAACGCTTTACATTAATGATCCTGCATCCTGCAACATTTTACTGCAAAATTGATGCTACAGCTAAAAACCTCTGCCAAACACAGTGACCTAATAGCTTACGTTAATGTTAATTTTATGGTGTCAAGACACAAGCAGAATTACCGGACTACACACTCTCCATCCACTGGTTACAGAAATACAGTGGGCAGGATAAGAGTACAGTACAAGACATATCAACTCTAAAACTACATGAAAAATCAAATTAAACTACACTAATTTGAAGAACAATGTTATTTCTAACTAGTCAAGGCTATAACTTTAAATGTCCTGCGAATTCTTGACAAGGACACAAATAATAGACATAAATACAAAAATATTTTTATAATAGTGAAGCAACATGTTTCTAAATGAAAACCTTTGGGAAATTTAAACACAAACACTTTTTTTAGTGCAATGATAAATCTTGTGTTTTTCAATTAATATATTTGTCATTTTATTTCTAAATGTCTTATGTTATAAGACACTAATGTACCCTTCAGACCGTGTCTTCCTGATTTTAGAAATTATATCACAATCTAAGAAAAGTGATTTACATGATGTTAAAATCCATACAATATTGTACTTTAAATTAAATATAGTAGCTTAATACTGCATATGTTTAATAGACAATACCTGCAAGATTTTTGGGGTATAAAGATGTATGGTATAGTTCATTGTGATGAGACCTGATGCGTGAATCACTATCACTTTTATGTATTTTATATATAAATCTTAAAATTACTGCAATTTGTATGAAAAACCTAAACCTAAATGAAAAGCAGAGGGACACAGGGGATGATACTGTCTTATTGTTACAGTGGAGTTTTGAGAAGACGGGCAGGACCTACGAGGGTGAGTGAGTGTGAAGGCTGCCTTGACTTTGGAGGATTTTTTGACTTTGGGTCAACACAGATGAAACTGTCATCTGTTGCATATGCATGTGCTTCTGCTCGGCCATATGTCTGCACCATTTTTAACAATTCAAATCAGCTCTGTCCCACCAGTAAATCTGTCACTGGTCACCACAGATGCTTAGTCATGCTCAACTCAAAAAAAGCACAACCAACACACATTACTGTTACTCTCGGTAGGTGTGCAGAGGTTGGATCATAGAACATATTCAGAATTATTGAAAATAAAAGTAATGTGTTATAAAAAACGTCTTATATTCTCAACAGTGACAGTGCAGTTATTTTCTACCATACTGTACGGATTATGATTTTATGAAAGAAACAAAAATTAAATTATAAAAAACATTTTATAATTAAATTTTTGAAATATAAAATTTAAAATTTTAATTTAAACTGTCATTTAAATGTTCAGTTAAAAAAATTGAAAAGATATATTTAAGCCAAAAAAACGAGTTTTGTACACTGGTTTGTACTTTGAGATGCTTTGCTGTAGCTGCAAGAGGTAGGAAAAGCAGGTAGTTTAACCATTAACTTAACATTAAAAGTCTAAATGAACCAAATCTGTCAATGACTAACACTCAATTTAAAATACCCTAGGGGTAGGTTTGCTGACCTTTTTTTTAGTTTAGTTAACTGAGTTAGTTTTACTTATTTAATAAAATAATTCTTTCTGATCTAAAACACTGGATCGGCCCCTGAACAAACAACAATGAAAATAATCTAACAACCTAATAGGCTTAGGACTCCTTATTTGTATCTGGTTATTAACTCCAGTAACTTCTGTCGCATGTCTTCACTACTCATACTTCTAATGATTGTTTATTCCTACTGCATATCTGTGAATATTTCACTATTAGCCCTAAATTCCAACAACCAAAGTGTGTAAATTCATCCCTTAACAGGCCTCAACAGATCTGGGACTGTACAGTTTGCCTGTAGTGTTTTGATGCATTCATGTAAATGTGCACGTGCTGGAGGTTCACTAAAATAAGCTTTACACTACGCAGCGCACACACTCTCCCTGTCTCTGTCTTTGAGTCTATTTATGGCTCTAATTGGCACATTCACTGGGCAGTAAAAGGCTCCTCTTGCTGGCCAAAAGCCTATAGCTGTAAAGTATGCTTGGTTGCATCTATCCAATAGAAGGGTCTTGCCCCTTGCACTGCATAAAACAGCGCCTTCGCCTTGGAGACAAAAACACAGCGTGAGGAAGAAAATGCATAATCCTATTTAATCCTGGAGTCAGAATGTCACAAGAATCAAGGCTGTGAATTGAAACATTTTCCTGTTAGGAGTGAGGAGAGACAGATACAGTAATTACTTTTCACTATATTTCAGACTCCAGGCCCTCCTTACTGACATCACCATCACTATATACAATGACTCTTGTTCAGATTTGTCCATGTGTTCCTACATAGTTTATGTTGTCTTCTTTCTTAACGTTGTGTCTTCTCTCTCTCGTAGTCGTGCTTGTATCATGACATTCTAAGCTGTTTCTCGCCTTCTTCTTCTTCTTCTTCTTCTGTGGCCTGTTGCTCATTTCTCTGTCCCCTCACCCTAAGTGCTCATGACAGATGGCTGCCCGCCCTGAGCCTGGTTCTGCTGGAGGTTTCCTGCTGTCTCCTAGAGACCCTTTGTTTTGATCTTTAATGCTACAGTAAACAAATAAATTACAGAAATAATACATTTTATGCTTTGATTGAATCAAATACAGGCCAAAGCTAAAGGTCAGGCTCATACAGTATTGGCACATTAACAACACAGGAATCCAGACTTATAACCCAAAGCCTGCTGAGTGAACTGATCAGCACCTCCCTCGGCACCAAACCCCCAAAGGATTCCTGGCATACCAGTGCTTCAGTTATAGACAGATTCTGGCTGGATGAGAGAAAACAACCATGTCTAGGCTAGAATTACGCTGTCTGTCCACAAGGTGCAGGTACAGTACATGGTGATAATCTGATTAAACTGACTGTAATTCATGACTATTACCACTAATTCACCTAAACCTTTACCTGATGCTACTGCATCAATGATGCCTTGCAGAGAATATACGTTGAATAGTTTATATATACTGTTTACTGATACAGTATTTATGTTTATGTACTTATGGGTGTGAGCAGTTGCATAGCACCTGCTTCTATAAGTGGAAGGAGACAGACAGAATAAGAGCTGCCATATCAGTTGCTGGAAGTGAAAATGGCACTAAGACACTGTCGTCCCTCCTGTTATGTTTGTTTCTCATGAACAGCTATGATGTTCACATGTCAATCTCAGGGTATGCTTAGATACCCAAAAGTGTCAAAACACTAAAAATCCAAGATACAAAATGGTTTGTATAACGTTCTCTAAAAATTCCACCCAATTTTAGAGCAATGTTTGTCTTCACCTCTCAATCAGGTTCAGTCACTCACCATACTGTATATATGAAACACAATAGTTTTACACTTTTATGATTTCTTTACAACTTTTTTTCATTGTGTGATGTTGATAAACATCACACAACCCTGGTTTTGTTCAGGGTCAAATTGACCCTGTGACCTAAAATCAAGGAAAATAAAAGTACCCTTTACTTAAGCAGTGTTTTAAAACCAG
Source organism: Betta splendens (assembly GCF_900634795.4). Lineage (NCBI taxonomy): Eukaryota > Metazoa > Chordata > Actinopteri > Anabantiformes > Osphronemidae > Betta > Betta splendens. The sequence goes on from NC_040891.2 coordinate 3,255,942, forward strand.
AAATGAACAAAATAATGAAATAAAAATATAATATGAACAACATGAACACTTGTTTATGTGTAATTTTGCACATTTTACACAGGCTATGCTTATCTGGGCCTAAACACACAACTTGCAGACGTGGCTCCTCTTCCTGATTTCTTTTAACCCAACAACAACCTAGAAAGAGGAGGATTATAATTAATATGATTTATTGCTGAGCCCAGGACACACACAATATGTTTGCATACAAACCGTACACAGTTTCACTACTGTACTATACTGTACACAGTCTGGAACAGACTTACCTGAAGTACTGTCCTGGATCCCTCCCTGTACAGTAGCTGTCTTGTGCTGCTACTTTATAAATGTGGCATCACTAGTGGCTCTCCCAGCTACTCATGGAAGATACTTCTCTTTTACAGAAAACTTTCAAGATTCAAGATTCAAAAAAGTGAAAAGGGAAATTATTTTGCACAATTTGATCGCTGTCACAGATGGAGGTACACACAAAAAGGAAAGGAGATTAAAAATAAGAATGCTAACACATCCACACACACTCACATCAAGTCAAATTACTATTGTCTAATTACATCTAATTACTAGCTAAACATATATTGTACTTGTTACTGCCCGGATAAAGATCAACCCTTACAGAGGGAGGAGGAGTTGTACAGACTGATGGCACTGGTAGTAAGGATCTCCGGTGGCGTTCTATGAAGCACCTAATACTGATCAGCCTCTGGCTGAAGGTGCTCCTCTGTCCAGACAGCACACTGTGTAGGGGGTGGGAGGTGTTGTCTAGGATAGAGAGGAGTACGACCAGCATCCTCCTCCTCATGTAGGGGGTCCAGCTCCACCCCCAAAACAGAATCAGCCCTCCTGATCACTTTGTCCAGTCTGTTACTGTTACTGTCTGCTACATTACATCTCCATCCAAACAATAAATGAGTTGTAGACTGATGTATCATAATTTTGAACAACCAGAGGCCAACGCGTGATGCTGCAGGAACCTGTGACTTAGTGCAGGTTGTCTACGATCTATTTTAATCATAGTCATATTTGGTTTCTGGTACCACTGTGCTGCTTTCAGCGATTTTGTGCTCATGATTCCAGTATTTTTCCCTTTTGGGGCAGTAAGACACTGGGGCTGTTCTGTCTGTGAAGGCAAACCTGGAGGACAGAGGGGCCTTGTTTTCAGCTCAACAGTGAGTTAGCCTTGTTTTTTTGGACCCGTCAGACAATCATGAGCTTCCCTTTTAGGAGCTCCTGACTGTGGCTTACATTGTGGCTTATCAACAAATTTTCACAGGCAATGTTGATACCGTCAGATGTTAATAATAACATCTAATAATAATAACACCTGCATTCTTGTACAGGGTGACACAGACAAATGGGAAACCGTATTTTTAAAAAACGTTTGAACTTTGAAACAGGTCAATTTGACCCATAACAAGCAGTTTGCTAAGTGTCCAGAAGTGGGTTTTCTCACCAAACTGAGCATCAAGCTCGCTGTAATCATGTAAGACCAACAACAGGTGCTGCCTCTTCTCTACACTCATATGTCCTTCTTTGCTTGTTTCACATATAAACAGTGCTGCCAGATGATTTAGAAATGTCACTGAGTCAATCCCAGCCATGGTTTTTATAAATCAATTTTAGGATTATTTTAATATTATTTGTTGACCAACCAGTTACTGAAAGGACAGTTCGTCATTTTAATGCACAATTCAGAGATAGGGGCAAACTTGAACACTCCTTCAAGGTAATTATTTTCATTGCTGACTACTGTAAATTGTTAAGAATATTATTGTTGGATTTAGCAATATGCTGGATTATTTATTATATATTTATTTATATTTATTTTTTAATGCATGTCAAGGATTGTCAGCATATTGAACATACATGAGTTGCAAATGGAAACAGTCTCCCATTTCTACTTTAACCAATATAAAGCATGACACTGAGTGCTCAGTTTCACTCAGCTGCTACTCCCTCAGCACACTAACTAAAACAATAATGTCTGCTCTGCATGAACCCAACCTTTTCTCTGCATTGTGGACGCTATAGAGCACATCAGCCAGCCGGACGAGACAAGGGGTCCTACCTTGCAGCCCTCACAAGCGCTGACACCATAGTGGTATCCAGAAGACTTGTCCTGGCAGACGAAGCAGGGCTTGTAGACTCGGGGAGGAGGTGGAGGGGATGGTGGGCTTGGGACAAGCTCCTCAGAACTGGTGCTCTGTGTTTCAATTGCTGCAGGGAGTGAACACAGGAGAAGGACTAAGAAAAAAGGTATTTTCAAAAAAGCAAGATTTACTGGAATCATACATTTGAATAAGGAATAAAGATCTGTTTTTCCTAAATGACATTGGCCTGGATATTGGATTATATACATCAAAATCAGTTTGCTAGTAGTCCCCATGAGGAGTTCATGACTTGAACTGTGAATCTTCACTGACAGGTTATGATAATACTTTTTCTATAGTTCTGAAATTGCAAACTGTCACAGTCACAGTAGCGGTGGCACATTGAGACTGAGACACATGCTGGGATCTAGTCACAAAAACACAGGCTATCTGCATAGAAAAGGAGGGTGTCTCTCTGGCCTCTCAGCTGATTAAATTAATGTTTTCTTCACCATTGTAAATGGAAGTATTTGATTTCTTTCTTTATCTCTTTATTGACATGCCCATCTGGGTCTCTGGATCATGTTCAGCAGGAACAGGTTCAGCATAAACTCCCTAAAGGTTCTGCAGAATATTCATGTAAACTTGCATACAGCTCACATTATGGCACAGAATTAGTTTGTTACTCTGGATTTCAGGCAGCTTTGGCCAAGAGTAAATAATTTCACGAGGAGCCATGTTCCTTCTTAAACAACTGCAGCCGAACCAGGTTTCATTAATGAGGAGAACAGACATTTGTTTTCATTGAGGTCAGGTCTAATACACCAAATGCTTTCTCTACGTTGCTGGCAAAGAGCAGCTTGCACATAAAGGAAATCTATGGCAAGACACCAGGATGGAGAAGAGTCAGTGGTCTGAATAAAAACACACAGGACGCAGACAAAGCACGTGAAATGCATGTGTCCACAAATACTAACTTAAAGCCTCGACAGTAAGTGGCTGTTCCCTGTGGTGGGATCAAGCTAATCTAATGTGCTGCTGATGTACAAAGGATTGTTGTGCACAAATAAATGGGAAATCTGCTACTGTAAGAAACACAGACATGGGAAAATAAAGAAATAACACATGCAATAGATAAATTGTATAAAATACACACCATATATTTCTATTACAGAATTGACTGTCTATAAAGTTTAGATTTAATTCTCCAGTTGTACATGTTAGTGTAAAATCCCCTATAGCTCCATAACCTGATTCTAAAAAGTACAGTTGTGCATGTCCTCTGCGTATTTTATAATTTCATGCATGTGAAATAAATCTTACTTCTTTACTTCTGTCTGTACAGCGGAAAAAACAATAATATCACAAAGCCCTTTATATCAAACATGTCAAAGGTGCAACACACTCTGTTCATATTAGATGATTATGAGGACGTTGAGGACTGCTGGAGCACGAAAACAATGCATTTCAGCCATCCCAGATGGTGCTGCACACTTTAGCATACATCCAGAGGAAAAATACTTTTGCTTGCGATATGCCTTTGGAGCATTTGTAATGGCTGGGTAGCCCCACACTGATGAGAGGCAGCGCCAACAATTCGGCATTGCAACCAATTTGAAACTCATAGCTGTGTCTGGGAGGCAGCGTGACCACCTGCAGACAGATGGGACTCATGAACGTAGATGCATTACACCCCTCGGTGTGTGTGTGTGTGTGTGTATGTGTGTGTGTGTGTGTGTGTGTGTGTGTGTGTGTGTGTGTGTGTGTGTGTGTGTGTGTGTGTGTGTGTGTGTGTGTGTGTGTGTGTGTGTGTGGAAGCCGTAGGCCCGACCAGGTGCAGGGAAACCTTTTTCATTTTCTGCGTGATTAAACTTTGACTCAACTTCCCTGCGAGTTAACATACATAGAAAGCTCCATTAGATGAATAAAAACTGATGACAGACAAGCACACATGGCGAGTCTAGCTTAAGAGGAGGCAGACAAAAATGTACGGCTACAGCGGCTGAACCCTTAGCCTCTGGCTGAACCTGCTGGTGGGGGTCACACAGGATAGCACACTCCCTGCTGGAAGCTGCCGGCTAAATCAGGGGAAGGGCCGGAGGAAACGACTCCTCTGACAGACAGTGCCCTCCATACGGGCTTTTATCAAATGACAGCATGTGGGATAAAGTCAGAAAAACACATCGAATTCAACCAGTCATTAGCTGTTTCTCAATTACAGCAATCTCTCGATCACCTTTTAGGGCTAAAAACTAAACATTCTCCATCTTCCATAGCTTTTCCTTCCCCACCACCAGTTTCCTCCGCACATACTAAACTTGCCTCTTTCCCTTGTGAGTCCTTTGTCCCCTGCTAGTCACTCTGCACATTGTTGTGGGTTCCTACTGTGAGTATAGTTTTCTCTCTGATACTTATTGCTCCAACCAGGTGCAGGCTTTAGTTCTTCCTTAGCTCTGACATACGTGTCATGCATTCCTTGCAACTCTCTGACAGGGGCAGAGCTCCATCATTGAACATGCAGTGCAGAGTTCTGGGGTTTTACTGCTGAGATGAGCTAAAATAATAAGTCACTGATATAATTCTGCCTTAGAAAGAGGATGCAGCCTGGTCACTTTCTAACTAGACACACAGGGGGCTCCAGTATGGCCTACCCCACTCACCAGTTTGAAAGTACGGAACCCGTCAAAATAAGGTTCCAGTCCTTCCCCTTCATGTAACTGTCTACACATCCCCTTTACAATCTGGCTTCTATTTTAACATGTTAGATTCTGGTGTCCAGTAAACTTTAATAGATCAAGCACTCGCCCATGAGTTTCGTCTGAGGTGTTTTTTTTTTGTTCCAACCAAGTCCCAGTTCTATTAGGTTTTAGATCACCCATAACTTCAGCTTTACAACGCCATGACTAGACTATAGACTATCGCCCCATGCTTATCATCTCAGCCATCTGTTAGAAGGTGCTAAAGTATTCACAGTATTATATTATATTATATTATATTATATTATATTATATTATATTATATTATATTATATTATATTATATTATATTATATTATATTATATTATATTATATTATATTATATTATATTATAATAGACAAACAGAAGAGCGCTTTTAAGCAGACCCTAAATAAATCATTATGGGTGATTCACCAGGTTCACCAATCTGTTGCTATCTGTTTTGAACAGTTATTTTACAGAGCAATATTTTACAATTACAAAAAAGCATCAAGAATGCTGTGAATAAAAGCACATTGTAGTAACAAAAATATGTTTACAGTAAGCGCTGATAATTTTTATAATAGGTATATTAGGGCAGCTTCAAAATCCAACAATCACGTTTCCTAATTAAAGTTTTTAAAAGCGTGATTATTTATTTTGTTTTGCAGCTTAGTTAACATAGAAATCCTACGATGGTCAAGGCATTCCATGAGCAGAGTAGTTTCTATTTCTAACTGGAATTATTACAGAATATTTATGATTTTAGTTCAAAAACTAAAATACAAACTAATTGTGGCGGTCTCTGAGTCTTATCATGTTCATTGATGGCAGCATCACATGAAAACCTGAGTACCAAAACTAGTGATTGACGCTTCTCTTCATCTCACGTCATCTGTCCAGGCTGTAGCCCTCAGTGTCCTTATTTCCTGTTCTCCTACGCATAGAAAGAAAACTGGTGACATGTAAAACTGCCAACATGGTTTACACACCCAACAGATGGCAAAGGACCTGAAGCAAGTCTGTCACAGCACACTGGCAAATTAACATGATACTGTCTTTGAAACGAGGACAAAGCCATGTTTGTGCTGAAAATGCGGGAAGTAAAAGTGGACTTAAACTCTGATGCTTAACCTAAATAAAAACACAATCAAAGACATTAATTGCGGCATATGAATAATATATATGAAGTAATAATAAAAGTGTTACCTGGAGGACGGAAACCGAAGCATTTGCAGCATATCGCCACCTCCTCGTCCTACTCGTCTACTCAGCTGATAATTTTTCTAGTTTGGAAGTCAATTTTGCACCAGGTTCTCTGACCATTAGATCAACAATTAAATGAACATCATAAGAAAGACTTTGTTTTAGATATTAGCACCAAACAGTTCATTGTTATGCGGCAGCGCTTGGCAGTCATGTGACCAGCTAGCACCTCCTCTTGACCACCTCTGTGACCTCATGGCAACCCTGGGGTGGCTGCAGTGCCACGGTCAAGGGAAGCTCCCCCACCGTACATGGGAAAACACAACAGGCCACTTCAAAGAAAACCCAAAAAGAAGCTAGGAGAAGCCATCAAAAGCAGACGATAGATGAGAAAGCTGAGGGAAGGAACAGAGGGAGAAAGGACTAAGGTGCTGAAAGGCGAGAGGATTCTTTTTATTCAACATTAATTCGTGGCCTGAAAAGCTCAGAGTGGATACAACTTTATTTTCCTCCAGCCAACACTTCTACATTGAATTAAATTCTAAGTTGGCCCTGTTAGAAAACCGTGTAATAAGTAAAGCTATTGGCCAATTGTGGCATTTAACTGAAAAATCGAACAACAACAAGGGTTTGAGCTAAGGATGCAGAGAAGAAAAAAATTTACCCCAGAGTTGTAAGGTACCGGAAAGTGAGGTGTTTTGTGTTTAAGCTGCTGTTATGAAAAATGAAAATTAATGAAAAATGAATTTTTTTTATAATCATCAAGTTTTGGAGAAAATGGAATTTTAAAGAAGAACAAATATTAATATTATTTTTTATTATTTAAAACTCATCCAACGGTTTGTTTGACAAAAAATATATTTTATATATTAAAAATAAAAAATATATTCAACATTATTTCTAGAAAGACTATTTTCTTTACTAGTTTCAGAAATACCTTATGTATGCTAATTTGATATGCTAATTTCCTTTACTACAGCCGCAGAACTGTAACTGTAACAACAATCATCTTGACATTTTACAAAATTTGCTGATGAAGGCTTTGTAGGGTGAAATCATTCATTTTGCACATAGCAGTAGACCTGCTTCAATAAATCTTATCATTCTGTGCCAAAATAATTAGATCTACAGTGTTTTTTGTCTGGAAAAAGACAAAGACTAAACCCTACAACACAAAAGGTTTTACTTTATATTCATTTTACAGCTGAACAAAAACCATTTAACACAGCTTAATACAAAAAAGTAGGTGACGTTCCCTTAAACAGACTAATATGATACAGTATATGAAGAAGTTAAACTAAGTAAAATTTTATGAAATTAAGTTTTTTATGATATAAAAAAAATCGGTTTTACAGTAAGTTGGGCTCTTTGCTACGATATCACCTATAAAAAAGTGGTTGTTATTAATAAAAATAAATTAATAATAATAAATATGAACAAAATGCTAATTTGCTCTGGCTTTTAACCCAGTATGAGTTGGTGATTTTGTTGATTTTTAACTCTTATTGTTATGTTATTTAATTTGGATTTTTTTAATTATTAAGCACTTTGGTCAGCCTCCGCTGTTTTAAAAGCATTTTATGAATAAACTTGATGTCTGTTTATAACAAATTAGAAAGAGATAAAAGGAAATCAATATAAGTATTTGAAGATTTGCAACTAACAAAGTAATAAAAAGTGCATAGACGGTCATATGCAGCAGGTTAAATTGATGGTTTGTCTGTGATAGATGAACAATCAAAGAGAAACTTTGAGAAACATATCTGGTTTTGTTCTGACCACAGGAGTCAGTCAGGGAGTGTGTGGCAGGCAGTGTCTTAAATGTAGTTCTGCATCAGAGACAGAGCGCTGCTGCCGTGAGGCCACACCAGCAGCAAAGTGGAGACAGACGAGCACTTCTCACATCTTTGCACCTTTGTGTGAAACATTTTAAAGTAATAGCCCATATTAATTAGGGTTGATTCTGATCTGCTGCATGCTACAAGTAGCCCAGATCTAGAGATTAAATAAATATAAAAATAAAATTACAAAATCTTTTTTAAATTGTTTTTTTATATTTATAAAGGGTCATTTAGAGGTTTGTTTTGAGTTTAAACTGGGTTTACAGTACATACATACAGCAAAGAAATGAAAGGAAAGCTGCCTGACGCAGGCGTATTTATTTAATTGGAATCCCCCGCAGCATTATCAGCCTTTTAATAAATATAAATTGTGTATATATACTGTGTATACATAAACAAGATCAAACGTTGTTTTCCAGCAGTGTACTGTATATCTTTCCAGTCTGCTAGTATTTTTTGATAGTCATTAAAGGTCTGATAATGTTAATAATGTTGCCGATATGCAGCCCTAGTGTGACACTGGTGGGATCCTAATCATGTCGATTACACACGCCTGGCATCAGACAGCTCGCCTTTTATTACACTGTTGTACACAGCTTTTTATTTCCCCCCATCCACCTTTTATTTCACACGCCCACTAAATCAGCCTGGTGTGCAAGCTGTGCTAATGGCCTTTCATGTCCATATCACAAGTGCTTAAACCTTGGAGACAAAAAGGCCTCAATTATCCCATAACACACATCAGCTGTACAATGCTGGAAACTGCACTCATGTCTTTTTAAGTCACAACAGCATCAGTACTTCTAAATGACATCAGTTTCCACTGTTAGTGCTTTTATTGTGAATTTCATTCCAACAGTGTGGGAATCCTGTGCAAGGATTCCACAGTTGTAAAGCCCATTTTATCTGTGCAAAGCAGGTCCTTGATCACTGTTAATTAACATCTAAACTGGAAGAGGAAGTGCATTAATTGTTGGCTTGTTGTGTATGCCGCTAATTAACACCCAGGGGGGTTCCATTATGCTGAATAAATAAATTAATAAAGTAACATTTGGGTGACCCTGGGAGAGGTTTGCTCAAATCACAGTCTATTTTAAACATATGCCTTATTCCAACAGGTAGAGGTCAGCACCAAAGGCAGACTTGCTGCTGAACACGGTGAGGACGATTAAGGGAGAGAAAAGTCAACAGAGGCTCCTTTTTGTCTTTTTTTCCAGTTTGAAAGGACAATATACACAATGTATAATGATGTATAATGAGGTTGTAACCACGCCTTATAAAACTTATCACCTCAAACTCTACTAACTGATATATAAGCAGAAATATTATTAGCAAACAACTCTGAATTTGTTTTCAAGCAAATACGCCACACACTTCTGCCTCACACACTACACAGTAGACTGAAAGACAAATGCCACCTTTATGACAATTTATAACCTACAACATTTACTGTGAAAATGTCAGACGATGACATGGTTGTGCATAAATATCTAAAGCGTCTTCTTTAAACAATAAAGGCCATCGCCAGGAGGTCAGCTCAAAGCTCAGCACCTGTAACTTTTTTCAATTTGCCTCCCTCTGCTGAGGCAACAGCCACTTCAGGTTCTGTTGTGTGCAAACAAACCCTTCCTGAGGAATTACAGCAGGAGGCTGCTCAGTACCAGATGTGGATAAATCACAGAGCAGCGGGAAGACGGTGAAAACAAACAGTGACAAGTAACTCACGAGCACATGGATGAAAAAAGTGCACATTTAAATATAACTCTATTTTTTTATTTTTTTCTAATTATTTATTCTGTTGCAGGTGTGACACACCTAATACATCATCACTTTCAATATTTCTCTCCCGTTTTTTCCACTACAGGATGAACGTGTATTATTAAAGATTGAAGACCCGCATCTGATTTTAAACTATCTACTCCTAAAAACAGCAGCAAATATCGAAACGCTGTGAAGTCGTTCATCTAAATCAGTGTCAGGGAGCACAGGTCGCTGCTCGTCAGCCGCCCCTCCTGTCATCCTCCACGAGGAGGTGTGGAGAACGCCGCCTGTGTTTACTCTACGCATTCCTCCAGCCTGCTGCTCTCTGAACTCCACTGATCTGTGCCGAGGCGCACATCAGCTGCTCGCACCGCTGAGGATTTACGTGGGCTCACAGAGAGAAATGACGTCTGAGAGCGAGTTTTAAAAAAGTCGACTATAAAAACATACAAGTACAAGAAGAACTATGTTTTAAATTGTCAACTTAGCCGCCCCGCAAAGTATCCTCTCTATAACACACTGATGCTTTTACTAGTTCTGATGTTTTCCTGAGATGCGTTCATGCGCCCTGTTTTCAAGCGTAACTTCAAAACTTTTCTCTCTTATCTGATGGATTTCAAATTATTTAAAATTACCACCACTAACTTCAAAAGACCTACGGCCCTTTCATGGAAACTTGCTGCGCCTCCACCCCGTTTCGCGGCTTGGCAGGTGAGGCAACATCCGCAGCACACCGTAACAACACAACAATAACAACACACGACGATGAGGTGAGTTGGACCTACAGTGTGCGCTCCGCCGGTGCTGCCACTCTCTGCGCGCCAGTCCGCTGATGCAGGCTTTCAGAGCCTTTTCCTGCAGCATGCAGGACGACGGGCTGGACGTGTAGAAATCCAGCATCTGCCCGGGACTCACGGCCAGCACGTCCATGCAGTCAAACATGATGACGGCGCTTCGTCAAACTATTCGTGTGCGTTATGGATAAAAATCGCCGACATAAGTGCGCATAACTCCATTAAACTCCGTCGCTCCCCCACCTCCTCCTTCCCCTCCTCCTCCTCCTCCTCCTCCTTCTCTGCTTTTGTTTCTTCTTCTCGACACGGCACAATTCGCTCCTCTTCGTCCCACACAGGAATCATGAATGTTCCCAGCGCTCCGCGGCTTCTTCTGGCTGGTCATCTGCCATTTTTTTGTTGTTAGTACGGTTCGTCCGCCGCGCGCAGCCAACAACTATTCCATTCCATTGCCGTCTCGTCCCGGTTGTTGACAGCAGGCAGAGCAGCGAGCGACCCGGACTGGCTTTCTTTCGAAGCGCGCTATCGAAAACACGAGTCGCGTTTAAAAGCACATGTTGTGGGTCGGTTTCAGATGACGAATGGGATATCGGTCCCTTCCCATGCAGCTCATTTCCAACTAGTTTTGCCACAGAGAGTGAAAAATTGAATTGCCTAATATATGCGAGTGAACTTTGTATGAACCCTTCTGAGGCTGGTGACCTTCAAATGACCCAGGCGGCTGACATCACTGCAGCTCCGGAGCGCGGAACAAGGCACAGAGAAACGCAGACAGAAATATAATCAAGATGTTTTTTTCCTCTCGGGAAGGACAAGTATGCGACGGTGCCCGAAAATTTTGAAAAAAGAGACATTCTTTATACGGAGCACAAAGAATGTTACTGCGCTTTAAACGGTGTTGCTTTGTGTGCAGTGAAAATAAAATGTATTCATAAGGAGACAAATGAGCATAAAACCAAACCGAATTCTGATAAAATGTACTTATAATACTGCAGTAATTCATTTAAAGTAAAGCTGTAATAGCATCTGTCTACTCTTGCAATAACTTGATAAGCGGCATGTTTCTGTCTGCATCGCTCTTTTTGATCCCTCAGAGAACTTTATTTGGACATTTCTGGAACTTCCTGTTAGACGTTTACCCTTTATTAAAATGAAAAATAGGAATAATCAACACAAACGAGACTTTTGAAGTGTTTTTCTAAAATATGAGCGAGTAAAACCATTTAATGAAGCTTTTTACTCTGGAAAATATATTTTCAGAAAACACAATTGTGTGTAAATGTGTGCACACTAAACTGTGGTCTGTGAAACTAACATAACTCTAATAAATAACAAAGGCAACGTTTGAAACAAATACATATAATAATACGGTATATCATTTTAAAGCAAAAACAACCAGATCCCGCCAACTAATAAAAATCAATGCCTCTATAAGATAAAAATGCTAATGGCAGGTCAATGTAAGAACACCAACACTTATCTAAATTCTCCCACAACACAACTGACCCTCAAGCCATAAAGAATGATCAAAAGTTGAACTGAAATGACAAAATAACCAGAGTAAAATCCACAAAAACAACATGACAGAGTATCAAATACTGTATGTGACTTAAATATTCCCAGTTTTCTGTGCGTTTCCTGTTGATGCAGACACTATCTATCACTCGAACCCCTTTTTCATTTTCTTGTTATCATTGTATAAGTGTCAGGATGTGGGTCAGCCTAGCAGGAAACACTGGGAGTAAGTTGTAACGTGTTTGATCAAACAGCCCTAAAATTAGTCTTGGGGTATAAATTTCACATTGACACCCACAGTTCAGTCCAGTTGGGATGTGGTAATGTAACATGTAACAATATTTAAATGAGTAAATGAATTTGCCATAACTTTTCCTGAAGCTCAAGCGCAACTATTGTATGCAGTAAGACAATGATCCAGGCAGATCATTCTACATTTTCACTCTCCATTTTTGGTGGCATATGTTCAAAAGAGACAGAAACTCATTTGAAAAAATATATACCTACAGTACTGCTGTATATTTATTCCCAACCTATAATTGATTTTTCAGATAAAACTCCCAATGTTAAACCAAGTGTTATAAAATGTAGGAAATGTGTTCTTAACTCTTTGTACTTGAGAAGGAATTGATCCTTATTTGTTTGTCTGGCGTTCAAGATATTTAAAGTGACTAGGACCATTGTATCATGGGAATTTTCGAATCTCTACCACCAACTAACCAAAAACGCACACCCAAGCTTGTGAAACAGGCTTTCTCTTCAATGCAATCACTTTAGTTTGTTTTATTTCCAATGACAGTCAATTGTGTCAAAACCACAGTCTATTAACTTAGATGTGTCTTTATGAGAAAATCTAAGAGCACTCAGCCCAGCGAGTGCGCAAATGAGCCTTCCTACAACAATGTGTTCACATTTGTAGTTTAGTTGCAGTGGCATCCTTGACACAGTTATGGTTATGCATATGTTTTGTTAAAAAGAAAAATAATGTAATTTTAACCTTTTACTGTACCAAACTGTGAAACTTAATTATTTACAAGTGATAACTGATTTTACTTGAATATAATTATTGGACTATTATATAAATGGTAATGTGAAATCATTACCTGTTCAGCTGTCCCATTAAGTATTCAGCCACCTACCTACCATGCACATGATGTTTATTATAACATGCCCTGGAGTAGTAGCCATCACGCTCCCACAATGTATTATATGCTTAATTGAGTCCATTTAATGACTTGTGAGGGCCACGAGAGGCTAAGTGCTATAATTTATGCTGATGATGGCTCTGTCCAGAAGATCGGGAAACACTGTGTGTATGTGGTCGGCATGTTTACCAAAAATAGAACTATTTGATGTAACAGTTTAGTAGTACAAAACATCAAGGTACTTTATGTGTAGAGCCACAGAGAGAGCGATGGTTAAGTATCTCAGCCTTTCTCAGCCAAGTGAAATGAACTTCCTTTTAAAATGTTAATTGTCAAAGATGCAGAGATAGTATATAACTGCTACAGTGATAATGAAGTTAATAAAGGTATTGTATTAGCATCAGTGTTCGCTTCAGAGGCTACACCAACTAAAACAAAACCAATAGCCTATAGGCTAAAGGTTAAAAAAAAGGTTCCACAAAAGGTCACAAAGATCACACATACTACAAAACCAAGATTAGTACAGCCGTTTGGTGCTATTACCCAGAATGCATTGTGATTCCAATAACAGCAGCTAACTCAGATGCAGTTTTAAACAGGTACATTTTGTAAAGTGTGTATGAGAGTTATGTAATTTAGACCAAAAAATAATAAAAATATATTTTTCCCAGTCCCACCAATCCAGCACTCCCTGTAGTCCAGAACCTACGTGTTCTACTGCGCTTCTTCATACCCAAGCAAGTTCATAAAAGTGGGAACTGCTTCTGCCCACCACCATGGGACAACAACTCCAAAACAATATCAGGACATTTTTTTTTAATTCTCCAAAGTAAATATTTGTATGTACCATAGGAAAATTAATTCATAAAGTTGAGTAGAACAAACTGGCCAAATCCTTGTGTGAGAAACCACAAGTGCTCTCACCAGCAGGCTACTAAATTAAGGCTCTACTTTGAAATAAAGCCTATTTTAAACAGGCTCAGCTTCAGTACAGAAATTCTCATTCATTCTAGACTAAACAGAGTTCTGTAGAAAGTTGTTTTTAGTTTAACTTTTAAGCAACATAACACCATCCCTCAAGTCCCATTACATTTGTTGTTTCAAAGTAGCGCAGACTTTTGATGTTGTTAGATAGAGTGAAGAAGGTGGTTTGACAGGCATTCTGGCCTGAGCACAGAACACTGATCCCACAGAGCTCATGAAAATTGCAGGGACCCTACAGCAGAGCTGAAACAGAAACCCTTGGACCCCTCCAACCCCTCACAGACACACACTAGCTGACCCCCTGCAGTTCAGCTGGTGTAACAGTAACCCCTGGCCACACAGATGTAGACAACCCGAGTCAGCACAGGTAATGAATACACTTGAAAATCCACCTGTAATTAGAAGGTGATAATGAACCCATCCATCAAGATAAGATGCTTTTTGGCATCGGTGCTCATGCAGCTCATGACCACCTCATGCCAAAACTCACCAGGTTGGACAATACACACCACAGCCGATCATTTAATAGGCCCGGGAAAAGCCTGACAGCTTGGAGGACAACACAAGGAGTAAATGCTCTTTCCACTCTGTACTGCGTCACCTGCCTAATCTGCAGCTGCATTTTTTCTCTAGCAGAAATCCTTATTTCACAGCATCTTCATAGGCAGGAATGAATTTGGTGTTCGCAATTCACGACTGGGTCAAACCTAGTTTAAACAACTATATTTGGTTACACTTGCACTTAGCCTATTGGTAATTTAATTGAACCTGCATAGTTGAAGCAAATTTGTATCCTACCCGGATTGTGTATCATGCCAAAGCTTCCACCAGAATTATTTGTGTCACAAAGTGATGAACACAGAGACACTGAAGATTAGGATTAATTTCTGTGCATCAGTATCTTAATGTCTTGAAATGTAACAGTATAGAAAAAATTACGCCTACGGATTTACGGATATTTTACAATTTAATTAGGAATGACACAGTTATATAAGCTTTAAAAACATGTACTGTAGTACATTTGCATAGTGGGAAGCAGGTAGAGGAAACTTTAACTATTGATTATTTATAACTATTATTATTAAGTAACTATTTATTTATCTTATCTACAATAATTAATTGTGTCCATTTTTACACTTTTTACAATTTCATAAAAGTCGTAAAATTATTTACAATTTGGATTTGCTATACCCCATATTTTATTCACAATATAAAGAAAACCCATCAAATGTTTCATGTTCAAATTATGTATTTTAGGAAAAAGGAAAAACAAGGTAATTTCATGATGGCAGGAATAATTTGCTCAAGTGGGCTTTGCTGGGCTTCTATATATACTGTAGTTTTCTTTAGGGTCTTAAACCTAAATTATATAAATAAGTAAAAGAAAGAGAAGGAAAAACCTTTTGCCACTAAGTAGTGAATTGGTATAAAAAGAGCATCTTAGAGAGTCAGGGCATCTCACTTAATAAAGATGGGCTAAAGGTTCA
This sequence comes from Betta splendens, assembly GCF_900634795.4. NCBI lineage: Eukaryota > Metazoa > Chordata > Actinopteri > Anabantiformes > Osphronemidae > Betta > Betta splendens. Next base: position 3,271,498 of record NC_040891.2, read on the forward strand.
TCAAAGTGAAAACTTGCATCTACAATTTCTACAACATGCAGTCATAATATTATCAGAAGAGTCAAGGAATCAAAACAAACCTGGTGCATATGTAACAAGAACAAAACCAGACTGCACAGCATTTAAAACAGGCCTGATCCAAACGTAGAGGGGCCACTTTATTATGTACTGTAGACTTGTACAGTCTAATGCAACCAAGTCCAACAACTCTGCTTTGTTCTCATTCATTATAATAATATATGATGTCACATTACAATTCACTCTAGTATGACTCCAGCACCCACATGGACCTAAAAATATAGTAGAGAAATCAAACCTTGCATATCTGCATTTGCATGGTTTGCAAGATTTACTGTATTCATTTGCGTTAGATTGTACAGGTGTACGGCTCTGTCCTTCATAAACAGTAGGAACATAATCCAATAATGCCATCTGTCTGGACAAAAACTTATTCAAAACATTCTGTGATCAGACTAATCAACATTTGATCATTTTTAGAAAACCATTGATTCTGCATCCTTCAGATTAAAGAAGAGAGGGACATGCCAGCTTTATTACTCAGTTCAAAAGCATCTCTGATGGTACGAGGGAGCATTAGTACATATGCAACATCTGGAAAAGGCTACATTAGTGCTTGTAGACTAGATTGGGAGCAGTATACATGCTCCCATCCAGACCACGTTTCAGCTGGAAAATCTTGACTCTGAATCTTTTTTTAATAGTAAGAAAAATAGAAGTGCTCTTCTTTCTAAATGCTTCAGTGATCATTTTACACAGGTACCAGCATCCTAGCAGCACTATTATGTAATATTCAGTATGTACATATACACACAACATTTTAAGAGCATTACTTGTGGATGTGCTTCTACTATGCTGGCATATTTAACATGGTTTGGGGTTGATTGGAAACAATTCTTATAGTATAAAGATTAAAATGAGTAATTTACTCATACACTACTTATTTTTAAAAATTTTTTTTGTTTTGTCCTGTCCGGCAGTTGACCAAGCATTAGGCTGAATGTTGTGTTGTGATGGACAGTTTTGAGGAGTAAGAAAAATATATACTCCTCCTGATTAATGGTTTATTTTTGGTTTCATTTAGTCCATCCTAAATATGTGTGATGTCGCTGGGTTAGTGGACAGGTTGAGTTTGTACCCCCCCAGGCAGAGCTGCAGCAGCCACAGAGACAGCACCTGAGGTCAGAGTAGACCACCGTGGGTCAAAGTCGTCCGCCCCATGAGAACCAGGGGCAAACACTCCCCCCAGTGGGAGGGTCGGCCTGAGAGAGTGGAGCCAGAGGCGCCCATAGAGGGGTTCATCCCCAGTTCCCCACCCCCACAAGAGCGGAGCGGGGCCTACCACATCAGCTCGACCATGTCACACATGCTCACCCCATGTAGTCCTCCCAAACCTACACATACTCTTCAGCTATGAAGTGAGGGCCAACCTCCGCCCAGACCGCAGCCCGGGTAGCCCACCACATCAGCCCCCCATGCCCCCCGCGACAGGTAATTTACTCGTTAAGAAAAACAATACTAAGCTGAATGGGCTGTGTTACTAAAAGACTGATCACATACAGTAGAGTAGTTACTTGCTACCTTATTTCAAACACTGTCATTGATAAATATATCTACACAAAACTAATACCACTTTTAATGTAGGCACTATATAAATGAACTGAATTGAGTAGACTTGGCTAGTGGAAGGAGAGGTGAAAACATTCTTTATAGTTTGAGTTTGTCATGAAGGTTGTGGTGCTAATGGTTGACCTCTAAGGCAGTTGTGTTTACCTGTGCTGTTCTCTTCTATATGTCTCCTCTGTTCTTTTTTCTCCTTATTATTGTCATTAATTGCAGGATCTGTTAGCTGTTGGCTTTTGGGTGTTAGTCCACAGCTCGTATCTGAATTCCATGGCCTATTACTTTGTGTGGAAACCAACTTCAGTGTCACAATGAGGTACTTTCAGGCCTATTGCTTGCAGCATCGAACCAATTTGCTGTAAGGCAGGAGAGACTGGAACATCTCCTGCTGGAGATGACTGAACTCTTTTATGTGGGCCTCAGCAGATTTCTGTTCCCCACTAACAGCACAAGGAGCACAAGAACAGGTAGTGAGCCTCAGAGGAGTGGGACAAGAGGCTGAAGGTACTGCACAAGGTCCATCTCACCCCAGAGATGCCCAAAAGAGCCTTAAAGCACGCAAAGGAATACAGTACAGTAGCTTAAGGCATTGATGCTCTTGCAGTTGCAATCTTAGTACAGTACCACCCTCACTGGCTTTTATGGAAGAGTTGAATCAATGTTGGGAAGGTCTAATATTAGGTGTTTTTAGCTCTGGTGCATATATGAGATGACTGTTATCACACACTGAGGAAGTCCCCAGTGGTGCCTGGCCAGCTACTTGGCAGTGGCAACAGCCAAATACCCACATATTAAAAAGCGAAGTGGAAGACAACTGTTTAACGCTGTTGACAACAACAGGTACCATTTTGTTACCCACAACAGGAGCAGAGTTATCCCCAAGTAAACCTTAAGGTACAAGTTGAGGGTCTGAGGTTAGAGGTGGGGAGATGTTTCCAGCACAATTTGAAGCACTGGGCAGTCCACAACTCACCTATACATATAGAGCACTTTTCTATTTTTTTGGCAAAAATAGATTTGAAATTTACTCACTTACATGTTCACACACCAGTGGCAGCTGACACACTGTAGCCAGGAATCAATCCCCTGATCCTACAGTGGTGGGTAGCTCTACCCCTTGAGCCACTGCTGCAGTTCCACCAAAGGTTCACTTCCATAAACTTCAAATTTCCAAACTATACTGTACAAACTAATTTTTCTAATTATACTGTACATTCATTCATAACATAGGAATTCTCTTCTTGCTGCCTTTCTGATTCTGATTCTTCTATTGCACTAGTATCACAGTGCACAAACATTATTTTTTTTTTAAAGGCAAACGACATGCATACATGTAATTTTGTTGCTATGCTGGAAATGTGGATTAACAAAAGTAATAAACCACCTCTGTCCCTAGCTGCACAGCTAGAGGCCGGAATGTGCTAAAGAAAAATTATGCGCTCGCGGCTCCCGTAGTCATGACAGGGTTTCTCAAGTGAAGTGCACAAACTCCTCTCTAACCTAGACAACACCTCCCACCCCCTACACAGTGTGCTGGTTGGACAAAGGAGCATCTTCAGGCTGATCAGTATTAGGTGCTCCACAGAACGCGACCTGAGATCCTCCATACCTGAGATCTGAGATCTCCATACCTTCTTGTGTGTACCTCCAGGGCTAAGATGGATTATGGCAGAAGGTTCAAGGGACCTAGAGTACACCCTGCCCCAGTTAGAGGCCCTGTCTTTAAAAGAAGTTTGGTTGCCAGGGGGGCGGCATGGTGGTGCGGTGGGTAGCACTGTCGCCTCACAGCAAGAAGTTTCTGGGTTCCATTCCCGTAGGCGGCCCTGGTGCCTTTCTGTGTGGAGTTTGCACGTTCTCCCCGTGCTTGCGTGGGTTCTCTCTGGGTTCTCCGGCTTCCTCCCACAGTCCAAAGATGTGCATTAGGTTGATTGTGAGTGTGTGTGTGAATGTGCCTGCCTCTCGCCCATAGTCAGCTAGGTTAGGCTCCAGCACCCCTGTGACCCCGCATTAGGGAATAAGCGGTTTAGAAAATGGATGGATGGTTACCAGGGTAACCCCTGATCATTGAAAATCAAGGTATTTCACCACACTGACCTGCTTGATTGTGTGGGGCACATGGAACATTGTGTCAACAGGTGGATATACAGTAAAAACACCTCTCCCACATGGAGAGGTGTTGTCCCAGTCATGTCCCTTGGAGAAAAAGCCCATATGACCCAGAAGGAATAAAATATGTCTCTCTGGCCTAGAAAGGTTTTGAGATCCCCCACGAAGAGCTGGACTAACTGGTCTAATTGTCTAACAATTACACATACTACGTACAGTATAAAATGGCAGAGCATTTAGATATCAAGCTCCTCTATGTTGGAACCAGCTCCTAGTTCAGTCAGAGAAGCAGACACCTTCTCTACTTTTAAGACTGAGCTTAAAACTTTTCTTCTTGCGGAAGCTTATGGTTAAAGATGGCTTAGGGCACTCCAAACCATCTCTTAGTTAAGCTGCTATAGGTTTAGATGCTGGGGGACCTCCTTTATACACTGAGCTTCTCTATTTTTCTCACTTTTCTTCCTTCTATCCTCTTACATGTCACCATGGTATAACTTTGTGTCTTTTTTTGCTTTAAGTAGTGTTTCTTGCTCTCTCTGCCCTCATCTACAGGCATCATGGCACTCAGAGTTGTGTGTCCCTAATGTGCAGATGCTGGCTCAATCAATACGGCCTGTGTTTTTGTTTTCTGTAAAGTTCTATAGTTTAGGGTCCTAAATCAAACTTTGTAAAGGGCCTTGAGATTATTTTTGGTTTGCTGGAAAGGAAAGGAGTAAAGTTTTTTAATAATTAAATAAATAAATTTAATATGCATATTGTTTTGGTGTTGATCACCATTAAAAATAATACAGACAGACTACACAAAGGTATGATCCATTAAACGGAAGTGATTGTGGAAATTAAATGAAAATAAAAGAATCCCATTTTTCTGGAAAATACAAACCAAAACAGCTCCAAATTATTTTTTTGCGTTACATTTTGTTACTATATTTATGTTGCGGAACTGCAACAAACAACAGCCTCAAAAAAGAAAAAAAAAGTGTGTGCGAGTGCATTTTGCCTGTGCAAAAAAAATGTGAAAAGGCTTCTTTCTCATCAGGAAAATGTGAAAACAGGAAGTACTTTGACATTGAGACACTGAGGCAGGTGAGACTGTGGAGGTCAAACGGAGTGTGTGTAGGAGGATTTAGCTTCAGTTCCAATTTAATTTCCAAACCAAGGATGTCTGAAAATATAAGTGGTTAGTGGTTAATGGATGGATGAACTGGACATCTGACACAGCAATGGCCTAGCGACAGTGTAAGGTTTTTCCATTTTACCAAGAGAGTATTTGAACACAAATGACTAAAGAAATAGAAAACACTGGAAAAGTGCAACAAGCAATTCTTGTCATTTGAGTTGGTAAAAAAATAACTATAATGGAGTTGTTTACAAAGTAAAAAGCTGAAAACTAAGAACTACTGTAACTGACAGGCAAAACACAGGTAATGACAGCCAATGTTACAAGACTGGAAGACTGGAAAAAGCAGAACTGTCCAACATAAGGTTTCCACTACAGAGTTTTTTAAGGTTATGTATGTAAATCACTAATGATGAGAGACATAAAAAACAACCCCCTACTAAGAACTGACATTAATGTATTCTTTTAAAAATGAATTGTATCGGTCATAAACGTTGCCTAGAAACATTTTAAACAGTGTTTAGAGGAATTTTATCTGCTTTCTTGCATGTTTAGCTGTTTAACACACAAGTTTAACTTTGTTCTTTGCATTGATTATACAGTAGGTCTGTGTTTTTTTCATGTTGTTGTCTGATAACATCATGGGAAGTTAGTTCCCACAGCTTCCTGTGACCCTAATGGGAGTAACTCTGTTCCCTTTCCTGGTCACTCAGTAATGGACAATAATGTATTCAACAATTGAGAAAACTCAGACTAATTGTTTTCAGTTGATCTCTTATGGACAGATGTAAAATATTTAATTCATGTGTATGCCCTGGAATAATCAGTTTGTCTTTTCAGTTAATGTATGTTATATTTGTTGTAATGTAAGAAGTAAATCAAAGGATGACACTTTCTTCTCTCTACTGTGTTGCTTGACAGCTACAGGACAGAGCCTTCATTGGTGCTGTAATTTCCTCTTCAGTACAAGACCCTTTAATTACAGAAGCCCTTCAGCTTTTGAAACAGGTTCCTGCCCTTTGGAGAATAAGCACTTTCTATTTTGAACACATGCCACTGGCAACAAGTGCAAGTGATTTCTCAGTGTTAGACACAACATACAGTATTCCACAAAGGAATAGGATTACCAGGAGGTACGGAAAACATTCATAGATCTATGGAAGAAACCTTTTTTATTTCCATGACTCCATTAAGATTTCTGTAGCACCACCCTTCAAAACCTTAAGCATGACAAAAGTCGCACGTCAGTCAGTTCAGTAATTGTTTATATTTTTACGTCATTGCTATGTTTATTGAAAGCGATGATATTGGAGCTTTAGATTTACTCAAAGTACTGCAACTGTAGGACAGTTAAAAATGAGACCAGCAATGAACTCAAGTTGCAAAGGGTATTTTACTATTTTAATATTTTAAAAAAATACTATAATTTTATTATTTGATTTATATTTATTGTCTCAAAAGGTGTAGAAAAGCAACTTTATTTGCTGTAATACTTGTCTTGGTAAGAAGTAATAGTAGTAGTTACAAAAAGCTACGCATGCTAGTTACTTGACGCCCTTCACAGTAAAATGTGCTTGGCTGACTGTGGTTGAAAAGCAGATATTTTTTCGAATCCGTAAACAAAAGACAAACCACATGCATACACGTAATTTTACTGCTGTGCTGGAGATGTGGATTTACAAAAGTAATAAACCACCTCTGTCCCTAGCCGCACAGCTAGAGGCCGAAATGTGCTGAAGAAAAGTTAGGCGCTCCAGGCTCCCGTAGTCATGACAGGGTTTTTCAAGTGAAGTGCACATTACTGTCTGCTCGGCACGACAATAGCTAATAAACATTGACTGTGAGAGCTAACTGTGATTGGTTAAAGGCGTGTACCACTGGCCAGAGGTATGGGAGCGAGACCCATTACAAACTAGAAGGCAATAAAGTGAGCTCATTTACTCCTAACCGTCTAAGTACCTTCAGCAATGAGTCCCCTGCTGGAAATTTGGGTAGACGAAGAAGCAGTAATTACACTTCTGTCTAAGTGTCTTAATGTTCCTGCCTCTATTGTTTACTTTTCTGTCTCCTGCATAAACACGGGCTGATGGATCATTTTCATTCATTCAATCAAATCTGTGTGTAGCAACATACATGTGCATGAGTGTGGTGTGTGGGTGTGTTTATTCTCCATATTGTCAAAAATTGTAATAACATATTACCAAAAGTCTAATATCTTTTTATTTGTTTTTCTCTACGATGCTATAACCTATAACCCATCAAAGTCTCTGCAGACCACCTGTTTGTCTGCGTGACCAGTACCAGCTCCCACAAATTCTCATTAGGCCCATCTGATTTACATTTTTTGACCTGATTTCACTTTGTAGGGCAATATGTCTGCTGTACTATTTCGAAAATTGAGAAATTTAAAATTTAAGGAGCAGCATTAGCTCCAGAGGTAGAGCTATGTATTGTCCACTAATGATAGGACCAGTGGTTTGATTCTTGGCTTCTTTGAGTCGTGTGCCAAACTGTCCTTGCCTAGTGTCAGCAGTAGTGTGTGTTTTTGTGCATGTAAATGCAGTGTTAAAGCGTTTTAATTACCACTAGATAGAAAAGAGCTAAACAAGTGCTGGACCATTTACCATTCAAATGCAAAAACTTTTCTTTTAAAAAAGTTCTGACTAGCACAACACCCAGAAACAGACGACACAGGAGTCAAAAGATAATAAAATTAAAAGTCACAGGCAGGCTGGGACCATAACACAGATCAAACCATATGTCAAACACAAAACCTAACAAAAAAACGGTGCTAAAGCAGGCATTAATAATTTGACTAAAAATTCTAAGAAAAACAATGGTGTCTGCAAAGTCATGGTAGAATAGAAAGGATGGTTTATTTCCAAAATGCCCAACAAAACAAAAGGCGCTGCGGAGGCAGGAACTAAAACAATACATAACAGCAGGACTAATCTAACTAGACAAATGTTCAATGAACATTAGGGCTATACGTACATATCCAGTTTGTTACACTCACACAAACACACTGTGCTTACTGTGAACGGCTGCTATAGCCAACAAACAATAACCTGTTTCTAACGCTAAACTAACTAATTAAATCTCCTACGGGAAAACGTCCAAACGGTTTTGACCTGGCATTGCCTCTGTCTAACATTTGTCTGTCAACAAAAAAACTGATTGTGTAAACTGATTAAGGAACCAGCAAAACCTGAATGAAGATGATGCAATAAATACAAACTAACCTTCCAGGTAAAGCTAACACAAGACAGGAAAAGAAGACCAGAAGTAACGTCACACCTCACAGGAAAACCAAGCTACAGTAAACTGAACAAAAGGTGTGGAAACATGAGTACTCTAAATGATGTAAGCATGCAAGCACTTTATATAACATTAAAGGTCTGCACAAAAGTAAAGTATTAAGGAGAAGTGAGTTATCAAGCTCCCTTAAGTTTTAGACTCAGATATTATAGGAGAACATTAATAATTTACTGTTATTCTAGGGTTCCATACAGTACATAAGCCATTGGTAGCACCATGGTGATCACACCAGTTATTTTACAACTGAATCAACATTCTTTCTCCATTTTCTTCACTAAGGTTTCACCTCGGCCCTCACCTCCTTAACTTGCCTATAGTCTTCCCAGTTCTGGCCATTATGAGGTGCTTTAGAGGCAGAAGCCGAGTGCTTGCAGTGAGGGGACCTGCCGATCAGTCAGGCGGGCTTTCTCTGTGGCTTGGGAGGGATTACTGGGCATTCCGGCAGATTCACATGGTGAGCTACAGCCCGTCTGATCAGAGAGACCGAGGCCTATCTCTCCACCCCCCTACCCCCCCAGGGCCTGTGATTTCACAGGGATTAGCACACAAAGTCACCTAATCTCTCCCTCCACTCTCTTTCTATTGATGGCCATCACAAACTGAACACACACACACACACACACACACACACACACACACACACACACACACACACACACTTTAAGAACAAGAAAATAAACAATTGTGGTGCAGAAATCAAGTCTTTTCCAATGCAAAAGGCCAGAATGTTTTCAATGAATAAAGGAGGGGACAGTGCTACAGTAGAGCGTAATATTTTGACAACTAGTACCAATGCATGGTTTGTATATGTCAAAGCAAGGAAAAAGTTTTAAAAAGTTTATTACCTTAGATAATTGCTGGCTTCATCCTGTTTGTTGCTAAAATATAATTTGCATTAGTTTAGTTTACATACTTAGCAAGCTATAGATATGGTGACTTCTGAATCATTTCTAGAGTTTGTGATGGTGGCAACTTGGTGTGGTGGTGCTACAGTATCTTGGGGTCTTGTTCACCAGTGAGGGAAGGAAGGCGCGTGAGATTGACGGATCGGTGCGGCGGCTGCAGTAATGCGGTCGGTGTACTGGTCTGTCATGATGAAGAGGTAGCTGAGCCGAAAGGCAAAGCTGGAGATACTATGTCTCTCAGCTGGCCTGGGAGAGCCTTGGGGTCCCACCGGAAAAGCTGGAGGAACTGTCCTGGGAGAGGGAAGTCTGGAACTCTTTGCTCAGAGTGCTGCCCCCGTGACCCGGCCCCAAATAAGCGGTTGAAAATGGATGGATGGGTGACTCGGTGAGAAACATGTAGACCTCCACCTGTGGGGGCTGTAATGTACAATGCAATCTACTGTACTGAAAAGTGGAAACAGAACAAGGAAGAGCACAGACAACACATGTTGTTGTCAAAGTGTTGAGTCAAAAGCAGCAAAGAGCGTCAATGCTTTAGTGCCAATTTACAACAGTACACTAAGGATCTTTACAAAGTACACAACTGTGTTGAAAACCTACCATACAGCAAGCTGCTTAACTGAAAATCAATCAACACATTTTAATTTAAAAATATATATTTTATTAACATTTCATAGCAACAGTGAGAGTAAAAACTCCCTCCTTAGGGATGATCTACATGGTTGGATTCATACTGTAAAAACAGCTCATTGTTTATACACAGTAAACTGTATATACACTAACATTAACTGGAAACCGTTCATGAGCAGCATCATTGTTTGTTCCCATGGAAGAGCAGCAAATAACGCCTGCCCCCAATAAGTGTTGGGCATACTGCAGGCTGATACTGAATGGCAGAACACAGATGCCTAATTCAATCAGAAAGCCCTAGGGCGGCCAAGCATGGCTAACTACATCATGGTTAAGCATCCTGATTTTGTCAGAATTATAGAAAATGACAAGTGAACTCAACATGAACCGGGGAGTCGGGGGGAAATCCTTGTATTGGCATTTCTTAATCGGAGCAACAGGGCGGTGCCAGAAAATCGATACTTCTCTGCTTTTTTTCCTACTGTTGTCTCTCTCTCTTGTGTTTGAGGGAAACATCTACCAAACACCTCAGTATCAAATGCATGCAAAAATGGAGCAGCCAAATGGATTTGTGATGATGTACATGTATTGTGTGGGCACATCGGTGTGAGGGTGAAAAATAACACACTGAATGATATAGTATGTGCAAAGACAAGAGGCATCCTTTCTTTTATACAGTAAAGTCAGGTCTGTGTGTTATTATTCGTGAGTTAATAATTTGACTTATCAGTGTTGCGGCTGCTGCTACTGGATGTTCTCTGTGCAAAGGAGGAGCCTGTGGATACCTGATTATTTTATACAGGAAGTGGCTCTTTAAAGTGAACACCTATCCACCGCTATCAAACAATTTCAATTTAGATTTTGGTTTATCTTGCTTTGTTATTTGAATATAATGGTTTAATTTCATAATTAATTATAATTTACATGCTGACTGTTTGTTTCAGGAACTCAGTTTGTCTTTGTTAATCTGTTTAGTTATATTGCTTAGTTATCTGTGGAAACATTTGGTTGTGTTGCCCTCTTTTTTTTGCAATTTCACATTTTGAAAATCCACTTGTGTTGCTGTTCCCTGCCTGCTTGGTCCTTCACACTGTCTTGTAACTTTCTTTAACTAAATTGAGACAACAGGGTGTCATCTTTCACCAACATAGCTTCTTTAGCACATACTGTATATAAAATGTATCTCCAAAAATTAGGAGCATGCACTCACTCAAATTGATGCCAAACCCATATGTTTATTAGCTCTATGCTGGGCTACCGTACTGTAACTCCTTACTAATAGGATGTCCTAATAAAATGTCACATTTTGTGCATTTGACCAACTAGAGTAAAGCAAATGAGAAACAAAATGACATAATGCAGCCCTGCAGGAAGGGTCACCCAGAGGACAGAAATACCTAGGAGCCAATCATCACCCATACATGTACCAAAAACATGTCTAAAGGAAATCTGGGGTCCAGTACTGTACTGTTTGTTACATTATTCTTGTTGGAGTTAATATTTTTACAGCAGTCAATGCAAAGGCATTCACTTAATAATCTATCCATCTGTCTTTAGCCATTGTCTAAACATAGAAACCCCACATTTCCCTTTTCCAGGACACTTGCAAAGCCACCCCAACGGGTTTCCTTTTGATGTGGATGATTCTCTGCGGAGGAAACCCATTTCAGCCCCTCGCATGTGGGATCTTGATTTTATGGTCATAAACCAGAGCTTATCCTACCACAGGTGAGAATAAGAAAGTAGATCGACTGTTCTTCACCACATGGATTGGTAACCAAAACACTTTACTGCTACCATGAAGATTCTTTTGTGTTGGAATTTTCAATTAATATTGATTTGTCAAACATGTAATATAAGTTGTATATACTTGTTAGTTATTATGGATATAATCTGTACACAGCATATAAAGTATCCTCATAGCAAACTGTCACAAGGATGCCTCACAAAGCATTTTAAGCATTCAGCCCTAAATCAATTTGGAACCGTTGAACATACAAAGTTTCTATCAAATCAGGAGGATTCCTGCCTTAACATCTGCTACCAACCTCAGAGCTACAGTATAATCCACTGTATGCATACTGGTGATCTAATACAATGGACCAAAACCTGCTCCTCCTTCCCCAAATCCATTAGACTTATAACAGGAAGCCAGTGGACACAGACCAAATATATGTCATTCGGGCAATTTGTTAATTACTGCAACTGTTATCACATTCCGCTGATTGTTCTCAACATGTACACTTGAAAACCAATCACAGTGGAGTTTCTCAATTTGCACTGAACTACGATTTGCTAGTTAGTTCCTACTACAGCTGCTACTGCCACTGCCTGATTATTAATGTCTGTTTTGCATAGAAATTATTTGGCACATTCTACATAGAACATCAACATGTACAGTACGGTAGATAGAAAGTTCTTACTTTTATCACCTACTGGATTAATTACAGGGGAACACTTCTGCCTCACACCAACAAGGTGCTGGGTTTGATTCCAAGGTTGCCCAGAAGCCTTTTTGTGTGGAGTCACCATGTCTGTGAGAGATGTGTAGGACATGGCCTACAGTATGTGGCCCTGTAATAGACTGGCGACCTTATGACAGCTGGGATAGCCTCCAGCATACCTGAGACCCTTGCAAGAACTAAGGATCCCATGAATTTTATTGTACATGAAGACGTTTTTCACCGACCGCATGACTGCGACATCGACACTGACCCATCTACCAATCTCACGCTCATTCCTTCCCTCACTTATTAACAAGGCCCCAAGATACTTGAACTCCTCCCCTTGGGGCAAGAACCTGGGAGACCTGGAGAGCACAAACCACCTTTTTCCAGCAGAGAACCATGGCCTCAGACTTGGAGGAACTGATTTTTAGTAGCTCCCACAATCCCTTGAGCATCCTAGTGAGGGTGTAGAGCTGGTCCAACGATCCACAACCGGGTTGAAAACCACATTGTGTCTCCTGTGGCTGAGGTTTGATTAGTGAAGAACTCCTCCCTCTCCTGAGGGGTCAAACGGTTTTCTAGAATTGTTTGTGGTGTCTCCTTGGCCTCCCCAAACTTCTCCCAGGCCCATGTTTTTGCCTCCACAACAGCATGAGTCCCAGAGGTTGTCCAGGCCTGATAGGACTCCTTCTTCAGCTTGTTGGCATCCCTTACCATTTTTATTATTATTTATTATATTATTCCAGTTATTCTTCCTCCATGTTAGACAAAATTCAACTAAATTTGCAGCTGAACCAGTTCAATGTAAACTGTTGGTCTTGAGCTGTTGGTATGGTTGGTATTGTCTGTTTTGCATCTCATTTCCATACATCCAGGGGGTTGTTAATCAGTCGCTAAAACTGTCCAGTGCTACTGCTGATGTTCTGCAGAACCCAAGAGTACTGTATGTGGCTTAGAGCCTTTTATTTCCCGCTTGCTCCAAACAAACAAATAATCATCTCAGCTGCCTCTATAGGAGAATGGCCGAAACACATAAAAAGCCTCTTGTTTGGGCTCCCAATGAAAAAAAAGCCTCCACAGTCTGATGGCTCGTCCCCAAGACAAACTCACTTGATTAGAAGGATCTGTTCAAGGGTAGCGTCAGGCCAGAAACCTGCCAACAATACATGGATAGAGTGAAGAAAGTAACTTATATGTGATGTCACAACCTCCAGTGGTTCTTTTCATCCTACAGTAACACCAGCATTCCTCCAGAAGCTGCATGCTCACACATTATATTCAGCCTAATATAATCAATGAGTTGCGACCGCAGGACAAATATAGCACAGCCACTGTTCAAAGGGTTTAATCTAGACAACAACCACGGTGTGCATGCCGCAGCGTGACAGATCACAGGCGCAGCAGAGCAGTTGTTGGACCTGGTCCTTTACCAACTTGCAAATTTGACCTGATCATATGATCTCTATATTTATTTGCTTCATTTATTTATTCTTATTTTATCTTAGAGACACAAGACAGTTTATCAGGCCAAATATCCCTTTGATGTCAACTGAAACAATGTCCCTTTACTATATATTCAGATAACTGTGTGCAGGTCAGGGTGTTTATATGAGTTTATAAGAGTGAAGAGAATATTATGTTATTAAACTGAATCTGGACTGGACTTATGAGCAATCTAATACCAAGAAGCAACACATCTGGCCACTACTGTATGTTTATGTTGGGAGAATATTTATAAAAAGTTAATAATTTGATATTGACCATCATATAACCTAGATATATTACTTCCTAGTTCAAGTTTGCATTATATTGTATTATCTTGAGAATAAACTGTTGTTAGACTTTGAGGACAGGTATATTTACATTCCATCCTGTTAGACGGTTCTACCTGCAAATTGAATATGTGAGTACACGTTGCCCATATTCACTCGTGTATTTCCACTGATATCCCTGTGTTTGCCATGTGTGTATGTGAATTTCAAAGTGCATGTTGAGGAGTATCTGTAGCCCATTTAGCAGAGTAAAGCACATTGGCTCCCTGTGAATGCATTGCGAACATCCGTCCAACTTATCTCTGACTGCAGGCTTGGGCTCTCTGCCTCATCATTTCAGGTTTATACCCACGACTCGTGGACACACATTAAATAGCTTCTTTGTGGGAAGCTTAAGAATACCACCCATCTCCCACCCCCCTTTTTCTATTTCTGAGTCCAGATAAATTGAAGGCGAATACAGTGTGAAAAGTGGACTCTTCATTTCAATGTGACTACCAGGCTCTATTTGCATTGCCACTTAAGACTCTTACCAAAACCAAAGTTGCAACTGTAAAGTACACATCCTGTGATGAATTATCCAAATCTCACCATAATTTCTAAGAGCTTGCATCCTCCGCCGGGCACAAACCTGACAGAGTAAAGCTTCCCATAAATGTGAACCAAATTTAACAACAGAATGTTCATGTTGGCCCACGTTTGACTCCTGGATTTCCAGTTCCACCTTGCTCTCCCTGGTCCCCTCCTCATCCCTCCCTCTGATAAAATCTACTCCTCGTGTGGTACTTTTGGAGCCGCTCCTCCACTCTCCCACCACCCACCACCAACAAAAGGAGAAACTATCTTTGAAGCGAGCCGTGCCTATGCTGGCCCCGCTGAACAATGGGATGCTCTCTGACTGCTCAGCGCTGCGGGCCCCTCAATGCAAAAAGAGCTCTGAAAACAGTTTTTTCCATCGTCTCTATTTTGAGGGGTAACAAATAACAAGCCGGACATCTAGACAAGCTGCTACAGGGCGAGAATAAGAATGCAGCTGTTAAAAAGGCCAGCTTTCAATCAAAGTCCATTCAAAGAATAGTTTGGTGTTGTATGCATGCATGTTTTGCCTATTAATGAACATACAAAGGGAGGCATTTTCCTGATTTATGAACAGCTACCATGGACCATGCATTGTGACACAAGAAAGGAAAGGTCATCGGTTAAAATGTGCATTTAAGAATTCCACAATTTGTTGTTGGAAGAAAAACCCTAAAATGAGCTTGGATCCATTCCCAGCAATAATCTCTTTCCAGTTATTGAGCAGATTGTCATAAATCAGAGACAAAGACATGAGGCAGAGGAAGCCTTTGGTCTCCCCACAGGTGCATGGCACCGTATTCATATGAACAGTAAGCTCTGTAATCAACACAGCTCGCATCATAGGTTGCTTATTGCTTTGGGGACTAAACAGTATATGAGTTTCCAAATTGAAGACTGTTTCAATTTAAAATGTTCCCTTTAGACTTTTAGCGTATCTATGTGTATCTACTTTTTTTGGCTTTTGCAAGAGAGGGGAGATGAGGGAGGAAAAAAAAAACACAAAAAAGCGGAAGGAAGACTCATTAAATAGTTCCACATGTGTTCCATATGTCACAACCAGACTATAAAATAAAGTATCCCGTGTGATCACAGCGGGTAGTCATGATGCTTGCACAACCCAAGGAGAATATGGATATGTTGGAAACGTTCGATTGGAATGTAGTGGTAGACGTACGCTGTGCAGAGACGCCTGGCAATGTGAACTGTAGTTGAACTGTAGGAGGGAGTGCACCGAAAGGCTGGAACAGTGGGGGTTAAAGAAGAATTCTCAATCAATCATACACGTACAGTACAGCACTGTCTCGTTTTTACAGTTTGCCACATATTGTCATTGACCAATTATGTTTTCTTACTTTTTTCTTTGTTCTTATTCAGACACGCTACCTCTCGCAGATGAAAAGCTCATTGTATCAGCTAAACGCTTGGACCTTGTTAAAATAGAAGTGCTGTTAAACCTTCAGGGTCCACTGTGAGATGTAGCCCTCACCCTCCTCCGCTTCTCTTGGCAGATAGGCTGGCGCGTGAGCCTCATTCATTCGCCAGCCACTTGAGTGCGCATTGATTTTCAATCCAGAGGGTTACCACATGGTGTAATGAAAGAACTCTGCATTATTCATACTTTGCCAGGGCTTGAAACCGCATGTGACCTAAATACCCGGCGATGGATTCTAAAATAACAACACAACAAGGGAAACACTGGCAGACAGTCAGGCAGACAGTGACTTGAAATGAGGGAGCTAGACAAAGGGAAAGGTGGGGATAAGTCTGGGGGAAAAAAGATGAATGTGTAGGTGTGTGAGTGTGCATTTGCCAGGTTTAAACTCCAACTGACAGCTGAGTCTCTTTTAAGATTGGGCGCTGTGCAGGCATGTTGTGTTAGTCTGTTACTAGAGCGGCGCACACACAGAATGAAAGCAAACAACGTGTGAAACGTGCGTCCACGCACCCAGATAGCGTTGCGTCTCTCGGGCCTGGCTCGTTGCAGCATGGATGACTTTTATTACAAGGAAATTGTGAGCAGCTTCCTCCTCCTGTAATTGCATTATGAATTCTGTCTGACACCACTGCCTCGGCTCATTCGTCACACGTTAAGTGTGTCTGTTGCTTTAAAGGTGACACGCAACTATATTTAACGACTGATGCAGGACGTGGTTGTGGATAAAAAGGGAACCTCCAGCCAGTCATCGCCCTAAAGAATAAAACCCTCATTTTAGGAATGTTAGAATGATAGTAGGATTACATGTTGTGGTTTATCTGCAGGATCACTGAGGTTTCACTGAGGTTACCCTCCTCACCCTTGGAAACTACATCTCCAGGGCTCAACTCCTTCGTAGTTTAAGTTATTAAAGAGATTCTTCATTATTTACTCTCATATTGTCTATCCCTCTCTTTTAAAATCAACAACCCAAAAGAGCCTGTGAGGAGCATTCAACTCCACCCGCTGATGCCTAACTAATAGCTAGGATCTGATGTCATAATTTGTCTGCTTTATTATAAGAGGTTTGACAAATATAGCACTTGATAGTCCTTTTTGACCTTCATTTCATTCTCAGTGGAATTATTGTAAATTCCTCCACAACCCCTTTAAAACATAGGCTTTAAGGATTGGCTTTCATTTGTACAGCTAATATTTAAAATGTGAACATGATTCAAGATTCAAGATACAAGATTCTCTCCCATGCAGCAGACGCTGCACGGGACGCTAGAAGTACAGGTACAGTACATAACTTGCCATGATTCATCATGTAATTAGAACATGTCTTTTACCTTATAGTCCTGTTTACATTACTAAAGTCCCAGCTTCACCATATCTGGGCACAGCACATAATGGTTAAGGTAAAAATCATTGACTTTAGTTATATGTCTCCCTCCTTTAAAACTTAAATCAAAGAATAAGTCCCACAGTGATTTATTTTTTCTTTTGTCGTTTTTAGTTGCTGCTGGTTGTTGCCTAATCAGTTAACAATGATAAAGTACAACTGGAAAATAGTAAAAAAGAGTAAAAATGAAGTTTAAATTAAGCTTTTTAAGCCCATAACACTGTATTATGCTTAGCTGCTTTTAATGGTTCCGTTCCGTTTAATCGTTCCGTTATGCTCAAATTGTTTCCATCCTCTAACAGCTGACAGAACACTCAATGTCTGACGCTGACATGAGTATTTATGTAGAGGAGGGGGAGAGGACACATTTCCCGGTGCACGGGGCTGGGTTGTTTCTCTAAGCAACTCTATATAAGATGAAGAGCATGTTTCCGCTCACCTGTCAGATGAAAGCTTTGATAATCTGTTCAGGTTGTGAGCAGGTGGGATACTGACAGGTTGGACGTGGTGGTACAGTATCCCTTCAGCCGTCCCCCTCTAGGCCAGATGGGAGATCAGCATGAGAAGGGGGTTTGACAGATGCTGGGGGGAGAATTTAAGTGTGCGAAGAATGAGATGCATTAACCAACTTGCTAAAATGCTCCAACTGTGATGCCTGTTTGTACTATTTTATAATCTGTTATTGATGTCTGTACTTTTGATACTTTTCTGCAAATCGTACTCATCATGCAGGTAATACTGGCTTTTAAGAAATCTAAATACTGTTGTTAATTGTTTTTTACCGCAACTGGTATTGCGGGGCAAAAAGCCACCCACTCTGAGCCTGATTCTTCCATTAAAGGGTGTTAAAATGGGCTGGCGCACACTTGCACACACATTGAGGTCTGACTAACATGCACAAACAAGTGAGAATCCAAATGCACAAACCCATATTAAGCAAAAATCAATTAATGTAAAAATTGAAAGAGTAGTACAATAATTATAAACAAAACCATTGCTACAATTCAGGAACGATTAAATAAAAATACAAAAACTCACTCTAACAAACTGAAGATCAAACTGAAGAACTACAATTTACTGCTTCAACAAGACAAACAAGAAAGACAAACTGACAAGATGGTGGGGGTGGAGGAGCCCTAGTGGTAAATCACTTTGTCCATAATAGAGTATAGTATAGTAGTATAACAGAGATAAACCCAGGAAGTGGTTGTGAATGATGACAACAGGCGTGACTGGAGTGAATGAGGGCACAAATTAAAAACACCAAACAGCAGTTAAAGCCAGAGACTGTAAAGTTTTTTGTGCTTTAGTGGGATTTGTTTGATTTTCACATAATTCTATATGATTGTAATGTAATAGTCTTAAGTTCTTAAACCTTACTTTGTAAAGTGCCTTGTGTCGGCTCTCGTTGTGATTTGATTCTATACAAACAACTTCAATTGGATTGAACTGTCTGTCCATCATCAAACAATAAAACAAATTTCTTTTGTAATGCAGTAGAGCTTTAGTCCTAATCTCTAGATTAGTATTTGTTTGATCTGTCTGCTTCCTTTAGGACTACTAGAGATAAACCTACAGTATGTACAGGAATCAAAGAAATAAGGAGCAATTTGCTACAGTAGCTGTACATTTTCATGGAGAACAAGCATTAATTTTGTTGGAGGAGTAGAAATATCAAAAGTCATAATAACTATATTTAGTGGATCAGTTTTAGAGACGGTGACATTTTTCTGATCTGAAAACAAGTTTACCTGGTTCCGGTAGTAGTGTTGGGGTTTTGTGTTTGTTCTCTATCTTTCTGTCACTCCCATCGGCTGGATGACATAATTTCCAGGAGTATACACTACAATCATTTACTGGTGCTTGTAAGGTTTCGGCATTGTTCCCTGTCTTGGTTAATTTGTTTATTTCCTGTTGGTATTATTCTGTTTTGCTCCTGCTCAGCACTGTTTTCACTTTCTCTCTAGTGTTTGTTGTTCTTGTTGATGATTATTTTCAGTTGTAATTAAAGTTGAACCTTTACTAAAGGTTTGTTATTATTATATAAACAATATTTTTTGTAAGCCTTCTGGTCGGTGAGTTTGGGTCCTTCCTTTTGCATAACTGCATGTTAGCTGGTCCTATTTGAATCTAGCATCCAGTTTGTTAGCTATCTGTAAAATAAACCTTCTTATTTTGTAGTTTACCCCCCATATTGTAACAGATACTGCAGCTGTGCACCCTCTAACAAGAAGTCTGTTCATTTGGTATGTAAGTTTACACAGGACTCAATTAATAAAAAATTATACACTGTAACACTTTATAATAGCATATGGACGTTCTCATGTGAAGGCAACCCAACTGTGATTTTTGCATCCTTTACTTAATTGTTTCTGACTGAGCAAGACAAGACTGTAATTATTTGTACAGCTTAAAGAGTGACACATCTATTAGTCACATCTAAGCATAATTTTTTAGTGGCGAAGACGGGGATGTGATCAGAGAACCTGTGGAAATGTGACCAAATAATACAAAAGTTGCAAATAGTTCTTGATTATATTGCAGTCTATACCGTAGTTATTTATAGTTTACTTTACTCTTTGCTTTCTATTTGAAGTTGTGACAAATTTATTAATAATTAATTACTTTTAACAAATTTTTTATTAACAATAATTTAAGAAAAATTGATGATAATCATAATAAGATCTAGCAGCTCTAGCTGCTTGTTTTGTACTGGAACATTTAAAGAAATATTTAAGTTTAGGAGGTAAAAACTAAGAATGTTTAAAAATAACAAACTATGCAAAAGGCCATTTGAAAAACTTTACCCCAAAAATACAAAACAACTCTCCAGTATAAAGGAAAGAACCTCAGTGTAAACCTTTGGATTTGTATCAATAGTTGCACTTGATTACAATATTTCTTTTGTTTTTATTTTAGATTTGTTCATATATTTACATATTGCAAACACACACACCTCTCTCTGCGATGTTGACAAGGCCACTGGTGTTCCCGGGAGCACGTGTAAATTTTAGTTTCCCTTGTGAATCTCCCAGTGAAGGTAGAAGGCAGCGAGTGTGTGCGCTGGCCCCCTGACCTAACAACAGCAGGCGTCTGCATGAGTCCCCAAAGACGTGGCGACAACTTGCATGATTTAGTTGAATCCACAAATGCGAGGCACCAACACTTCTCATTACCTTCTGGTTACATGCCCACACTTCAGAAGCATCCTGGCACCAGTTTGTGTTAGCTGTGCTTGCAGTTCTACTGTAAATAATATGGTTTCTTCTTTAGTCTAATTTACACACCAAAGGATGATCAAGGACATGACAAGTGCTCATCCTTTTTGATCTACGTTTTGTTTATGTTGTTGTTTTTCATTTCTTAGTCAGGGAGGTAAGAACCTGTTGTGATATTAAAGTTCTGCATTATACCTAGAAATATGCCTCTTTCATTAAATCAGATTATCTCAAGAATTACACAGTCACAACACAAAGATGAACTGTTTAATAAAGTTTTCTCTGTAAATGTTTGAATTTGAAGTTTGAGGAAATTTGATAATTAAGTTAAATTGGTGCTGGATATGGTGTCAATTATTAGGAGCATTAAGGGGTGAATACACAGTATGCCTTGTCCTGTACTGAAGCTTCAGGTTGGGCTCAGACAGACTGTATTTAAAACATTAATAAAAGTCTTTAATTAAAACATGACATGGTTTTTCTTAGTCTCTAGTTTGCATTATTCATAAAAACGCCTTCCACCTGATGCTGGTGTGTAGATTGAGGCAGAAATTCTCATTATCATCAGAAATTCATACACTAGATCCAAGTTACGATCTGAGAATTGAGACTGTCTTGTTTTATGTATAAGTTGATATTTGGAAAAAGGGGGGGGGCATATTATCAACAAGAACAAAAGAAAAAACTCAGCTCTAAAAAAAATATGTTGAAATTGCCAGACTGTGTGTTGTGTGTGTGTACACATCAGAGTTCAGCAGCACACAGAGCTGCACACCTGAGCTCCTCACTGGGAGAAGAAGAATTCCCCCTGGGTGAACCTGCCTGCTGGATTGTAAGAGCACATTCTGAGCCGGGGGAGGAAAACAGAGAGAGTAAATATGTGGAGCTGAAGGTGGAATAGAGCTGAGCTGAGGCTTAGGCAACACAAAGCGGAGTATTGCTACAGTGCTGGAGAACAGCCACTTAGACCGAAGAAATAATCCGGGAGCCATGCAGCTGTCTCAATTCGTCACTGCTGGTTAAAATCTTTATATTGTGTCTGATTTACTTCCCCCTCTAACAAATATTTTCCTTTTGACCAGGCTGGTCATGCTAATGTGAAAGGGGTTTAATGCCCTTCTCAAGCTTTGCTTTGGTTTTCTCCATTGGGGTCTGGATTGTGAGTAGATAAAATACATTAAAAAAGCAGATGAAATAAAATCTTTTTTTGAGTATTGCTCAAGACAATCGGATGAGTACAGTGAGACATATCACACCAAAAATGCCAGAGAATTGTTTACCTATATAATGTTAAAGAGGGTCACAGAGTAACTTTCCCAATTCCTCCAGTTAGACAAGAACATAGAGTTGGAGACACTTCTGGGCTGTGGCTTCTCTACCAAGAAGTGGGAGCCAAGTCCAAACTGGTGGCAGACATGCTATGCAACTTAAGTGCACTGGGTGCAACTTGCCCGCAAAGAGATTATTACATGACCCGGGGGAGGAATCAACCCTTCAACCCCTGGTTGGGGACTGCTCTACCTCTCAGCTGCTTACAAAAAAGTGCTGCTCGCCTGAAGTTTGGGAAAGAGCAAAGTAACACTTCATAATGATAAAATCTTTGGGATGAAATAGAAAATGAACTATTTGGAAACATCATACGTCTGGTGTAAAAGGAGTACTGCACCATGAAAAGCCTCCTGATCTTGGACTACTTTTCCTGCCTGCTTGACGCAGAGGTGAGCTTCCAAGTGTAGTAAAAAGGATAATGTGAATTAATGTCAGTTCCTCAGCTGAACTTTACAAACTGGCTGATGCAACAGGACAATGACCCAAAACACTGAACCATGTCCAAAACGGTCTGTCATACACAAAGTGAATCAATGAAGTGAGGTGGGGACTTTAGGGGCTTCAGCTATTTCTTTATTCCAAGGATTGACTTTCTTCACTTCTAATGATAAATGAGTGTGTTCATTAAGATCAGAATTTGTGTTGTTATTATTTTAACACATTATGTTTATTCTACACATCTCTATTTTGTTTCTAAAATAATCTATAATTATTTCATGGCTTTCACGGCTGAAAGCCATGAAATTCCAAAAAGGTTCACATACATTTTACACATTCCATGGTTTTAGCCTCGTGGACTGTAATCAGCATCAGTACTCACCAACAGGTGACGGTGTGCTGCCACTGCTGGACGGCTGCTGGATCTGCAGCCTTTGAGGCGACGGCGGCGGCAGCTGTGGCAGCGAGCTGATGACCGACGGGAAAAGGAAAGGGTACATCCCAGGTGCGTATCGCCTCATCTGAACCAACGGAGGACTGCTGCAAGCTTGGGCGCGGCTGGCAGTCTTCATCACAGCAACGAACAAAGGGTGCGCTGAGCACTGAGCGAGCTGAGGATGGCTGAGGCTGGGAGGCCATCGGGTGACTGGCTCGGCCACAGTCAGTGCATCTGGAGGAGGTCTGGTTCCACCTCAACACTCCAGAGACGCATGGTGGTGGTGACTGCTGTCCCTCGGGAAAGTTCACAAGCTGGTTCCACTAACACTGAGACACAAAGACACAGTTCGTTACATTCATGCCAAACTTGAGCAACAAAAACTAAGACAGCCCATCATACTGTACAGTATACATAGAAACCACACTAGCTATATTTTGGCTAACAATATTCTTTTGTTTTATCTTTAATCCAAAATTTTGTACAGTGAAAGACACTTTAAAAAAGTTTTTAAAACAGTTTTTAACTTAACTTAATTCAAGCAACAACTGCTTTTTTATTGCAGTTGTTTTTTAAATTGCAACAATTCTTATTTCACTTAACATTTTATTTCAATTCAGTAAGATTTTAAACATGTGCCCTATAATCCAACTGCTTAGTCTTTTGTTCAGCATGTAGTCTTTAACTGAATTGTTTACAGTAGCTTATTCCCCTCAGACAGTTTGTCAGGTGCAAATAATTCAGTTTTATTATTATACAGTAGCACCTATTGAAAACAAAAGTTCTCTCATGACAACATTTAAGATCTTACACATATAATACAAAATTCAACAAAACCCACATAGTTGCTGTTACTCCTCCACCTCCACTTGTGCTTTTAGGAACAAGATAGTTGATATTACTATTACTATGTGGACTTGACTCATTCAGACTAATAATAATCTTGCTGCATCCAGATTTCAATGAGACATAATAAATCTGTCTGATCGTATTTAATTAAATCATTTACTAACAGGGATCTAGAAGAAAAAGATCTGATATTGAATAAACCATATTAAGTTATTATAATATATATGGCTTATATATACAGTACATATATACGTTGTTAATTTGTTTTGTAAGAGGAGCGGTTTTGCTCTTTATTAACTTCATGTAAGTCTGCATCCAAAGTGGGACGGATGTCGTCTCTTTTAATCAGCCAAGGTTTTCAAACAAAACTGCTCCAGTTATATAAGAAGCCCACATTGTTTGTTGGACACCAGCGAAAACGCAGCGATGGAGCAATGACAGGCACTAATATATATAAATATACAGATGGAGCGGTTCATTTTCGCTGATTTCAGTCGACTGTCAGTCACTCTTCTGACGCTGATCACACACTTATCACACCCTCATCAGCCGACTGTCAGCAGCCCCCCTCCTTGGTCTGTCTGGGGAAGGTGTTAAAAATGTTAATGAGGCCACCCCCATTTTAGCACCAAAGACGCGATTCCAGGGTAAAACCAAAAGGTGGAGCTTTAGTATCTGACCTGTAGAGTTAGGGTCAAACAGCAAGTATAGGCACAGTTCTGAGAACAGGACATAGATCTGATAACGTCAGTTCTACACTGTTTGCTAGGGCAGACAGACAAACAGACAGAAA
Source organism: Betta splendens (assembly GCF_900634795.4). NCBI lineage: Eukaryota > Metazoa > Chordata > Actinopteri > Anabantiformes > Osphronemidae > Betta > Betta splendens. The sequence goes on from NC_040891.2 coordinate 3,295,898, forward strand.
CACAATAGTGTGTCTAAATAGTCAACTAAAAAGTTGAGAAAACTCGAAAAGTTGACTTCATTTCAGAATTGAATGTTGTACTAACTTTTTTTTAATCATAGATAAGCATCGGCAGCTCACGCTGCCACAGCTGCCAAACTACCTTCTTGAGGTTTATCAGTTCTTGGCTGTATTAGGTTGAGTTGGACTTCACAAAAGTACCTAATGAAACTATTAAATTCTCATTCTATATATTATTCTTATTCACTTGAATGTAGTGTGTGTCAGTCTGCCTGCTTCAGGAGCTGTTTTAAATTTAAAAAGAACATTTCAATGTTCTAATCAAGCTTAGATGAACATAACAATAGAGTGCCTCTTTTCAGACAGAACGACCATCCACAGCACTAGTTAGACTGGTTTCACACCACCCCCTTCTCCCCAAAGCACCAGAGTCCTGCAGTGCTGTTACCTGATGTGATGTAACTAGATACATTTGTGAACTACTTCATCCATCCATCACTTATAAGAGCCTAGTGGTTAAAGCACACAACTTCTCACCCACAGTTTTTAAATAAACTGTTTTTGTTAGTTGGTGGTTTAAAATAAGAAACTTTTATATCCTAAAGCCATAGACTTAACACTTTTTTTAACAAGTTTTATTTACAGATTTTATAACCGTCCAGTTCATTTGACCATTTTCTAAACCAAGTTGTCTGAAAGTTGGGTCACTACATTCTTTTAGAGCAGAAATGTTTCTCAAGGAGCTTCTACATTATATATCCTTCATGGGGACATGGTCTTCACACCTTCTCACAGTCCTTTGTTCAACTGATGAGCCAGTTCTTTACAGGTGATAAGTGAAGCCTATTGTAAATAGAAGATAGTGCCTAACTTTACTCAGACTGAAGGTTCCTGCACTTTTGGTAATGTTTCTGCTTTAAGAAAAGTTAACTTGAAAATTATTGAGCAGTCACAATCAGCCGATTGTGGTGACATTTGGCAGTAAAAGGTGACTGAAATGACACAGAACTGAAAGAATATCAGCTGGCATAACTCATAACACATATGTATGCAGATCTCTGTATATTGTGTCACTTGAATTTGTGTGGTAAACAAAAGACACCAGAGGCAAGTTTACACCAGGAGTCTCTAGCTGGGAGCTTCTGTGCCTTAACCACTAGGCTGTTGGTCCTCTGAGGGAGACCTACTGTATGAACAGTAACTAAATTCCTTCATACAGCATTATGTTAACAGTGCCTTGATTTGAGTGGAACCTTTAAAGTTATGGATCCATGAAGAATTTTTTTAAGCAGTTTACCAATATATCTGGTTTTCATGGCTCAGGTGAAGTTGTGTGGAAGTTGAGTCATGTCAACTCTTTCAGTCTGGTGTCCTTCTTGGGGGAGGGTTCATCACACCTACTCACTTTTGTGTCTTTTGTTCACGTAACGAGCCAGTTCTTTGCAAGTGTGAAGTGAAGCCAAACTTGAGGAGAATATGGAACTTCCCTCAGACTAAGGAAGCTTTTGGTCTTTGTCAGTTATCAAAAAATGCCAGTAAATTTAGAGCTAAACATTACAATACAGTAATACATACAATACAGTATAATTAAAACAAATAAAATATCCATGTGGATGTTGACTGAATGTTTGACTAAAGGGTGTTGTATTCATAACACCTGTAATTTTCTACTTGCTTAGACATAAATAACTTTATATTCAGTTTTAAACTACTTTACATTTAAGACGCTCATTTCTGTTCACTTCTAATCTGCCTGTGGGCCTGGATTACACATCACTGCTCCACCTGGTGCATGAATGTGCAATTGCAGGTCATTTCTTAAAAAAGGTTTAGGGGGCGTTAACAAGGCAGCCACGCATTAAGTACATCACAGTGGGGGGTCATGACTGGTGTAGGGGGGCTTGGTGGAATGGTACCTAAGTCATGCTAATGTCATGACAAGATCAGTGTGAAATCCTGCAGCAACGAGGCAACGAAAATTTGCCGCTCCATCTGTAGCTCCAGTTCCAGCTCAGCCACATCTTGTTCCAGCTCAAGCTCCAGCTCCGCCCCATTTTGTCCCTGTTAAGCCGGAGGAGGCCATTCCTGTTCCTGTTGGCCCAGAGAAGACCATTCTTATCCCTGTTTGCACGGAGGAGGTCATTCCTGTTTCTGTTGGCCCAGAGGATGCTGTTCGTCGCCCTGTCCTGTCCGGAGATGAGCGCACCAGCCTCGGTTCCTGTGTCCTCTGCCTTTTTGTATGCAGGTTTTGTTCCTGGTGGTCTGGCACGGGCCACGCGTGCCTCGAATCCTGGTGGTCCGGCACCGGCCGCGTCTGCTTTAGCTCCAGGTGGCCCGGCGTCAGCCGCGTCTGCTTCAGGTCCAGGTGGTCCGGCGTCAGCCGCGTCTGCTTCAGGTCCAGGTGGTCCGGCACCGATCACGCCTGCCTCAGATCCTGGTGGTCAAGCACCAACTAGTCATGTGGTTCCGGCTCCTTGTCTATTCTTGTCTCTGGTTCCGGCTCCACATCTGGGTTCGTTCCTGGGTCCGGCTCCTCAAGTATCCCAGTCTCTGGTTCCCGCTCTGTCTGTCCTCGTCTCTGGTTCTAGCTCCATGTCTGTTCCCGTCTCTGTTTCTGCCTCTTCTCTTCGTTGCCGGCCGCCTCGACTCTGCCCTCTTGGAGGGCGTTCGCCTGGAGGACGTGGTTGCTTCCTGCGGGGCTGTTCCTCGACTCCACCCTCCTTGAGAGGATGATTTGGACTTTGTGTTGCCCCGTCATGTTTGGACTAATATGTTTTGTGCAGTCTTGTTTTTGTTGTCCTCGCCTCTACCCTCGCTAGAGTGTTTTGGATTATGTGTACTGACCTTTTGCCTATCCGACAACGTCCATAATAAATCTACCCAAGATCAAGTCCTGTCTGTGCTGTGCATTTGAGTCCTCCACCATGTGATCGCTGACAAAACCACTGTTTTCCTTCAGAGCTACTTTACATTAAAGAGAAGTGAATTTTATTTTTTATTGCTGTTCAGTAAACGCACCTTCCTCTGGTTGTGATCAGGCGGCTCTCGCTGTTCTCTAGCATCACCATGTCTCAGCTACTGCAATAGCTCAGAATCAAACCAAGCAGAGTCAAACTGATCCGTTGAAAGGATTTGACTGAAAGAAAAGCTTAAAATCCAAACTTAACTCCACAGGAAACGTCAATAGTGGTGAGATAGGACCAATAATAAAGATATAAAATAATAATGTAATGTGCTTCCTATGTGTTAGTATTGTTGTCATGGTGATGCTGTAAAGCTCTATTTTTTTTTTGCGTCAGCGTATTATTGAAATTGCAGAAGAAACTATTTGGCAACCATTTACAGCCAGGATGAGGCACCGAGGTCATCTGCTGCTGCCCTGTTTACCAGTTGTAGACTCTGGCTCCAACTGAGTCAATTTTTTCATTAAAACATGCTTAATTATCAAATTAACAGTCATTTGTACGTAATTATCAAAGTCCTGCTAATGCTTCTAACTAAAGATTCCTGGCTCCACATTTAGACTTAATAAGACGACACAGGAACATCATAAGAATACGTGGAAGATTTAACATAGTTGCCTTAATGATTTGACCTGGTGCTGTATACAGTAGGCAGAGAAGGGATGGAGGTGGTCTGGACGAGTTCTGTAGAAGCATCTCTGGTCTTGTGTATTATAAACAGTCTTTTAAGACAACATTCTTCCGCCACTGTAGCAGGAAATGAGGTAATGCAATGCCAGCTTCATTCACGAGTCTTCATTTAGACATGTAGTCTCTGCTGCCATAGCGGATGCAAACTTGACAATGTTTAAAGCCACCAAGCATGAGCTGAATAAGAATAGAATATAATAAAAGCAAGTTGGGACATGCTACCGCAGTACTGTCTTAACTGTAAATAGACAAAAGAGACTAGGGTTACTACTCCTTACTCCTTGTACTGGGTGTACTATACATGCACCAGTAGTGTTATTGTACACAGCATTCATGTATTAGGATACAGAGCATGACACTGCACAATCCATTATCAAATCTGACCATAAGGTTCAATGTACTGTTGCTGCTGTTATCGACTTGAAGCTCTACATTCAAAACAAACAACAAAAGCAGTTGTATGGTGTTCAGGAAATATCGTAGCTCACTCTGAAGCAACGTTTTCTGTATTAAGCTACAGAACAGTCTTATCTACATGTACAACACCTTAACACACTTTACCAACTTTAACAACTGTAATGGAAAAATTGTACTTTAATGCTCTTGTGTTCATTTCTGACTCTGTACAATTACCATGCATTCTGTACTTGTTGATTAGACCCAGAACTGAACATTATTAGACAAACAATCTATCTCCCTCTCAAGGTTCTGTCGCACATTAAGTGCTGACATCTAATGTTGTGTTTGACTGACCGATTGTTTATGGCTTGTGTCTGCCTTTTACCCCTGGTCTCTGGCTCCTTTCTATCTGATGCCCCACCAGACCCAAGGCTGTAGACCTTGTGTATTCCCTGTGTAATGTAAACATCTTCACCCACAGTGTGATAGGAAGATTCCACCAGGTCCTGGGAGAGAGGTTAAAAGGCAGAGACAACCTCAGAACGGTGGGCTCTTTGCATTATACCTCCGTGGTGTGTGCACTGATCTCCCCAGCTGGTTTTTGGTTTGTTGATGTGCACGATCAACATCCATGCTTTTTATTTGCTTTCCCCATTATTTTTATTTTCTTTATTATTTCAATAAATCGCACAAAAGGACAACTCTCTCATCTACTTCTTTATGGAAAATTTCCACCACAGAAATTGGCGTCTACGAACAGGATCCCGCTGCAGGTCGTCTGGACGGTGTGACCAGGGACGATAGTCCTGAGGACTAGGGTCGCTCAGCCTCCAAACCTCTACAGCTGTTCTGAGTGGGAGGACTGCTCACCCGTCTGGATCGCCTCTGACGAGATCCAACGAACTCAAAATCCAACGAACACAAAATCCAACCTCTACTCGGCCCGGTGAGAGAGATTCCGTTTTGTTGCGACTTGTTGAAGAGAAAAAAAAAAGAAAAAAAAGAAACGGGTTTGAAATTGGTTTCAGTTATTCGGGGTTACTTGGCTCTGATCATTTGGTTTAGGGAAAGTAAGGCAAATAACAATTAATTCTAAGCATCCCCTACTAGACTAAAACAAACAACGACAAAAGAAAAAATATAACTAGGACTAGAGATAATAATATTTCTAAAACGACTATTTGGCTGAAAACATCCAAAAATAATATATATTTTTTTTTAATTTTTAAATTCAATATTCGGGTAAAATTAATTAGGTCAAAGTCTGCCCTGGTGGTCGAGACGGTGGTTGCTAAGGGTTGGCTCGTGGGACCGAGCTTGTTTTGTCTGTACTGAGGATACAGACCAGTGTGCAGATCTGAGCGCAGTCCAAAGGGTGTGGACAAGGAAATAAAAGACGGCTTCTGAAATACGGAGCGCGTTTGCAGGGGGAAGTGGTTTTGAGATACGAGGGACCCGGGTCTTGGAGGGGCCTGACGGTGAGGGACCACTTCCGAGAACCCTGTCGCTGATCTGAGCGGTTCCCTTTCTACGGAGACGTCCGTGGAAGAGAAATTTCGAAAAAAGGTTCCGGCCGGAACACAAAAAAGTCTAAGGCAGAAAACCGCCGGGACTCTGAAAGATGGGTTCGGGGCGATCTAAGTCTCCACCACCAGACTGCAGCATTACAAAAGTAAAGGTAATTAAAAGTAAAAAGTAAATATGGTTATTAGTGCGTTTCATGTTTCCATGAGTGGAAAACTGGTTATGGGTTCAAAAGGAGAATCACTTAGTGTAAAAGACATATGCACCTTTAAAAGAAAAGTTAGATACAAAAGATGAGATTTGAAAAAGCAAAACTATCAAAACTAAAGCCCCTGAAAGAAACAAAAGAGTGATGAGAGTAACAGAAACAAAGGAGATAACAACTCTGGGGAAGAATTGTTTGCACTCGCCACACACACACACACACCACACACACATATCATGTCAAGAGCAAATGCTCCCATTCTTTCTGCTCTCTATTCTAATGCAGAACTGAGCGCGATGAGGGTAAATCCGGATCTGGACTCCTTTCCCACCATCAGCAGAAGAACCAAAGGAGAAGAAGCGCCAACCAACAACCAGAACAGGGTGGAAGCTCTGACACCATAGCAGCTGGAGGACACAGACCCCAGCATGGACGCCTCACAGACTCCCACAACGTCTGCAGCCGTCACGTTCTGGGCTCATCAGATGAATCAGCTACTACAAGCCCTGCACCAGCATGAAACGACTGTGTCTGAAGCTTCAGAGGCCGTGAAACAGTCTTACAAGCGTGTGTGTCTGACAGACACCTGCTTATGACAATCAGCAAAGGAAAACAAGGACAGAGCAACAGCAGAGAAGACGTGCTCTGACACAGACACTGGTTGAAACAACAGGAGAGGCTTCAGACGTGATCGGCCCAAAAGAGCTGCATGCGAGGATCCAGGAAAGGTCTGTCATCGAGGAACAACTGTCCCATCGAAAGGCTTCACCCACTGGCGCTCACATCAGACTGATGGTTGGGGAAGGAGGAAGGTGATGGTTCCTTTTCACGTGACGTAAAAGACGGTACCGCAAACACACACACACATTCATACACGCAATGAAGAAACACGCTTACAGCTGATACACGCTCAAATTCATGTTCATGCTTATCTGCTCGCAATGAAGAATCGCTTTCTGCTCAAAAAAAATCCCACAGAGTGATTTTAAGATGATGACAAACAGCTAAATGACAACTGCTGCATGACTTTACAGTCTGATGGGTTTAAACTATTTCAATTTACAACAACTTCAGTAATAAAATCCTCCATGTTTCTAAAAAGATCTGTGCACAATATAGGTTTGTCTGGCCAGACTATAGGAAAACAAAAACAAAACCATAGGAAGACTGAAACTGACTGAAACAGACTATCAATGACTATTAAAGGGAAGACGACTATTAGAGAGAACAAATAATAATTACTGTACGTACCAGACAATAAAAGAAAAACTTACTGTGCCTCTGTCTTGCACGACATCAGACGGCAAGACACTCAAACATTCATTTTTGCTTTCAAACTTATGCCCAGTTAATTTATTAGGAAGAGATCTCATGTGTAGTTTAGGTATTTCACTGATTTCCACTCCGGAGGGAGTGCAGGTCACAACCACGGACAATGTGAATAATTATTCCTTTGTTTGTGTTAATTTCAGCTCAGAGCCGCTGCTCTACTCTTATCAGTGGCTGCTGAAGGGAGAGGCCGTAACTGAGGCCCTCATACAGGCTGCTCGACAGCTTGTTTCCTCACAGAATACGACCTTTAGAGACGCATCTGACCTGTCTTGTACAGCACATGTGTCCACTGGTCCTGATGAGGAGTTTGAAAAATCATGGTTACGCACACATGCGGACAAACTGACCTCAACCTCTCTTTTTTGGGATGAACACAGGTCTGCGCTTGCGATTTCTCTCACTAACGAACAAGAGAGATTTGTTGATGCTTATTCTACAGATCCACATGTCCTTCTGTCAAAACATGACGGAGACAGATGGCAGGACTTGGGTCCTTTCGTGGACAGATGTCAACGGGAAGGAGACTGGCAAACGACGTCCGACCCGAATGTGATGTATTCACCTACTTTGCATGCTTACAAAAAACTTTTTCAGTCTAACTTTCATGCGCAGCGTACAGTGCACTTGGTACCTCAACATTCCACACACACTCCACACCACGTGTTTTTGTCGGAGGACGCTCTGACGCAGTATCCAGCCTTACAGGAAGTTCCAGCTTCCCTGTGGGCCACACACAAATATGATGTAGGTTTGATCAAAGGATGTGACCCAGTGGTCATCACGCCAAAATCTGACTACAGACCATGCAAACAGCAATACCCTTTAAAGAGAGAAGCAATTGAAGGAATAACACCGGTGTTTAACTCTCTTTTGAAAGCAGGAGTCATCGTCCCATGTGACAACTCTCCAGTGAGGACTCCACTCTTCCCAGTTAAGAAAATCAGAGACAAAGGACAGCCAACAGAATGGAGGTTTGTCCAGGATCTGCAAGCAGTAAATGCGGCGGTCCAACCACGCGCGCCTACGGTACCGAACCCCTACACCATTCTTTCTCAGGTTCCGCCCAAGGCTAAATTTTTTTCAGTAATTGATTTGGCTAATGCTTTTTTCAGCGTGCCCATTCACAAAGACAGCCAATTCTGGTTCGCTTTTGAATTCAACGGAAAGTCATATACCTTTACCAGACTATGCCAGGGGTATTCAGAAAGCCCTACAATTTACAATATGGCACTGAAAGAAAGCCTGGATGATCTTGTCTTGTCCCCAGGCACCGCCCTGCTGCAGTACGTTGACGACTTGATGATCTGCAGTGAGGATCAGGAAACTTGCGCAGCAGATACGATCAAGCTGCTGAAACACCTGCATGCTGCTGGACACAAAGCAAGTCTGTCTAAATTACAGTTTGTTCAGACTGAAGTTACCTTCCTAGGTCACATCATTACCGCGGAAGGAAAATCCATTTCACCTAAAAGAGCTGAAGCTATTCAGAACCTGCCTAAACCGTGCACATACAAACAGCTTATGTCCTTTTTAGGCATGTGCTCTTATTGCAGGAATTTCATTCCTAACTGCGCCGTCTTGGAGGCTCCGCTTAGAGCTCTGATGCAGACGTCTTCTGCATCCACCACCCGCCTCACGTGGACATCTGAGGCTGAACAGGCGTTCACCGACCTCAAACTACCTCTTCAGTCGGCTCCTACTTTGGATCTGCCTGACCCTACGCGACCTTTCACCCAAACAGTGGATGAGAAATCAGGTTGTATGACCTCTGTCCTTCTACAGGATCACGGAGGGCGTCCGCCCTGTAGCCTATTTCTCTGCTAAGCTTGACCCAGTCGCTGCGGGGCTCCCACGATGCCTCCGAGCAGTGGCTGCGGCAGAGAAAGCCGTGCTGGCATCACGTGACATTGTTGGCTATTCTGATGTCACCCTGCTGGTTCCTCATGCCGTGTCTTTGATCCTTTTGGAACAAAAAACATCACATCTTTCTACAGCCCGATGGCTTAGATACAACACCATCTTACTGGACATGCCAAACATCACTGTCAAAAGGTGCAATGTGCTTAACCCAGCCACTTTGTTTCCAGACCCTGACGATGGCGAGCCTCACAACTGTGTTTCGGTGTTGAACCAGGTCTGCACTCCGCGCCCAGATCTATCGGAGGTGTCAATTCCTAACTGTGACCTCGTTCTCTTTGTTGATGGCTCCGCCTCTAGAGACCCTGCTTCGGGCCACTGTCAGGTTGGATATGCAGTCTGCACCTCTCATACTGTTTTACAGTCTGGCCCTTTACCAGGACATTACTCTGCTCAGGCTGCGGAGTTGATCGCACTGACCGAAGCCTGTAAATTGGCTGAAGGGAAGTCTGTTACTATCTACACAGACTCCAGATACGCTTTTGGCGTCACACATGACTTTGGTGCTCTGTGGAAACACAGAAGGTTTTTGAAATCTGATGGCAAACCTATCTTGCATCATGATAAGGTTGCTGATCTGCTCGACGCAATTCTGTTACCAGCTGCAATTGCTGTATGTAAGTGTCCCGCACACACTGGGGGCACTGATCCCATCTCTTCTGGAAACACACGCGCTGATGCTGCTGCGAAGGCAGCTGCCCGACTTCCCCTTCCCTTTGCTCCCTGCCTCTTATCCTCCACCTCTACCCAACCTCCCTCTCCTCCCTCTGCTCTCCCTGATCTTCAGACGTTCTCTACCCCACAGGAACGCAAGCTCTGGCTGACGAATGGCGCCACCAGTAGCCATGGCGTTTGGTATGGGCCCGACGGCAAACCTTGCCTACCTAAACACTTTTTCCCTCATTTCGCGAAGTTGACACATGGATTAGACCATGTATCAAAGGGGGGAATGTTAGATGCTCTTACAAAACATTGGTACACTAAGGGATTTTCAATCTATGCGCAAAAATACTGTGAAGCATGTATGACATGCGCCCAACACAACCCAGGTAAGACGACTGCCAAACCACTGGCAGCTCACCCACCACCGGAACAGGCGTTTGACCATTTAATGCTGGACTTCATCGAACTAACGCCAGCAGAAGGTAAAAAGTATTGTTTAGTGATTGTTGATATGTGGTCAAAATGGGTGGAGGCCTTCCCAGCTAAACATGCTAACAGCCATGCAGTTACCAAAGCCTTGCTGACAGAAATAATTCCCAGATGGGGAATTCCATCTAAAATCAGCAGTGACAACGGCTCACACTTCGCAAACCAAGCCCTCGAGGAAGTGGGAAAGTTTCTGAACATCGACATCAGAAAGCACTGCTCTTACCACCCTCAAAGCGGAGGGGCGGTAGAGAGAGAGAATGGCACTTTGAAAAACAAACTGGCTAAATGCTGCTCAGAGACTGGTCTCAAGTGGACTCAGGCTCTTCCCATTGTGCTCTCATACATGAGAATGAGGAGAAGGATGAGAACAAACCTCAGCCCGTATGAGATCCTATTTGGTAGACCTCCTATGATGGGACTCCACCCTGAGACCGAGACTAGGATTTTACCACCTACTGAAATGTGCGAAGACGCAATGCTACAGTACTGTAAGAACTTATCCTCTGTTCTGTCCCAAATCTCTAAACAGGTGAAAGCGGCTCTGCCCAAACAGGCGACAGAACCACTGCACATCATTCAACCAGGAGACTCGGTGATCATTAAGGAACTTCGCAGGAAGCACTGGAACTCAAAGCGGTGGCAAGGTCCCTTCCAGGTCCTTCTGACGACCAACACGGCTGTGAAGATCGCAGAAAGAGCGACTTGGATCCACTCCAGCCACTGCAGGAAGGTCCCGGATCCAACAGACGACCCTCCATCTACATGTACACCACACGAGAAAACCACCACTGACGAAAAGAATTGAGAAGGACGACCCTCGCTGTGCTCACACACGCACTGAGGCGAGGCTGCGTTGACCGTTCAGCTGAAGGTGCGAGCCAAGCGCCGCCTGAAGCTGCGCCGGTGAATCACACTATCAGACCATATATCTACACACACGTTCCTGAGAAAACACACACACGAGCAGCCTTGAGTTGCCGACGCTGGACGACGTGTAGACTCTTCACATCACGGGGAGTGACAGTGACTCAGACGACATTGGGAGGAAACCTGGCGGTGATAACGAATCCCAAGTGTCTCTGTGATCAGCTGATCACAACCTGAAGAACTCCAACGAACTGTCAAGGTGTCAACACACAGGTTGGAAACAATCTAACACCACTGTTCAACAGGAAGAAGAAGACATTGAATGTGATCCTGTTGTTTTAATCTTCACTGTATATTACTTTAATATTCGCTCTAAATTGTGTGGTTGATTTACATGTATGCCTCTCTGTGATTTTATCCACTATTTTCGAACAAAACATTTTACATTTCCACTTGATTTACACTTTCACACAAATTTTTATCTTCCACTGACGCAAAATGACATCCACCAGACGAAACAAGATAAAAATGATTGTCATATCGACGATGACAGCAATATGCGTGGTCACTCTGACATTCGCATCAACCGAAGACACTCTTATCCACCGCACACCGGAGTCACCCACAAATCGATCATGCTTAGTTTGTGCCATTAGAGACCTGATGACCATGACGGAACAATTGGAAAAAAGACAACATGGCAGAAAAGAATGGCCTTAGAGATGTTATTAACAAAGATGCGAAGTGTTTGTGTCAGGTTTGGTAAAACATGCTGTACCTTTATTCAGGATGATTGAACATGAACTGATTGGAATCAATTATAGGCTTATGTCCCTGTCTTTCCAAAGCTCATACACAAGGGTTATTCTAGTATAACTACCCACAAAAACAGCTCACAATCTTTTATCCCTACGCCATTTACATCTTTATAACAATACATTTAACGAATCATTTTTAAAGAATGCTTTATTACTACGAAATGATTGCCATGATTGACAATTTTTATTCTTTAATGTTTGATTAATGTGTAATCAAAAGGGGGGAATTGTAATGGAAAAATTGTACTTTAATGCTCTTGTGTTCATTTCTGACTCTGTACAATTACCATGCATTCTGTACTTGTTGATTAGACCCAGAACTGAACATTATTAGACAAACAATCTATCTCCCTCTCAAGGTTCTGTCGCACATTAAGTGCTGACATCTAATGTTGTGTTTGACTGACCGATTGTTTATGGCTTGTGTCTGCCTTTTACCCCTGGTCTCTGGCTCCTTTCTATCTGATGCCCCACCAGACCCAAGGCTGTAGACCTTGTGTATTCCCTGTGTAATGTAAACATCTTCACCCACAGTGTGATAGGAAGATTCCACCAGGTCCTGGGAGAGAGGTTAAAAGGCAGAGACAACCTCAGAACGGTGGGCTCTTTGCATTATACCTCCGTGGTGTGTGCACTGATCTCCCCAGCTGGTTTTTGGTTTGTTGATGTGCACGATCAACATCCATGCTTTTTATTTGCTTTCCCCATTATTTTTATTTTCTTTATTATTTCAATAAATCGCACAAAAGGACAACTCTCTCATCTACTTCTTTATGGAAAATTTCCACCACAACAACACCCTAACAAACTTAAACAACTTTACAAACGCCTTAACAAACCGTACTTATAATCTATCTCATAGTGTTATCTTATCCCTACAGTACATTAGATCAGCAATTCTGTACCTGGTAAGACAGACACATCTAAAATCAGTGTCAGAATGTGACCCTATGGGTCTGGATGGGTATGAAGCATGTGGGATTTTGGTGATTTGCTTCCAGTTGCAGAGCACAGAGACAAACCCAACCATCTTTTTTTTATTTATCATAACCAAGCATTTTTCTTAGCCTACTGTAGCAGTTTGGTTGCTAGGCCAAGTACAGTACGTGCACACAAAACATAATATATGTCTGCATCTGCACAGTACATTCTATGTTGACCTCCTTTCCTGTCCTTGTGCTCTCGCTCCCACTTGGATTAGCAGCTCCCCACCACCTGATGCGACCCCTGGTATCCGGATCGCAGCCATAATGGCTGGGCCAAGCAGTACAGCATCCCTTAGAGAAAGGTCAATAGACCTAAATGGCAACGCAGGTATTGGGAGTGCCATCCATCAGAGGCTGGAGGGGCATGACTTCGACATGACAACCATTGATTATACACTAGTCACTGCAGGATCAATTACAAAATCATTTCTGCATCATTTTCGGGTGGAAGGAAATCAAAGAGAGCAGCATCAGCACCCTTAAGGGACAATATATATTACAGGCTCTCACCTAATCAGACAAACTGCACAAGCACATTGTCTTCATTATTCATACAGGGGCTTCGAAGGGGCTTTTTTTTGGCTTTATTTTCTGGATGTGCATTATTCATTATGCTACATAAAGGAAATTTCAGTCTGGTAGAGATGTGGGGGTGCTGGTTGTTTGATGCTGAGCATTGAGCTGCACCAGCTGGGAGTCTGGGGATTCATTGTGTGTGTCAGTTGTTATGAAGAAACTGAAGTGCAACTTACTTTATTAATTCACATGCACCCACAGTCACACACAAAACAATTTAGACATACATTTCTGCATTGTTAGAAAAATCAGTATCAAATCAGTATCAAATCAATATTGCTAATATGGAATTTATTATTTAGCAAACCCTAGTACTGGGGAAGAACCAGGCCCAAATAGGATGTGTAGAATGTTGCCTTTATCAAAGACATGATTGTGTTAAATTTGTTAAAAATGTGATGTAAATATTTTTAAGGGAGAAGCTTGGAATGAAACTGACTGGAGTCTGGATCTGTCACGGAACGGCAGATAAAGGACCCACATGCACAGCACAGAGGCAAGATGAATATTAAACGCAGGTTTATTTCTCAAGGCAGGGTCGGGCAGTCCAGGTCATACACGGAAGAGTTCAGTAAGCAGAAAACAAGGGAGCAGGCAATCTCTGATACAATGTCCAGGCAGGGTTCGGTACACAAGTAGGCTCAGCGAAAGTACAGGCAGGGATAAAGCAAAACTCACAGTCAGTAGTTAGTCCAGGGTCAGGCAGGATACACAAGGCAAAACCAGAACAAAACACGAGGAACAAGAAACACGAACGACGATCTGGCAGGGAACTAAGGACACAGGAGCTGACTAAATACACAGGTGAGTGATTAACTGATTACAGACAGGTGTGGGTAATGAGCTAGGGAGCACAGAACTGATAACAGGAAGTAAAGCAGAAACAGAAACAGAAACCGGGAGTGCTACCACAATAAAACCGGAAATGGAACCTGGAACCAAAATAAGACGAGGAAACAACAAGAAACAAAACCCAGATCGTGACAGTACCCCCCCCCTATGGCGCCTTCCACGGCGCCCACAGAAGCCCCCCCCCCCAAACCAGGGCGGGCGGAGGGTGGTCCCAGGCGGAGGGACCGAATCCCTACCCCTCAAGGCACACGAGCAGGGTGGGCGGAGGGAGGACCGGAGGAGGGCCAAAACAAGAGTCCACATAAGTCCATGAACAGGGAAGACATGAAGATCAGGGATTCCTTCACGGAGGGTGAAGGCGCGGCGAGATCCTGCTCAGCCGCCGCTGAGCCAGGGCGGCACTCCCAGTGCCCCTGAGCTGGGCCGATGTCCCCGGGGACCACCCCGCATGGCAACGTCCTCCAGGTGGACGCTGATCCAAGAGACTGAGGAGTCGAGGCGGGCGTCGCCGCAGGAGGCAGCGCCATCCAGTCCGGCAGCAGAGACAGAGACGAGGCAGGAACCAGAGGCGAAGACAGACGTGGAGACGTCCTCCTTGGACCACCGCGCCGAGACACAGGTACAGATGCAGGTGCGGCCGGGCCGCCAGGAACCGATGCAGGTGCGGCCGGGCCGCCAGGAACCGATGCAGGTGCGGCCGGGCCGCCAGGAACCGATGCAGGTGCGGCCGGGCCGCCAGGAACCGATGCAGGTGCGGCCGGGCCGCCAGGAACCGATGCAGGTGCGGCCGGGCCGCCAGGAACCGATGCAGGTGCGGCCGGGCCGCCAGGAACCGATGCAGGTGCGGCCGGGCCGCCAGGAACCGATGCAGGTGCGGCCGGGACTGCGACGGGCGCGACCCCCTCCTGGAGGTCCGCCGGGACTGCGACGGGCGCGACCCCCTCCTGGAGGTCCACCGGGACTGCGACGGGCGCGACCCCCTCCTGGAGGTCCGCCGGGCGACGGGCGCGACCCCCCCTGGAGTCCGCCGGGACTGCGACGGGCGCGACCCCCTCCTGGAGGTCCGCCGGGACTGCGACGGGCGCGACCCCCTCCTGAAGGTCCGCCGGGACTGCGACGGGCGCGACCCCCCCCTGGAGGTCCGCCGGGACTGCGACGGGCGCGACCCCCTCCTGGAGGTCCGCCGGGACTGCGACGGGCGCGACCCCCTCCTGGAGGTCCGCCGGGACTGCGACGGGCGCGACCCCCTCCTGGAGGTCCGCCGGAACTGCGGCTGGCGCGACCCCCTCCTGGAGGTCCGCCGGAACTGCGGCTGGCGCGACCCCCTCCTGGAGGTCCGCCGGAACTGCGGCTGGCGCGACCCCCTCCTGAAGGTGCGCAGGAACTGCCGCTGGCGCGACCTCCTCCTGAAGGTGCGCAGGAACTGCCGCTGGCGCGACCTCCTCCTGGAGGTGCGCAGGAACTGCCGCTGGCGCGACCTCCTCCTGGAGGTGCGCAGGAACTGCCGCTGGCGCGACCTCCTCCTGGAGGTGCGCAGGAACTGCCGCTGGCGCGACCTCCTCCTGGAGGTGCGCAGGAACTGCCGCTGGCGCGACCTCCTCCTGGAGGCCAGCGGGCGCTGCGGCTCCGAGGGTGACAGGGACTGGAACGACCGCTACAGGGCCGACAGGAACGGGGCCTGGGGCGACCTCTACTTGGCCGACGGGAACGGGACCAGAGACAGGAACGGCCGCAACATGGCCGACGGGGACAGGAACAGGAAATGGAACGGCCGCAACATGGCCGACGGGGACAGGAACAGGAAATGGAACGGCCGCAACATGGCCGACAGGGACTGGAACGGCCGCAACATGGCCGACAGGGACTGGAACGGCCGCAACATGGCCGACAGGGACTGGAACGGCCGCAACATGGCCGACAGGAACAGGAACGACCTCTACTTGGCCGACAGGAACAGGAACGACCTCTACTTGGCCGACAGGAACAGGAACGACCTCTACTTGGCCGACAGGAACAGGAACGACCTCTACTTGGCCGACAGGAACAGGAACGACCTCTACTTGGCCGACAGGAACAGGAACGACCTCTACTTGGCCGACAGGAACAGGAACGACCTCTACTTGGCCGACAGGAACAGGAACGGCCTCAACATGGCCGACAGGAACAGGAACGGCCTCAACATGGCCGACAGGAACAGGAACGGGGACAGGAACGGCCTCAACATGGCCGACAGGAACGGCCGCAACATGGCCGACAGGAACGGCCGCAACACGGCCGACAGGAACGGCCGCAACATGGCCGACAGGAACGGCCGCAACATGGCCGACAGGAACGGCCGCAACATGGCCGACAGGAACGGCCGCAACATGGCCGACAGGAACGGCCGCAACATGGCCGACAGGAACTGGGACGGCGTCTCCTCCGGAGCCGGCATGACTGCTTACAGTTGCCGAGCTCGACGGAGGAGACGTCGGGCCTGATCGGGTGTGCACAGCACCCGTTCGACAGGTGGAGTCCTCTGACTGGGATAAGGCCTGCGCGTGACTGGACTGAACTGGGACAGGAGCGTGACTGGACTGAACTGGGACAGAGCTCGACTGGACAGGGCTCGACTGGACAGGGCTCGACTGGACAGGGCTCGACTGGACTGGGCTCGACTGGACTGGGCTCGACTGGACTGGGCTCGACTGGACTGGGCTCGACTGGACTGAGACCTGGACTGGGCTCGACTGGACTGAGACCTGGACTGGGCTCGACTGGACTGAGACCTGGACTGGGCTCGACTGGACTGGGCTCGACTGGACTGGGCTCGACTGGGCTGAGACCGGGACTGGGCTCGACTGGGCTGGAACCGGGACTGGGCTCGACTGGGCTGGAACCGGAGACTGAACTGGGCTCGACTGGGCTGGAGACTGAACTGGGCTCGACTGGGCTGGAGACTGAACTGGGCTCGACTGGGCTGGAGACTGAACTGGGCTCGACTGGACTGGGCTCGACTGGACTGGGGCTGGAACCTGAACGTGACAGGGCTGCACTAGAGCGTGAGCGTGGCGAGGCTGAACGGCGACTGGAGCCTGAGCGGAGCATGACTGAACTGGGGACTGGGCAAAACACAACTGAGCTGGAGACTGAACAGCTCGCGTCTGAACTGGAGACGGGGGACCGCATGAATGCAGGGAATCCTCCCAGCGGAACAAACATGGAGCTGGGCAGGTTGATGCAGACACAACGGTCCGACGGGGCGGGGAGAAGGAAACCGAAACCTTCGGCGGTGCGACCGGCGCTGGCGTGGTGCGGAGCGCGTCGCTTAGTTCATCAGACCTAGCGCACAGTCGCTCATAGAGGCGACGAACACTGGGACGCTCTAACACACTGTCATCGTCCTCCAGCGTCAATATCGCCACCTCCACGGCGCTGCGCTGGTTCTTCGGGGTAACCGCCCGTCGGTAATCCTCCGCGAGGATCTTAAAATAAACTCGTAGCTCGCTAGGTAGCTCGGCACAGGTGAACTCCATGCTCCCTCGGGTGGATTATACTCGCCGTTAAAAAAAAGGAGCGAGAAAAACAGTTACTGACCTGACCGGAGGCTGAGTGCTGGCTGGGTCCAAGTCTGGCCAGATCGTTCTGTCACGGAACGGCAGATAAAGGACCCACATGCACAGCACCGAGGCAAGATGAATATTAAACGCAGGTTTATTTCTCAAGGCAGGGTCGGGCAGTCCAGGTCATACACGGAAGAGTTCAGTAAGCAGAAAACAAGGGAGCAGGCAATCTCTGATACAATGTCCAGGCAGGGTTCGGTACACAAGTAGGCTCAGCGAAAGTACAGGCAGGGATAAAGCAAAACTCACAGTCAGTAGTTAGTCCAGGGTCAGGCAGGATACACAAGGCAAAACCAGAACAAAACACGAGGAACAAGAAACACGAACGACGATCTGGCAGGGAACTAAGGACACAGGAGCTGACTAAATACACAGGTGAGTGATTAACTGATTACAGACAGGTGTGGGTAATGAGCTAGGGAGCACAGAACTGATAACAGGAAGTAAAGCAGAAACAGAAACAGAAACCGGGAGTGCTACCACAATAAAACCGGAAATGGAACCTGGAACCAAAATAAGACGAGGAAACAACAAGAAACAAAACCCAGATCGTGACAGGATCTGTATGTGTCAGTAAGTTAATGCTAAGGCTACAACCCACTACGGTTCTTAAATGCAGAAGAGAGATATGCTTTGTAGTGAACTCACATTTACAACTACTGTACAGTCACCTGCACATGCCTGACCGGCTCACAGAGGCGTCCAAACCGAATCAGGTCCTCTGGGTGTTATTATCTCCGCAGAGAGGCACGCTGGGAAAACGTCTAGAAGCTGCTCCTAATCATGCCAAGTGTGACTAACAGTCCCTGGCCACGTCTCCTCGGGATGCAGACATAAGACGTGTGGCTGCGGCGATAAGTTCTGAAGGATACACTGTACCAGAGTGGAGATGGGATTTATTATAGCAGGTACAAGTACATACTGTACACGTAGTTCGGACTTGATGGGGCTGTGATAATATCAAAAAAGTGATAATTAAATTAATATTTTTATGAAATTAAGTGAGCTTTGAGGCTGGTTCGCTTGCTCATTCACCCTGTTGTTACAGGCCCTTAACACGCTTCCAAAACATTGACATTTTACTTTGAAAATATGTGTTGAAAAGGGTGTTGATTTTCTTTTTTTCTCCTTAATTTCTCTCTTTATTTCCTAGTCACCAAAACAGATCAAATCAGATGACCACCCACCTTCAGACCGGGTCTGCCTAATTAGAATAATTATGGTAGGCATTTTTAGACATTGTTTGGAACAATCGTTCTTGTGATTAGTATTACTTCCTGAATTCACTTCCAGCGACTGCTTCACCAGCTGAATCACAGTTGCACGTGATTCAAGTTTTTTTTTCTTCACTGGGGCTTTGTTGGGTTTTAGATTAGAATTGTAAAAGGTTTTGACCGTAATATCTGCCTTATTGACCATTGCTCCAAAAATAACAACAACAAGAATTGATTTGATAATCAAAAGGCAGAGGTGACCTGGTGTTTATAATCATGTCTCTAATGTACAGTAATTGTTAGCTTGAATCCTAAACTTTGATCAAGTAAGTAAGAAGTCTTTCTTTCTTTCTTTCTTTCTTTCTTTCTTTCTTTCTTTCTTTCTTTCTTTCTTTGAGTAAATGTCCAACTACAGTATCATTTTTAACATCTGCTATTATGGTGAATTTGTGAAAGGTTTGCAATGATGTACTGAAGAGCCTGTAGCCTACAAACACCCTACTCAAGTAAATGTACTGCCAAAACGTTCTTTTCATCCATCACATGGTTGATATCTAATACATGATGTTTAAGTATAAGTCCGAAGAAAGAAGAACTTGGGCCAGACTTAAATAGCTCCACTCCAGCTGGATGTTGATGACAGCTTTAGAAAATCCCTTCCACACACCCTGACAGCCTATCACTGTCTAGCTTTGGAAGACGTATTCTTCTATACACACTGACTGCTAATCATAACATTATATTTTCCAGCTCTACAGTAGCTCAACGGAAAACATGATTAATGTAAAGTGTGATTTTATCATTGGTGTCAACAGGACTAGCTCTCTGTTTCCAGTGACAAGCAGCTGACAGGCAGACAGAGCTTCCATCAGGTTCCTGACATCTAATATGTTAAGCATTAAAATCCTCATTTCATTGGGGTCAAAGGACAGAGTCATTACATAATGGTGTAATTAGTGGGGTTTGGTCTAAAAAAACAGGCTCAGGAAAAGCTTGTTGCCAGATAAGATGCCAATAAAGACGGGAGGCGCAGCATTTTAACATCACAGCTGAGAGGATATAAGCTCCTTTCACAGATAAGTGAAATGCTCAAAGACGAGTCATCACAGCTACATCCTCTGGTGTTTTCATAAACCCGCATCTACCCAGAGCTGTCCGTCCCCTGGAGCCAAACCAGCCACAATATTGTTTCATTTCTCGCTGGGGCGCTGGGGAAGGCTGTAAGCTTTTTCTCCACATGCCTCACACTCACAGATCAACAAACTCAGCTTTGCTGACTTAATAACGAAATAACTTCTATTCAATTCCTGTATTTTCAACTTTCCATACCTCTCCATTCTGTCATCACCAAATACGCCCGCACAGAAGCAATGTTTACACACTAAGACAGCGGTATGGTCAGAATGGGCCAAGTTGAAATGGTTGTGCTGTAGTTCTTACAGTAAGTCATAAAACTCGCATTATTGTGCTCAGTGTCATTTGACAGAAAACTTCAAACTATCTATCAATTCAAGTTCTACTGAAATTATGGATAAACTGGAGGTGCGCTGATACAGTATTTGTAACACCTTGAAATGTGATTTCTGTGTTGTCTAAGTCTTTGATAGTCTTGCATAGATGTTTTTTATCATTCACAGCACATCTGTATAAATTCTGATCTTGCGTAGTTTTGATTTGACGACCTTGTCTTTCTCCCACACTTTGAAAGAGAAAAGTACGGTGGTGCCCTTGGAAAGAGTTTAGCAAAACCTCAATGTAGTGTTTGTTTTCTACCAAACTTTATAACTTATAAACTTTTGTGTTTTTTTTCTCCTTGTGAGATACAGCTCTAAAAACACTCCTTCAGGATCTTTAACTCATATTATTCAAGTCATATTATTTCTGGTCGCACCTTAATATCCACTGAAACTCAGCTACAGTCAGATAAAATTAAGAAAGATAGGTGCAAGCAATGAGGTGGCTGTCAAAACCAGTCATGGATATACTGTAACTCTAACTGCAGAAAGACGATGATGGTTACAGTATGTACTTCATAATAATAATAAGTGTAAGTATCTGCAGCGTGGTGAAGTTGTGCTTTACCACACTCAAAAAACCTATTCTTGCCCCTAATAAAACATATTTATTAATTTTTTAAATTGTATATATAAAAAATAGAATTTCAAATGATTATGATTGTGAAATAAACATAATGCAAATATGCTCAAATATATACTGTAATATATGTAAAAAATATATATACAGTAAAATCTGATTGGTTAGCAGGGTTATGCCATTGAATTACATAACTTAAAAATAAACCATTACATTAAATTAATGCAATTTTACACATACTGTAAACATTATGTTTTGTTCAATTATTTAATGTTTCAATTTCATATTTACGTGAATTATCTACATACAGACACTTACTATACTGTAACTATACTGTATACTATACTATACTGATTTCCATGGGGAAACTCTATTTCTGGTGGAGTCAACTGTGCTCAAATCACAAAACTCCCGCTTCCCAGACTGAAGCCACACCTACTGAGCCAGAGGAACACTAATGACAGAGTACTTACTTTACTGCAAAAGCAATAGCAATAAAGTACTAACTGTACAATTTTGAATTTTGTTTATATATTATATTTCAGTGAGGGAACAGGTCAGAAGCAGAAAAAAATATTTGCCTGCAGGAATCAATGAAGTAAGTTTTGTCTTATTTTATGTAAGTACAGTATTTCACATAAAACCATAAACTGCTGAAATAGTTTCAAGTTAATATGAAGTTCCTTATTATCTGTACACAAGGTGTGTAAAATGGCATTAACTTTATGTAATCCTTTATTCCTAAATTATGTAATTTAATGGCATAACCCTAACCTGACCGAAAGACCTAAGATTGTCACCTTTCACCTGGTATTCATATGATGAAATTTTGTGAAAAATGTACTTAAGGTTTAATGCCTGATTATTTTTGAGTGTACAGTAACTGAGCTGAGTCTCCATATACTCAGCATATACTTTATGTACTGAGACATCACCTTTGATACTGACCAGTGGACTCTCTCTTCTCTGACAGTGATTCAGGCTTCAACAACAAAAGCAGTATTATTTAATGAATGTATTTCCATTTTATATGCCTGTTGTGCACCATAATGTTAATAAAACTCAATAATGCATTGTGGGTATGGACCTCACCAACCTGCATCCACGGTGTTACATTTTCATCATCTACTGTACATCTTTTCTTTTTATATATGAATACAGTATACACAAATCATTGCCACACACAACACACTGATTTGAATACTGTACATGTTCAAAATTTCAATTTCCCTTTTTGTGATTTCTGGAAAACTTTCCATACAGTACCTGTTCTTTTACTTTACAACATTCGGTGAACTCATTGAGACACCTACTCACTCGATCTGTTCTGTGGTCTCGCCAGCACCCTGACTTCCAGGATGTTGCCCCCCCATGTTAACCACACCAAGAGCTGCAGTAGCATTCACAGCTGGGCCTGATTAGGCTGACGTGTCCCTTTGCTCCACTGCTGGAGAACTGGGTCTGTTGGAATCGCATCCAATACAGGTGGTGGGTCATCTACAGGTGATAAGTCCTTCACCCAACCACTGTCTTCCAAAGGCTTCCAGCAGTGGTAGTGTTGGAGTTGATCAGGATGAACTCCTTTTGTTTTGGTCTCCAGACCCTTGTCTGCAATAAACATCCCCTCCTTGTTATGGAAAGAACATTGTGACTTTACACCCTTAATGAGATACTACACACACATTCCTGTACTGTGTGGCAGCAGTTCCAACCAGTCATACTCAGACCTATGAAGTTATCAGTTTCAGGAGGAAGGTCCCCCACCATTATCACGCCATTCAATGGTTCATTATAAGTGGTTATTAGCCCATACGTATGGGCTGGTAGGTACCAACCTACCTCCTGGCAGCGGTGAGTAGGTGGAGTAGATCGTCTTCATCGATTCTTGAGGTAGATCACTGCTCGGATGATTAAACCAGCTGAGTCAGTAGGGGCATTGTGGAGCTGTTGTTGTCAAAAGGGAGGATTGACTGTTTTTGATTTTGATTATATTAGCGATCATAACTTAGCAACTAGCTAGCTGTATTGTTTTAGCTAACCCTAACCTTAACACCCCACCCGTTACCTCACCCTAACCTTTACTGTGATAATGTGCTGAATAGCTGCTGAAGGTAGCAACTTAGCTAGCTGCTATCTGTTAGCGAGTAGGTAGAACAGGCACCTATTGGCCTATACCTAGGGCTGAAGTACTGTGATAACATGATGATAGGATGGTGATAACATCCGAAGCGGGTGCACTTTGCTTTATAGGCCTTAACAGTATAATGTCCCAGATACAGTGACAGCATCTTTTGCAGGATTGCCTTAAATCTCTCTATATGGCCATCTGATTGTGGTCTGATGAAATCACAAAGCTTTGTTACAGTTACACAGTCACTATCACTGAGTGAAGAGAAGGCCTCCATCTACCAGTATAATTGTATCTGGATCACCACCACAAATTCATTTTTGCCGTCTATCTCATTTAAGGACTTCACCATGACGTGTTTCCAAACGCAAGCTCCAACAGATGCACTCGTCTCACTCACGCACTTGCTTGAACCCACTTGCTTCTCTAACTTATTTAAATTGACTGAGACTAAATTGTTTGTGAGTGAGTGGTTGTCTATGTGTAAACAACATACATGTATGTGTGTATGTATGTGATGGATCCAACCCTGTCCAGGTTTGGGACCTTTGTCAGGAAGAAGCCACAAAGGAGAGTGAGTGAGTGAGTTCACACCACTCTCACTCATCACATATGGTTTATAGCAATGTCAAGGAAAGAATATGTTCGATAATAACTCCTCTAACTTCTCAATAACTAACTCAAAGTGGACCTTCTTCTAAAAAGCCAAACAAGACATTGTTGCTTAAAGTTGCTCATTTACAGGACTCACAAAAATACAGTGACAACGTGTCAACGTGATCACATTTTACCTCATTTTCATAATGTATCTATATTCAGGATGATGGATACATCTCCTTAGGGTTCTGACAACGGCTTTTACTGAACCTCTATAGAGTAATAGGCAACAATGAAGCAGGACGTTAGTAAGTCAAACTGATTCAGGAGTTTATATTTAGCTTTTACGAAATAGAAAGCAGTCCATAGCAGTCATGTGACAGTTTGTTCCTCCCACCTGCTTTGGCGCTTAGGGTTTTAGTTCGGGAAGTATGATGTCACCTTCTGGTTGTTTCCTGTCGTTAGTGTCACCATTTCCACCTGTGTATTTAGTATTTAAGTTCCAAGTATGTACAGTAAGTCAAGCTCAACTTCAAGGAAACAATACATAGACTCAAAACGAGCACAAAGACACAGGATGATCTGTTACTTGTACTTGTTACTTGCAGAATGAAGTGCTCGTGCTCAACAGATGCAGAGATTTCTTTGCTGCTAATGTTTACGACTGATTATGTCAAAGTGACAAAGTAAAAGCACAATGTCATTCTCCACATTGGACCCTATCCATTTACAGCACATGTACACTATATGCCACTAAGTAGTTCTTCTTGTTGTAATCATCTGCAGGACATTCATTGTCAGAACCAGTCTCCGGAATGTTTTGTTGTGATTTCAGGATAATGCCATATCTTTTCCAAGCGGAGACTTATTTTCCGGCTTCATTTGGGATTTGAAAATGGGCAGCAAAGCCTCAGTTAATCCCTTTATTCTGGGAGTGAATGATTCAAAACTGACTAGACAAAACACACTTCATTTGGTGTAATGGATTAGAGAGGCACTGGCTGGGTTGTGTTTTCTATTTAGGCAGGTGGGGGAAAGACAAATGGAAAAATTTGAAATAGAAATATTTTTTATTAGCAGACAAACATACATTAAGTGATGCAGATTAGGACAGGAGTAACAGCCATGAGCAGAGATGGACGGATGAGGCTTTGGAACTATCTGCACTTAACTGCAGCTTCTGCAAAAAGATGGGGTTGTACAGCTGTCAGGGCTTCTCTCGCTTTGTCTCCCCACCACTCATTTATGTGTTTTTATTTTCAATGCCAGCAGCGCACAATACAAGCCAGAGCCCCGAGGAATAGTGCATCAGCTCAGAACCAGAGCAACAAACAAAACAACAACCAGGCAGTGGCAAGCAGATTAACATATAACACAGCAGAGGCTCCTCTCATCAAACATAGCCAGTGTTTGTGATGGAGCAGACAAACACAGTATACAAGCAAGAGCATGCTAGTTCCCTATACTGTATCCACTATTAATGTAGCAGAACTCTTCAACCTGGCAATGATTAAAAGTGATTAATTAGTGAGCTTTTCATTGGAGCGATTCTTGTTAGTTCTGTATATACAAGTAAAATTACATTAACCTTCATTATATATAGAGAGCAGCTAACTCTGTAGGTCTAGGAAACCAAGGTTAACTTCTCACCTCCAGACACTTCCTAGGACACACAGTACAGTATACTGGTTAAATTCCTCCATCTTGTATAAAGATCTATATGTACAGTAATGGGTTGAAAGATAAACTATTAATACTACTGTACAGTAGGGAAATTACCAGAACAGCAAAATGAACGAGAGGATACTCTCTTAACTTGACGTAGTTCTTCATGGTTAAGAATACTTAAGACTTAAGAAGATTTTTACAAGACTCAACTTTCACTCCTACTTATTGCTCTCTGACAAGTGGATGTACAGACATACCGCCGACAAGCCAAACTTATCCCCTACAGGAATCTTCTAAAAACACTAGGCTGCTCAACACAAAGGACGCAAGGCCATCAGAGTCCATGGACAAGTCGTCTAAAGCAAAGTCCCACAGACTCCCAGCAAGAATAGAATAGATGAAAGCTAGGGGGAGAAAGAGGCAGAGCCACTTTGAAAGGCAACTTTGATTTGCTGATTAGATTAAACTGCTAACTTCACAGTTTACTATGTACATTCCCCGTCTGGGTTATTTAGTGTGTAATATATGTGTTTTTATCCTTTCAGTTACACATTTTTGACAAATACGTGCTATGTTTGACCACTGAAGCTACTAAGGTTGACTGTAATAAAATTCCAGGAAACTTCTTTAGACTAAAAGACTAATGTGATCTACTGTACCTAAAAGAAAGAAAAGCCAATGGGGTTTCATTAAGAGCTGAGAGGTCCTACTGTAGCTCCTACAAGGTTTAGTCTCAAACCAGGGAAAGAATATAGTGAATAACATTTCTATTCTATTTTTTTGCTATTTCTTTGCTTTCCTTCTTTCTAACACAAAGAATAACTATAACACTTTGTTGGCTACAGTAGATACAGTACAGTAAGTTTAAGGAACAGATGTAAAAACAGATCCTGTGATGTCCTGCAAATGTTAGTAAACATAAAGTCACACAAGCAAAGGATAACAGAAAAAACTTATGGATCCTCATTCTCAATGTGGTCCCTAAACCAGGTACCTGCAACTCCCGAGCCCAGTGACTCACAAACATGTTGTCCCTCAATTAGCAGGAAGAGCAGTTGGCGTATTACGATATGGAAATGAGAGGAGCTGATCAAAGCTCTCCTCCTCTGGATGAGCTCCTCATCTGCCTCTCCAAGGACTCCCTGCCTGCCAAGCGCTGCAGCGCCTAATACAGACGTTTCAGCACTCATGCCCAATCATTCTGACACGCGGCGCTCGGATCCCTCTGAGCCCCATGGGCTCCGCTGTATCTACCTGACTCTCTCCGATGCTTCTGCCCTCCCTCCCGAGGTCTGCGAAGAGATGCATATCAGTGGTTGACTGATTTATTAGGCCAGCGTAGAGGGAGAATAGCAAAGGTGGTGAAGCAGTGGGTTCAAATCTATCATCTTATCAGCTCATCTCCAGCTGTACAGGACGATGGTGGGCGGATTTTCAGAATAAAACACACATACTGTAGAACACTGATGATAATACATTAATATATCATATAATATATACATATAATATATCATCTTCCATTTGATGAATGGAAGATGAGGAATGATTACGATAACAACAACCCAAATAAAGAAGGAGCCAGAATTTACCTTGGAGGGTAGAGTTCTTCCACAAGAGGAACATGAATGTGTCAATTTACGGTAGCACCACCTTTGCTAAAAGGTAAAAGGGGAGAAAAGAGTTTTTTGTTTTTTTTGGGTTGTCCCCAAGGTCAGTAACTCAGCATCATCTTCTGTTTGGCTAATACCAAGCAGCCTAACTGTCTTTGCAATAGCAAGAGACTAACTGTTACAAATGTCCAAAAGTCCAAGTTAAATAATTATATAACATGCACCGCCTACCTAGAGGTAAATCTAAGAGATTTATACCTCTGTCGTTTATTAAAGCTGAGCTGGTTTCCGCTCCTGATGTCTCATGCAGTGAGATGTCACTAAATCATTTACAATCCCTCGCCATCCTCAGACACACTCAACTAGTCTTTCACAAATATTCCTCCACAGCTCAGATCCGTGTTAGTCTCTCCAGCTGCCACATGAATGAGTGAAGACTACTTTGATCAAAACATTATCTCCATGCAAAGACTAACCCTGAGGAGGGGGAGAAGCATGTACAGCAGCAGTGTACCTAACTGCTCTACAGCAGTCATGGCTGTATCTGGGAGACATCAGGATGACAGTGCATCTAGACGTCTGGTGAGGAATTTCATTTTCCTCTGCCGTTATTCAGGCAATGCAGAAATAATCACAAGATGAGTTTAGTTTTATTGTCATTCAGATGCACTATCAGGACAGAGGAAGGAATGGAAGGAAGGACGGCAAGTGTGCATTTGCATCATTTACCAAAACTCTGTTGGAACAGGATACACTGTAACTAATCTGATTTATTTGTTACAGGAAGCTGCATGAGACGCGAGAAAAGGAAACGTTAACTAAACAAATGTGTCTCCCCCGCCTGCCTTCATCCCCTGCTCCATTCTTAGGAGATATACAAGAAATCAACCTGACATGAGAAAAGCAACTGTGTCGGGTGTACAACACGCTGCTCTCGTTGCTAGAATGTGGATATGAATGTGAAAAGTTTCATGTGTCCTCAGAAAACATACAGCGTCACCCAGGTAACCTTTGAATGATATTCTATGACCAAATATCAAACTAAAACAATGTGCTAAGTCAAACTACCTATTTTATTGATAGTTTGATTTGATACATACCACCAGAATATACACCAAAGACATCTGAATGTCATTCGGCCTGAAAAAGTGTGGTCAAATGGTAGCAAGGAGAGGAAAGGTAGTCAGGACTGATGGGTAGTTCCAGAAAGAAAGATAGCAGATGTGGAGGATAGCTACAAATACCTTGGAATCCCACAGGCAAATGTTAAACATGAAGAGGTCGCAAGGAAAGCAGCAACCACTAATTACCTCCAAAGGGTAAGGCATGTCCTGAGAAGTCAGCTGAATGGGAAGAACAAAGTCTGTAATCTGCAATAAACACCTAGACCCTACCGGTCATCAGATACAACGCTGGTATAATAAGATGGCCAAAAGAGGAAACTGAATCCAATGCATTGTATTTGTTACTTTGTTTTATTTGATTTATTTTATTATTTTATTCCTTTTCTATTTGTCTATTGAGCTGTGAAACTATTTTTCTCAAGGAAAAGTTTCACGTGTTAGGACTCAGAGAGAAAAGTTCAATGCTGAACATAACAGCAGGAAATCTACAGTAAGATGTTACAGCTAAAGCCAGTGGATTGGCACGTTGGAGCACTGTTGATGCCTCGGTGCACTACTCGCTTAAGGAGCCCAGTGCATCTTAGGTTTGCTATTAGAAACTAAAGACACAAACACATTTTGTCGTCTTTTTTAAAAAGCAAAACAAAAACCAATCTGTTGATGATTTCCTCTTCTATAATATATATATGCATGTTTCCTTGTACAGTATACAGTACCGAGGTATTCCTGGAATAATTCCAAACAGTGCAGAGCATTGTCCCACAGGACAGAGGCAGGTGATTGTGTGTAGGTTTGATGTTTTTGGGAGCATATGACTGATTTGTGAGCTTAGAGTGGAAAGCCAAACAAATAACAAAGATGTGAACTTCCTCCATCCAAACAAACTGTCTAGTGCAGTAAGTCATGAGATTCTGTTGTAAAGGACCCTAAAATCACAGCCTTTTCCATTCTGGGATGCCTGCAACTCTGAATTCTTTATAATATTATTATTATTATTATTATTATTATTATTATTATTATTATTATTATTATTATTATTATTATTATTATTATTATTATTGGGGGCCTAGACCCACTGTACTCTCTACATCTCTTCACCTACTAACGGAGGCGTTAGGTGATGAGAAGTGATTGTGACAGTTGTTGTTTTTACTTTATTTGCTTTTCGGGAAAAAGAAGTAATACTGGTTTACTGCAGAGTAAAGGTCATTGCAGACTCAGGTGGCAGGTCAGAAACAAACTGAAACTGAAACAAACTTGCTAGAGCACTGTCAGACAGTGAAGGAGCAGAGGTGACTGTGGAGACTTGGGCTGCATCAGGAGAGGCCAATACTTCCCATCTCGAATGCCCGCCCAGCAGGCATTTCTACGAATTTTTTTTTTATCAACCTTGCATTTATGTTGATTTATGTTTTTTTTTTTTTTTTTATCAAAGTTGCATTTATGTTGAATTAACTGTTGATTTTAAAAGGTACACAATATTGAAACAACTGTTAGTATTAAACAGGGTTTCAACGTTTTGTCAATGTCACGAAGACCACTGACATTATTTAAACCTTATGTCAATGTTGATATCCAGGTATTTTTAGGCAATTTTACAACTGTTAGCCTTAACATTGTTTCAACATTACATCAACGTCACATCAAGAACTGACACTAGGCATGTGTCAGAGAATGAAGATTGCTAATCACCATCCGACAGTGACTTACAAGCAGTAATTTATAACACAACAATAATTAAGACAGTAATTAAGACATAATTAGACACAGTTGAGTCTGTGACTCTTTGATACAAATGTGTTTCGTTTTTAGGGCATCTAAACAGGCCACACAATAAAAGTCACATTAAAAATCTCTGACTTGGCATCTTGTCAATTAAAATATTTTTTTTTGCCAAGCAGTAGATTTTTGTCAGCCTCAACCATGCATGTCATTTCTGTTTCCAAGCTTCCTTCAATGTAGCAGCTGCAGAGCTTAGATCCCACTAGAATATTATGAAACTGACCCAATTTCTCAAGCGTTCTGCAAGCAGCGATGTGGTTTCTTTGTGCTTCTCATTTAGGCCTAAATAATTGAGTCGACTGTTCTTTGTCTGTAATTTTTTTCCATAAAACACCAGTCAGTAATAGGTGCATAGCATATGCTATTATAAATTAAAATTGATTAATATGTAATAGCTGTGGGGCGGCACGGTGGTGCGGTGGGTACAGTAGCACTGTCGCCTCACGTCCTGGGTTCGATTCCCAGAGGCGGCCCGGGTGCCTTTCTGTGTGGAGTTTGCATGTTCTCCCCATGTAGGCGTGGGTTCTCTCTGTTCTCCAGCACTACAGTATGTGTTGCCGTGCGATGGACTGGCGACCTGTCCAGGGTGTACCCTGCCTCTCGCCCATAGCCAGCTGGGATAGGCTCCAGCACCCCCGCGACCCCGCGTGTGGGATTAAACGGTATAGAAAATGGATGTAATAGCTGTTGTCTTAATCAAATGGCAGTCTGTGTGGTTCACTTTTACTTCTGCACAGTCTCTTCATCAGCTACTTCTTGGAGGATCACTCCACACCTAATTGTAAAATAGTAACACTGCTCCCATTTTTTAATGAATTCCTGTGGAGGCTCCATATTCGACAAGTGGCATAATTCCTAATAAAGACTACTTTACTGTCACACACACACACGCACACAAAAATGTTGACTTGGCAAGATGGCATGTGGATCATTAGAAATAATGCAACACTGCAATTGAAAAAATGCCGCCACTACTGCCACTAGCTGAACATCCTGTCCGAACATCACTCTTGCTGCTACACACAACCTCGCATTCTGTCTGACACCTCTAGTCAAATGCCCAGGGTCTGATAAGGCATTCAGTGCAGGATCCTGGATCCTAATACTGCTGCTGTGACTGCCTGTGTGATAAGGGCCCTCTTTCTCTAATTAAAGCTAAGTGAGCTCCTGCTTGAGCCAATGCTGGAGCTGCCTCTAGCAAAAAACCCACAGAAAAGAAAGGCTGGTTTGAGGAATCCTTTGAAATATTAAGATGCTGCTGACAAATGGAAGCTCAGGTGAACAGTGGGCTGTCAACCCCTCACCATCGACAGGAGATTGAGACAGCTTCCCAGTGCAGATAGGA